>NC_135425.1:16526847-16890597 GCF_051991245.1 Festucalex cinctus
TTCCGATTATGTATTGTCCAACAACATACTTTTATTGTTGGATTGTTTTTGGAGCCGAAGATCCAGATCTTTGTTGGGTTTGTACTACAAATGAACAGTTACTCCATTCTTTGTAATCTGTCTGTGGGGGAGTTCGAGTTTGAAGTCAAGGGGAGCTACCGCAGATGATGGTGGTGATAAATCTGGTGTGTGTACATGGAGGAGTGGGAGTCTGGTTGGGTGTGTAGGTGTGTGTAAAGAACAGATCAGGTGTCCAATTGTCTCTCCCACATACTGGGTTATGCACACAGAATGAAATAGAACTTTATTGTGGCATTAAAAAGTCTAAGAAAGCAGTTTAGCAGCTCAATGGTTTGGACCGAAACTCCCGGTCCTCGGGTGAGTGTAGAAGGTTGTTAACCGTTAACAAAAGAGTTTTGTTAGAATGCTGCTTCCTCCTTCACTGAGGATGCAGTGACAGATTACACAAGTGAAATAATGTTGATCACCATTAGGGATAGACCGATAATCGGCTGGGCCGATTATCGGTGCCGATATTTGACTTGTTGACAAATATCGGCATCGGCCTTTTTACAAATCTGAAGGCCAATAAAGTTATGCCATTAAATAATAAAAATAAATAAATTTATAAATTATGTTGAAAGTTTGGAAAACTTTATTTACAGTAGAAAACTTTAGAAAACTTATTTATCATTTATTTATTTATTCACTGCAAACACTGGGATGTCCCAACACTTTTTAATTTATTCAAAATAATACTTAAAAAAAAAACTAGAAATTATGTTGACATTTTGGAAAACTTTATTTACAGTAGAAAACTTTAGAAAAAATAGTTATTTATTGATTGATTTATTCACTCCAAACACTGGGAGGTCCCAACACTTTTTAATTTATATTATAAAAAAAATAATAATAATAAAATGAATACATTTAGAAATTTTTTTCACACTATTATTTTCTCTTTTACTGCAAATGATATTGGCTTGAAATATCGGTTATCGGCCTCCTTGACGACTAATAATCGGTATCGGCATCGGCCCTGAAAAAAATGTATCGGTCCATCACTAATCACCATATACTGTCTTTCTCAATTTTCTAGTTTGCAGGCTACTCTTTGGTTTCACTTCTGGCTCAAAACGAATGGCATGATGAATACGCAATCAATTCCACACAAGTCTCTGAATTTGCCACGATAAATTGCCCATCTGTTTTCCATACAGCTCGTCCCCGGTTGGGTCTTGGGTTAACTGCAGCTCTTCCCAGCTGACTTTGGGCAAGAGGTGAGGTATACACTGGGCTGTGAGCCAGTCACAGCGCACTTAAATAAACAAACAACCATTCACACCTATTAAGAATTTAGCCTTCAATTAAACTATCAAACAACCTAACCTCAGAACGGTGAGGCAGGTGTGCTCGTGCTTTTACCGCTACAACACCGTGCTATCATATAAACAAGCAAAATCTGAATTTATTTGTGGTTGACTATTGCATCTTCAGCTCATTGTTGCTCAAATTACAGAGTGTTATGTAGTTTATATATATTAAGCTATTGTAATACAGTATGTTGAAACGTACCATATATGGCTATATAATTAGCAGGAAGTATGTTCACAATTGTCTGTTATTGAGGGAGCCACAGGCTAAATAATGTGTGCGGCAATGTTTAATTAGTACCGTTTAACATATTATTTCAACCCGCAACAGACACAATACTAAAACTGCATTCGAGGATGGTTGGAAGTCGGATTTATCAGAATTGTTTTTTCCGAGTTCCGACCTGAAAGCATTCGTAAACAACCAAAATGGCGGATAATGATGAATTGTTTTTTATTTTGGTCCTCAAAACTAATTTTGACCTCCAGCAAACTTGCCTTCTCACAATTTTGCTTCATTGATTGATTTTATCTTATTTCATAAGCATTCCATGCAGTTCAGTAGTTCAACGCATAATTTGATGTAGGAAGATAGCGGCATACTGTCACGTACGTCGTGTTACGTGCAGTTATGTCAAATATTTATGAATGGAAAAAAAACAACAAAACATCTATCTAGTTTTATACTCGAGAAAATTGTGTTTTACGATTCACCATGTGTGGTCTGAATGACGTCACATTCTCTCCATCAGTCAAGTCGGGGTACTTTTTTTTTCCCCCAACTTCGCAAATGGGATTTCCAAGTTCAAGGGGGCGTTCCCGTACACATTTCCTGGTTTGAAGTCGGAAAGGTCCGACTTCCGACCATCCTCGAATGCAGCATAACCATGAAGGTGGCACCGCAGCTCACCTCGCAGCCCATCTGCAAGCTAGCTGGTGGCTAGCACCTGTCGTTGTGTTGTAGATTAGTGTTGCAATGACCCAGTGGGCTTATTCCAGTTACATATATACATACATCTATATCCACTTAAAGTGGATATAGATATATTTTGTCAGTTCAAATACAGAGATGTGTAGACATAAAAAAAAAAAAAAGATGTGTGGAATTTGATTCATAGTTGAGCAATGTGTGTTTGCCCAGTCCACAGAGTTTGAGCGTGAAGAGAAGTAGCCTAATTTCTTGACTTTCTTGAAGGCTCATTTTATGTCTTTGCAATTTTTTTTTCAACCATTCAAATGTAGCAACACTTAACATGTTTATTTTCACTTTACAATAAATTTGAACTCACATTCATCGGCAGACTATGTGTGGCATCTTACACGCCAAATGGGTGTGTGCTTATCCGTCTGTGTGTGGGGGTTTGCCTGTCAGACGGCAAGGTCAGAAAGAGAATTTTTCAGGCCTAACGTTCCATGACAACTGGCCAAGGTCCCATCAAGGTGACTCACTGCTGCCTGAGACACACACAAATCTTCCACATCTCCTTTGTCCCGCTTTTCCCTCTTTTCTATCTTACCCTAATTTCCTTCCTTCCTTACCTCTTTGGTTTTATCTATGCTTAATGTAGTTATTAATCACAGTTGCGGCCTGAATGGTCCACAAAAGAGAAACAAAGGAGCGATCAAGCACATAGCCTTAAGAGGACGAAGCTCCCCTGTGGAAGCTCCATTATCACACGTGTCTATTTGTATCTGTCTAGGAGCAACAGCAACACAAGGGAGAGGATGTTGCAGCGATAAGTCAGTGACTGGATAGCTGCGGGGACAGAAGTTGTTGATGCATTCTTGCGTGTTAACATTCTGTGTGTGTCAAGCCTCCCTTGCACCCGAATGCGTGTTTGTGTTGGGGAGATTACATCTGTTTCTTGCATTCTGTTGTGCGATGTGTCGCCCATCTGAGACGTTGTTGTGTATCGCAGATGTAAGAGCAAAATTCTTAATCAGCTGCTTGCTGCCTGCTGGTGACAAATCAGTGAGCCGGAGACTGACAGGCTGAGCGGCAGCAGCGGCGGTCGTTTGAATCGTCCATCAGTGTCTGTACATAATGTATTCAACTTGTTTGACAGACGCGTTTTGACAGCTCACAGTCCAAAGCACAATCAATATAAGTGTGCAAAACCACACAAGGCAACTGACTTGCTAAAAGTATGGCTGAAAAGAAGAAAACGGAAGTCCCAAACTTATACCTTTAGATCAGGGGTGTCAAAACTTTTTCATTTGAGGGCCACATACAGAAAATCAGAAGGACGCAAGGGCCACATAATGTTATGAAGAGAATTCTGTTTAGTCCTAAAAATTTTACAAATAATTTATTTGTGCTTTGCATAGTTCGAAAAATGCTACAGTATATACACCATTTTATTTGTAATATGGCAGTACAGTTATTATAGTTTTGGAATTTTTTATTTTAGTTCTCTAATAAATGCTTAGTTTTAGTTTAGTTAGTTTCAGTATTAGTATTAGTTTTTGTTAAATGTGTATTACTTGTGCGCAATATTTAAAAAACACCATGAGAGCAACGTCATCTGAAGGTGCTTTTCTATTGGCTGCTGCTGGATGATGTCACTTCTGTATGACATACTTTCAAACGTCATTATTCCGGTTTATATCCAAATAAATCTATTAAAAATCACACCAAAGACAAAAATGAAGTACATTTTTACTATAATTATAGTTAGTTTTGTATACATAAAATGTCATTTCAGTTAGTTTTCGTTTTTTAAAGCATTTTAGTTTTTATTTTATTTTGTTAACGAAATTATTTTTGGAATTTTAGTTTTGGTTAGTTCGTTAGTTTTAGTTAATTAAAATAACCTTTAATAGCACCTATGTTTTGCAACACCCTCCCTTCTTACTTTGACTATCTCCAAACATTTTTGTTCTTATTTTATTTGAACTGAGTCAAATGCCATTTTTAGCATATGTCGTGGGCCACTAAAAAAAATGGATGGTGGGCCGCAAATGGCCCCCAGGCCGTAGTTTGGACACCTCTGCTTGAGATCAATGGTTCTTAACCTGGGTTCAGTTGAAAATATGGTGAACGTATGGTGTTCCACAGGGTTCAATTCAAGGGCCTCTGCTGTTTTCATTGTATCTGCTACCCATAGGTCGCATCATAAGAAAACAGCAGCGGTTGTTTTAAGTAGCAAAACTAATGGAACACTTCATTAAGATGCATGAGGCGATCACAGTAATCCCTTGGGGGATACTGACAAAACCATAGAACAAAAACAAGGTAACAAATGTTTTTATTTCTCTTTTATTGCTCTACTGGTATCTCTGATAACATCAAAACTCTCTGGGAAAGTCTGATTGGCACTTTGACCTCCTTTCCTGTCAAAGCAACTAACTGCACTGTCCTTCTTTCTCTTCTTCTCGCACTTCATTTAACCTCTATGACTCCCTTTTCTATCTGTACATCTGCTGCTATCATCTCATCTTTTTAGCCCGCTTTTAAACGCCCCCCGCGGCATCCGCTCACGCTCCTTTCCTGTCTTTCAGCTTGCAAAGTGGGGTTTTACCGCTCGCTGCTGGAGTCTTTGCTCTGCAGTAAATGTCCACCCCACAGCGTGGCCCGGCACACTGGAGCAACTATATGCAGCTGTGAAGAAGGATATTACAAGATTGACTCTGATCCTCCCAATATGGCCTGCACACGTGAGATTCAACTTCTGTATTTGCACATATTTGCTTTGAGAAAAAAATATATATATATCAGATACCTGTATTTACAGTAGTAGAAATGCAATATATTTTTTTTTTTTGTACAGCCAATTTTTACATACCTCATCACATTGTCTGTGCAATTAATTGAAATTCAATTAAAATTTCAATTATGGCAACTCCTCAATTGCAAAATCAGCATAATCGTAAAAACAAAAATATTATAAACACTAATTTTTTAGTTTAAATTTATACATTTGCACCTTTTAACATTTTAATGAATTTTGTTTCATCCAAAAGGAACTTCCATAATTAGTGTTTTTTTGTCTTAATATATTTTATTTGTTTTTTACATTTTCTTGTTTTGTACTAAAAAATAAATGTTCATCCTACTGCACAGTGTACATGCTGCACTCCAACTTCAAATATTTGTCAACATAAATAAATAAATATATATTATTATAAATAGATTTATTATAAATTCTTTTTGGTCCAAAAGAAACTTACATAATTATAGTGTTTCTATTTAGTTTAATTAATATTATTAAATGTGTAAACATTTCTTGTTTTGTACCAAAAAATATATTATTGTCCTACTGCACACTCCACATGCTGCACTCCTACTTCAAATGTTTGCCAACATAAATAACTAAGTAAATAAATATATGAATTTTATAAATTCAATTTGGACCAAAAGGAGCTTACATAATTATAGTGTTTCTATTTTTTTAATACTTAAACATTTTCTGTTTTTTGTTTGTTAGTTTTTTTTACCAAAAATACATAATCGTGATTTAAATTATAGCCCTATATGTTCCTAATGAAGTGACCTTGCTGTTTCTTGTACTCTCAGGGCCACCGTCTGCGCCACGCAACGCCATCTCCAACGTCAATGAGACCAGCGTTTTCCTGGAGTGGTCTGTCCCCATGGAGTCCGGTGGCAGGAAGGACATCCGTTACAACGTCCTTTGCAGACAAGTCTTGCCCGACGGAAGGGGCTTGGAAGAGTGCGGTCCCAACGTTCGCTTTCTGCCACGTCAGGTGGGCCTGTCCAACACCTCGGTGATGGTGGCCGACCTGCAGTCGCACACCAACTACAGTTTCCTGCTGGAGGCCGTCAATGGCGTGTCAGAGCTGGCCAAAGACCACACCAAGCAGTATGTGTCACTCAATGTGACCACCAATCAGGCTGGTATGTACGCCTTTTAATTCCATCGTTCACAAAGTGCTTTTGAATACGTGTGTATCCACTGGGACTGTTTCGATCTCCTGCTATGAGTATGTTGTAAACACCAGATGATCATGATATCACTGTATAACTCAAGTCTGTTACCGTATTTACTTTTACTCATGCCTTGAGTCTCAGTGGAGAATTCTTCATTTTTATATTTGAAAGAAAACTAACACAATTCCTGTAAACACAGCTCCATATTTATGACTGTTTCTGTATAAATAACCGTATATGGGAGTAGGATGGTCATTGAGGCCAATTATGCTGAGGCCAATTATGCTGACAACATGCTAGTTTACATGCTGACATTTTTGCTACAATTTGCATCTAATTTTTGACAATATCGTATTGTTTGCAACAACAATGCCATAGTAGACCATAACAGATAATAAATTGAGACAATGGACCTCACCATAATTTTCAATTTGTAGAGCTTTCTTGGCTTCTCTTCAAATAGAATTTAGCATCTGCTTGGGAAGCCAATTTTTTTTGTGTTAACAAGCAAATTGTGCTCGCGTAGTTTAGTTTTATTTGTTGGTAATGAAATGGCAAGCTCACGGGATGATGGAATGAGCGGAATAAAACGTCTGCGTTCTCTGAAATGCTTCCATTTAAGGGGATAAATTGAAAAAGAAGACTTTTAAAGAAGCTTCATGTTCCAGTTTATTGACAGATGGTTTGCATGCTATCGTGGAATAAGAGGAAGTTGTAATAGCAGCGGACGAGTGTGGATGACAGAGACGGTCACTCGGTCAGGGAAGGAAGAGACAGATGGTTGTCTGACAGTCAAAGGAAGCGACAGACCTCTAACCCCGCTGTCACTGTGACTGTCAGCAGTCTTGAGTGGATTACACCAGACCGCAGAGCTCGCTTTGAGTTCATCGGAGTTGTAGCGGGATTAGAGTTAGCCAATTGGAGATTTGGGATTATGTTAGATTACATATGACAGGCAAGGTTTCTGCTTCTGGGCAATGGGTGCAATTAACACTGGTTAAATTGCACTTGTTCATTTATTTCAAGTGTTGAAGGCAAGCACCAGTGAGAGCTGTTGAGTATCGTGGCTAGTGGTGCCGCAGATCAAAAAATTCACGGTTCGGATAGATCACAAATTTGAGTCATGGATCGTTTTTCTGATTAGGAAAAATAAGTACATAAAAAAGTTGTTTTAAATTTTATTTTACAAGCACAAGTGTTGCCCATTAAAAAAAATCAACTCAAAATGTAAAAAATGGCCATTTTAGGAACACAAATTCAAGTGCAATATAAGGCAAGATAACTCAAACCTCAAAGTGCAATTTAAGGCACATCCTCTTCCTTTAAACATGGAGAGTCAATTACAAAGTACAATATGTCCAAGTCACTGAAAAAAAAGTAAAAATAAGGCAAAGCCACAGCCGTCAGACTACTTTAAAAGTAGCCTGTCAGGCACTTGCTGTTAGCAACTAGCTGCTAGCCGCTAGTGCCGCAGATTTTTGCTGTATGACGGCATAATTAACTAGCGGCTTGTTAGGGTCCTTAATTAGCGACTGAATATGATTTCGGGATGGCGTGTAGACAGCAACCATGTGACGGCGATCAAATCCACAAGCCGAAATGTTGAGAACAGAATTAAGTCAAGCTAGCTGCGTTTGTTCTGCTACTAATGTTGAAGCTTCCTTGACTTGTCTTTCTGGCGCCGTAGGAAAAAAAAAATCCATACTCAAGTCTCATTTCACCCCGAATTGCCAAAATGCTCCCATACATGTGATTTAGATAGATATCATAACTTGTTAATACATTTGGGTTCAGTAACCCTGAGTTTCACTGTGAAGTTATATGCTACATTTTACCAAGCCATTTTGTAGACTTTGGCATCCATCATGTTAAGTAATTAAAAGTTACTAAATCACACACGCAAAACACAGCAATAAATAATTCCATTACTGCATACAGCAGAAGGACAAGATTATTCAAAAGGTATACTGTTATTTAGTGACAGCAGGTTGCGGACAGTCAACGAGAAAAGGTATTAGTATGCCCCCAAAGGACACAAAAATGTACTCACAGCAGTTCAGTACAGTGTTAATTTCGTGATAGTTGTGTTCAGTCGCTTGATTAAGGCTGACAGCTTTGTTATTTACCAGAGCTGAAAACAGCTGCCACCTTCACCAGATGTTGCCTCAAACAGCCATCAATCCACTTGGGCTTTCTCCACTGGAACGAATGTTTCCTCCGTCGATCCGAGCGGCATCCTATTTCCTGATGCACCTTAAACAATCCTGAGTCCATTTTGTTCATAGCAGCATCTACAAGAAACCCTTGTATGTAATCACTCAGTGATGACTGTGATCAACTCTGCGAGGATCTGTGTCACACGTATGTGTGTTACGAGCCACCACGAAATGGCAGAGAGAAGGCCAACCGGAGAGCTGACAGGCAGAGGAAGAGTAGACCTGCAGCGGGAAGTGTGGGAAGTGTCATACTTGATAAGGGGTCAGATAAATAGGTGGTTTCACAGTGTCCCTCTAAAGCCCTGCTGAATAATAAAGTGCCGGTACTTGTGCAGAAGAGGCTACCGGTGGTGAAGGGCAGGTAGGACTAAGGAGAGGTGATCACGGAAGTTGATCTGGCAAACTCGAACAAGCACACTTAAAGTCTTGCTGTACTTTGCGCTCCTTTCATGTCATCCGGAGGCATTTACTCCATTACTTCCCCATAATTGATCAAGAAAATTTGATAAAATACCGATCCCTACTCAAACCTACAACTTTGAAATCCCCAGAAAAGTATTTTCTGATTGAGCTACCCAAACTCCAATTGCTGATTTAGATTTATTCAGATTTTATGTGAAACATTATCCAACAAAAACATTATACAGCAAAATATGGTGTTCTTGTTATACACAATGGCCTCAGAGAAAGGTCTTCCAAAGAACTTGAACAGAGAATGTTCTTCCTGAAAACGTACGCGAGAACCAGAGCTGGGCAAAACCGTTCTTACATCGGCTTGTTATTGACGGATGCCACCTTTCAGCAAGTGCTCCTGCATATTCGGCCAGTGCTTTATGGCGTGAAGCCTCGTAAAAATACACGGACTGAGACGGACCGTCTGTACTGACCTGGATCGACGGACATAACACCAGCTTTTGTCAGTGCTCAGTCCGTGTATTCTTACGAGACTTCGTGTCATAAAGCACTCACTGAAAATGCGGAAGCGCTCGCCAAAAGGTGGGCATCCGTCAATGATTGGCCGATGTTACGGGGGGTTTTCCCAGCTCTGGCGAGAATGTTCTTGCTAAGAGCGTACGCGAGAACGTACTTCTTACGAACGTACGCAAGAACCAGAGCTGGGGAAAATCGTCGTTTCTTCGGTCGCCACCTTTCAGCGCTTGCTTCCCCATATTCGGCCAGTGCTTTATGACGACAAGCCTCGTAAATTTACACAGACTGAGAAGGACCGCCTGTACTGACCCGGATCAACGGACATTACACCTGCTTTTGTCAGTTCGTGTATTCTTACGAGACTTCGTAATAAAGCACCCATCGAAAATGCGGAAGCGCTCGCCAAAAGGCGGGCATCCGTCAATGACGGGGCGATGTAACGAGGGTTTTGACCAGCTCTGGCGAGAACGTTCTTCCTAAGAGTGTTTGCGAGAACATTCATACTGGTACACGTGAGAACATTCTTCCTATGACCGTGAATCTCTAGCAACTTTAACGGCTGTGGACTTGTGAACTTTTTAGCAGGAGTTAGTTTTAGAGTTACTTATGGTATCAAGGCTTACTCGTCGGACTTTCATATAATATCATATATATAAAGATAACATTTATATATGAGCCATTATAAAGAACAGACACGGCATTGGGGTACTTCATGGGGTACTTCAAGTAAATGCAACTTGCCGTTCATTTCATTTGACATCTTGATGTAATTCTCGGATAAAAATGAACTTTTATGGAGTGTGTCACTGTGTACATTCCATTCTGGCCTTCCTCATTCTTAACACTTATCTTTTCATTGCTTTTATGAATACCAAAGCGAAGAGAGGTGTTCTGGTATCTTGTTTGCCTGGGAGAGTTGCATTGCAGATGTTATAAAACAAAAGATTGGTATGAAATAGAGCACGTCATTTCCAAGAAAACAAGATGAAATCAGCTTCTCTGGAAAATGTATCCCTTGTTCTCACACTTTCGTTGTACTGATGATGATGATATTTCTCTCAGTGTACTTATAAACCATAGTTAGATATTTGAGTGTCTGTATTGATTTTTTTTTTTTTTTTTAAAGCTGCAGAGGGAAAGTGGTTCTCTGTTTTATTTTCAGCACTGTGATAATACTGTAAGGCGGAGATACTTCAACTTAATAAGTTGGCAGCTATCACTGTCTTAAGATCTTAGTAAAGGTGGCTTACAAAATTAAGTTAAATTATAGATAGATAGATAGATAGATAGATAGATAGATAGTAGGGGTGTTGAAAAAAATCGATTCGGCAATATATCGCAATACTAAAGCACGCAATTCTCGAGTTGATTCAATAGGCAGCCGAATTGATTTTTTAAATATAAAATAAATATAAAATATTCAACAAAACTTATCTAGGTTTCACACCTTACGCATGGAAGAATGTTATATTAATGGAACATTAAGCCTTAATATTTTATTTCAATATATGAAGAAAGGTTACAACCTGTTTGTTAAATAAATGGCTCACAGTTATAAAACTGAAGTTTGAGATCAATAAATAAAAAATTTTCATACAAATCTTACAGTGTACATGTACAAGTTTACTGAATGGTATTTTCTAAAGTTGAGAAAAAAAAATCGCAACAATCGACTTGTAAATTCATATCGGGATTAATCGGTATTGAATCGAATCGTGAACCTATGAATCGTGATACGGGTCATATCGTCAGGTACCAGGCAATTCACACCCCTAATAGATTGATAGATAGATTGATAGATATTTTTGCGGAACTCATCGACATTTATGTTATGTTGTTCTGCTGTTAAAAGTGTTGTTGGGGGGCGTATCGACACACTTTCAAATGTCTCCCACACTTTTGTCTAAACAATCACACGTCCCCTTGCCGCTTCAACCGTCACACTTGTCTCTCTAATATGTGATGTTCCTTGAATGTAGCTTTGAAATCAGAATCTTATTGTCTAAGACTGAATAAGCTATTGGAATGTCTGCTGGTTTTTGTGTGCATAGTTTGATAGCGCCTATGAAGGAGCAGGACGAGGTGGTGACCAGGAGAAAGCATTCGAATTCCCAATTCCCATGTCAACTGTATGTACAGTTTGTACTTCTAAATGTTGTTTTTGTAACAGAAGGCTTTGCCCCAGTATACATCATGACTGCCCCCGTCATAATGTATACATGATATGTGTATGTAATTGATATAATGTGTCATTTTTTGGAGGATTTAAACGTACTTTTGGTGCATTATTATCAGTTAAAGTGCAGGACAAAATATAGCCACTCTGTCATCATGACAGCCAAGCCTTTACAGTATTTAAAAACAAAGCGTGTGCATGTGTGTCGGTTTTTGGTTTCAGGCTTTTAAGATGTTGCAGATAGGACTTTTGTGAAACCATCTACTCAGGATACAGTTACTGTGTTTGTAGCGATGATTTATTCCCTGTAGAGTTCTGCTGAGGCTATTGAAACCTAAACGTTGTTTGGTGTCGCACACACACACAGTGTAGACGTTGCCAGAGGGAGCATTTTGCCTGGTTAAAAGCCTCTTGTGTTGTAGATTCTCCAACTGTCCCTTTGAGAGATGGGCCAACAGTTCAGGTTACAACAGGATGGCTCAATGACGGATGCAGACTCACGCAAGCTAGCTCACTTGACTCGAGAATAAATTACCTCAAAAACCTGTGTTAAAATGGAAATTATTGCAAATCCACACACAACGTGAGGCTATTTAAAGCATGCATAGGTAGGTACGTACGCATGCTTTTAAATTTGTAATATGGATGTTTCTCGCAGAGGATGCATTGTTCATGACAGCGGTACAATTTCCAACTTTACAGGCATACATTCCCGCTAAACGCAAATGTTACTTCAACTTTATTTTTATATCCACTATTTTATTCCTCACACTTTTTTGAGGTGCTACTCCTTCCGCATTTGTCGACCAATTCGCACCATTCCATATTCAGCACGTTTCAAAAATTCACATCAAAAGTGCTTCCATTCTTCTCATTCCGAAAAATTGCGGCTTTTCAAAAATTCTAAATTGTTTAACCAAAAATGTCCAATTCATTCCCAATGGCACATCCAACAATACAAATTTACATTGTTTCCATTTGAAATTTTTGACATTCAGCTCATTGAATTCACCTTGGGAACGATTTTCAATGAATCCAAAAATTTTTACATAACCAAAAGTTCAAATTTTTTCAAAGTATATATATATTTTTTTTTTTCAAAAAATTCACAAATTCATATACTGTATTCTACGTCATGCATCTCTATTTCTATTTATTCACCGATTCATACATTTCCAATTGCAACATACTTCAAAAATTCACGCTATTCAGCGCTACTATTTGGTTTATACCTACTGCATTTTTTTTTCCCAAAATGTTTCAAATTAAAGTAAAAAAAAATACATTTTTGTTTGTTTTTCTCCTCTAATTTCTGCATTTTTTTTGCCCAGTTCAAACCGTTCCAACTTCAACATGTTCAGCTGATTCCAAACCGTTTTATATAATTTCACATCATTATATCATTCAATATAGTAATACCACATATTGTTCGATACCGTTTCACAATTTTTTATTTAGCCTTCCAGCCTTCACACGCAATTTTCCCTATAAATTGCATTCTCTATTTAATTAGGTCAGATTCTCAACTATTCCACTATTTCTTTTTTTTTTACATCACCGTACATGAACCAGGAAGTAGCCTGCTAATATTGCTCATAATATTTTGCAGTGTTGCGGCTCCCTCAGCACTGCGACAGATTGACAGAGTCGCGGTTCAACTCGCCTTCTCCTCTGCCAGCATTGATTGAATTGCCGAAGATTTAACTGGATAGTTTAATTAGGCACTCACGCATCTCAATGCCAAAATTGTAGCTGAGCTGCCTTGGCCCAGAAATCCACTCATTGGTTGGAACAGCTCAGCGGGATGAAAACAATCAAGCATCCCCGAAGGAGCTTGAATACGAAAAGTGTTGGGGACGCATGATGGATGAAATGAGTCAAATGGACACATACTCATAGTAATGGAGCACAATCGGTTGGAATGATCCTAACATACACAGTAGCAATTTTCGGCTTTTGTGACATTTTCTGTACTTACAATTAACTAAGGATGAGGTGCCATGAAACAATGTCAGCTGTGTTGTTGCCAGGTTTTAATTGTGCGTGTATGTGTGCAGCACCTTCCCCAGTGAGTGTGGTGAGAAAAGGTCACGCTGGCAAGAGCAGCATCGCACTTTCCTGGGCAGAACCAGACCGACCGAATGGCATCATCCTGGAATATGAGATCAAGTATTTTGAGAAGGTGATGCTATCAAGCGAATATTCTCATTAAAACGATCAACTGTGTTTGCATTTATGTTCTTCATGCAAAATGCACACTGGCCACTTCATTAGGTACACTGTTGTCTTTATTTGCTTTGCCTGAGTTGCTTTCTTTACAGTGTGTGTAACGCCATCATTTTGCTGATGTTTTCACACTTAAATGGCACCTTGTGAAAATAACGTGCACTTTCCCAAAGCTGTTTTTAAGGTGGACTTTGTTAAAGAGAGCAATTTAATGCTTCAGCTCAGTTCAGTGATCCTGTGCCCTTCCTCGTCTCTTCCTTTCATGCTTGTAAGCATTCTTTTCTGGGAAGGTCATAATAAAGGTATACCGGAGAGGGAGAGAGGGGAAAAAAAAGAAAGGTTTGTGGTCAGTGGTTAGCTAATGGTTTCTGGCTAATGGAGTGGGCATTTAGCCTTGTTTAAACCCGATGAGGTTACAGTTGGAAAACTGATCCTTACGCACGGGCGTAATACACTCTCAAACAAAGCTCATGGACTGCAATAAAAAAAATAAATAAAAAAAAGTGCAAGTCTTACAGGATAGATGTCTGAAATGTGCACTTTACTCTTTCTCTTCCAACAGGAGCAGGACTCAAGCTACACCATCATAAAATCCAGGGAGACAGAGATGGTGGTGGAAAGCCTAAAACCCTCTTCAGTCTACATCTTCCAGGTCGGACACAGGCTGAGAAAATCCATATAGATATTGATTAATGATAATGAGATGACACGGAAAAGAAACATCGGGGAATGTACAGGAGACGAACAAGCACTTGCAAAGCTTTTTTATGCAAAGTGACGTATAACTCAAATAAAAAGTCCCTCAGATAGAATATTGTGATGGACCAATAAGTCAGCCAAAGATTTTTGGAAATGGTTCTAGTCAGCGCATTCTCAGTAGAATTCAATATAGGAAGCTGACAGTGGACAATCTGTTCCAGGAGGCTGATCAATTATTTCACACTTCATATTAATTTTCCCCATGAGAAATAATCAAAATGAAAATAATCTCTTCTCAAGGTTCAACTTTCTTTGTCATTTCACTTTGAAATAATGTTTAGTTAATACTTTCATTATACCATAAATAATTTGTCATGCATGTGGAAAAAGTGGGAAAAAAGTAATTAAAAAAAAATATATATATATATATATATATATATATATATATATATATATATATATATATATATATATATATATATATATATATATATATATATATATATAAATAAATTCCAGTGTCAAGGTTTAATTAATTAGCAACTCCTGTCATTTCTATACATATACAGTATAAGAGTATATATTGTTTGAGAAAATTCAAGGTTTTTAGGACCTCTACCTTGTGTATTACAGGTGCGAGCCAGGACATCTGCAGGCTATGGCGCGTTTAGCCGCCGTTTTGAATTCCAGACGAGCCCTTACTGTGAGTTCACAGGGAAATATTGGACGAGGGAGTGAGAGAAGCAGTGCGAGTGGGCAAGCGTGGCAATGCAAACCGCTCACACCTGCACTTGACTGCATTCTGTTTTTGAAAGCTGTATCAGTATCACAGTCCAAGTAGATGTGTTTGTAAATCTAGTCCTGTTTTTATCTCGCTCCATTGGCAGTAACTGCTACCAGCGAACGTGCCCAAGCTTCTATAGTAGCAGTGGCCATCACTTTGGCACTTGTCCTCCTGGCAGTGGTGGCCGGATTTCTACTAAGCGGACGGTAAGGCCATTAAAGTAAAGTTGTAGTCTGAATAGACATGTTTGGGATTATAGTGGGACAAGCAGTCTGATGTTGTTTTTGTACAGTAACCCGTTCAAAATGAAAGACTACTTGGGCAAAGTACAAAATCAATAGATATCTTATCACATAGCGGGGCTTTGACTTGCATAGCACTATCCTGAAAGCTACTCTCAGCACTGTATCGATAAGCATCATATTTTTTTGTAAAAATGCACAGCTCAAATTAGAGCTGTCAAAATTAATCGATTAATCGAAAAGTAATCGATTATCAAATTAATACACAACTGTTTTAATAATAATTTGGAGCCATTTATTTTATTTTTTTTGAAATTTTCCAAATCATCTGATTTCATCATCAACAGTAATTGTTCACTGATTTCTGTGGTCCTTCATGAAAGAAGACTGATTATCTTCTATATTTAATCAAAATAAGACATTTGGAAACATCTGTTTTTACTTTGAAAAACAATGGTCAAACCAGTAACATATTACAAAAGCAATCCCCCTTTTTTAATCACTATACAAATACAGTGCGAAATAAACACCAATCACTGGTTAACTCATTCACTCTCAGCCATTTTCACTGAAGCAACTCCCTTCGCTCCATTTTTACTGGATTTTGACTGATTTTGCAAGGGCCACAGAATATTGTGTTCTATTGCTATAAAAACATTGAACCTTACAAAAGAAAGATTTTTCATCAGGAAAAAAAAAAGTATATTTCCATCTGTTTCCGTGTTGCAGCAATTAGCATTAGCAACATGGCCCTAGTTGATCTCATACTCTGCTGCCACTGGTTGGCCGTTTTTGTAATAACTACTATTACTTCAAGCGTTCTCTTCAGTTCAGAGGCTGCATCAAAGCCTTCTGTATGCTCTACCATTAAAAAAAAAAAAAAAAAAAAAAAAGTGTAAATACGTCTTTGGGAGCATGGTAATATTTAAAATCAAATGTAATTATACGTTTTTGGGAGCAAATGAGCTAATAAACAGTAATCAGGGGGGAAATGCTTTTGTAATACACTTTAATGCAAAAGTAAAACAAACCTGATTAATCGATCGAATAATCGATAGATTAATCGAGTCTCAAAATATTCGATAGTAACAGCACCAGCTCAAATATTTGAGTATATTTGATTAATTTCATGTTTGTTGTTTCAATGCTTAGAAATATTGCAGAAAATATGAAGCATAGCCATAACGACTACCTCTGTCTTCCTCTCATCTGTAGAGGGTGTATTTTGATAACAAAATGTGTGAAATGCTAAATCAGGCCTTCAAAAAAGTTATTGTCTGCCAAGCAGTTGAGCTATAAAGGCCCTCAAAACTGATCTTTTGGGTCGATCGAATAGTTAAAGCAACGTAATGCTTCCCAAGGGATTTGCCCTGCCATGGTCTACATTGATGTAGCTCAGCTTCACAGATCTGTGTTATGATTACCTTCAGGTCAATGTAGCAGCTCCCATGTGTGGCTTGGCGTTGTTATGACAGCCTGTTTGTCACATTGTGGCAAGTATGACAGCAGTCATAGGTTGCATACGCACAGTGCACAGACACAGCGACCACTTCATGAGGAATTCCTCATCTCATTCCATATGAGTCAGGGATTCACATCAGGAGTGTTCAACTTATGTTGTTTATCGAAAGGGTCAGTAAAGAGCGTACGCAGCGCAGCCGACGCATCCATCAGTATCACAGATACAACCCGCGGCCCTCAGCCGCATCCTTTGTGGAGGTCAAGTCGAGCAGCTGCTGTGGTCACAATGCTTTACTGTCAGAGCTTGGACTCATGAATATCATTGATCCTTGTTCGAGAAAAAATGCTGATCCTCGCTGTTTTCTGCCACTGTGTTGTGTCTGTCTGGGAGAGTGTCCAATGTGCAGTACCTACAAAGGGATGGACATTGTTTAAAAAAAAAAAAAAAAAAAAAAAAAAGTTTCTGCTATTGTTCAAGTCTTGAAACAATACAGCATAACCAAAGTGTGTCAATCATTAAACTAATTGGTTGAGGAAAGTGTTCAAGGATGGCGCATATGTAGCAAAGAGGAAAAAATGGAGACCAGGAAAAAAATAAATAAATCACTGTTGAATTTGGGCCAGCCCCCATCTACTGTACGCCCCAGGCCACCCCTCCCCATCTTAACTGTCCAGACTGCTAGCACACATCCGTTGACATAGAAACCGGGCACGCATGTGTAGACACACTTATACGCAGTGATGCATGTCCACACGAGTTAACATGCGCACACATACGCCGACATCCCCATACAGGAAGTCTGAAGGCCGAGTGGCCACTGGGCAGTGGGCACGCTCAAATCCCTTGACTCAACAGATCCGGGAAAGCGAGACACCCCCAGGCAGACACAAAGTACACACGTGTACAGTGAATATCCAGCTGCCAATGTAAAGCCGCTTGTCTTCTCTGCTCTACAGAGAGAGAGCTGCATATGTGAATATTATTTTGGAATTGATAAAAAAATGAATAAATAAAAATAAATGATATATATATATATATATATATATATATATATATATATATATATATATATATATATATATATATATATATATATATATATATATATATATTTATTTATTTATTATTGCTGTCAAAATTAGACTTACACTTAGACTTGACTTTATTGATCCCTTTGTCAAATTTACATATCCAGCAGCAATAAGAACAGATAATAAAATACAAAATAATTCAATCAATCAATAAATAAGGTTATTACACCAGAGATTGAATTAATAATAATAACAATAATAATAATAATAATAATAATAAAATAAAAATTCAATCAATCAATAAATAAGGTTATTACACCAGAGATTGAATTAATAATAATAACAATAATAATAATAATAATAATAATAAAATAAAAATTCAATCAATCAATAAATAAGGTTATTACACCAGAGATTGTATTAATAATAATAATAACAATAATAATAATAATAATAATAATAAAATAAAAATTCAATCAATCAATAAATAAGGTTATTACACCAGAGATTGAATTAATAATAATAACAATAATAATAATAATAATAATAATAAAATAAAAATTCAATCAATCAATAAATAAGGTTATTACACCAGAGATTGTATTAATAATAATAATAACAATAATAATAATAATAATAATAATAAAATAAAAATTCAATCAATCAATAAATAAGGTTATTACACCAGAGATTGTATTAATAGTAATAATAATAATAATAATAATAACAATAATAATAATAATAATAATAATAATAATAATAAAATAAAAACTAATATTTCAATCAATCAATAAATAAAGTTATTACACCGGAGATTGAATTAAATAAATTAAATTACAGTACAGTACAGTAAAGTGCCATATTTTTTAAAACATTAACTAATTAATTAATCATGAAAAATTATCGCACTAATCATGTATTAACGCAGATGAATCACCCTAATAATTTTGGCCACAGATTATCCCTTATCTTGATAACATATGGTTATGATAACTACATGCATTAAAGTAAAACATTTAATAAATGCTTGTGTATGACATTCAGAATATTTGTTCATGTCAAACTATTGTTTTGTTTTTTTCCCAGTTTTAATTATGTAAGTTAATTGTTTTGAAAATGAGGAGGATGAGAGTATGCAATGGATCAAAAAAATGTTGAAGACATCCTCACAACATTAACTGTTAAAAGAAATAACACATAGCAGGTGCGCTTTAAATTTGGCAGGCATAAAAATGTTGATAAAGAGCCTTCTTAATTAAGGGATTAATCGTGATTAATCAAAATTCTAAGGTGATTAATCACACACATTATCAATAAACATGTTATTACAATATCAGGCATGATTTCTTTTTATATTATTGGTGAAATTATTACTTTATTGAGTTTTATTACATTTTTAGTAAGTTAAGTAAAAATGTTATGGCATTATTACATTTTCAGGAAATTGTTACATTGCTCCAAAGCTCCTGTTCTTGGTCTGTATAGAGCATTTTTGGCAGACATAATAAATTTCCTGATTGTATCCAATTACAGCTAGTTAGATGGAATTATAATAATTTGAGTTTCTGCTCGCTCTGTGCCGTACCGTATGCATCTGTGTGCTTATGAAGTACAAAATCAATCTTCTTGGAGGTTATCTGATTGTATCTGGTGGCTCGGATGTATAAATATTGACATAGAGGAATTATTTGGACTGGCACAAACCCGGACGTGTGGGAGGATTTTTGGATACAAAGAAAAAAATAATGATGGAAAACATTTAGCCATAGTACCCTAAAATCAATAACAACTACCGTATTTTCCACACTATAAGGCGCACCGAAAAGCCTTCAATTTTTTCAAAAGCTGACCATGCGCCTTATAATCAATCCAGTGCGCCTTATATATGGATCAATATTGAGCCGCAACAGGTCTCGCTGTCAAGACGCTATCGGTGACCCTGCACGATCGTTGACGCGCATGCGCAGAAGATCCCGCCATCTTGGATCGCTAGCTAATACTAATACTTTACCTCAGAGAAAATAATAAAACAGCTGTTTATTCATTTTGGGAGTGAATGGAGTTGTTAGAAAGCTGGTTTCTAATTTATTAATAAAGTTTGACTGACCTATCTGACCGTTTTGTTGACATTCCCTTTAGCGCAGCACCATCTAATGGATGCATAACGTAACCCCAGCCTCTACTGTAGCGCCTTATAAATGAAAAAAAGTTTAAAAATATCTCATTCATTGAAGGTGTGCCTTATAATGAGGTGCGCCTTATAGTGCGGAAAATACGGTTATTGCATGTTAGACCATATAATGCACACCTTTCTGTCCATTTTTATGTTTAATACTCAGAAAAAAAAAATATTGAATGAGACTTTCTGACCTATAAGAATAACTAATGCATTACTACAATAATAATGTCTTATCGTTGCTAGGCGGTGTGGCTACAGTAAAGCAAAACAAGATCCCGAAGAGGAAAAAATGCACTTCCATAATGGTCACAGTAAGTCCACATTGACTTATCATTGTCAAAGAAAAATGTTTATCTCCACAATTTGATTTTTTTGGGCAAAAAAGATGAATATGTTTCATTGAACACCACTTATTTTTGTACGTGTAATCGGCGGTGAAAGGATTTGTCATGAGCAGTTTACAGTGGAGGGTTCAAACAATGGCCATGTCGGTACGGGTTAGTTTACCCCTGAAGGCCCGACCATGTGTGTCTGCGTGACAGTACAGTCAAAGATCCCGAGGGCTTTTCATTGTTGGCATACTGGTCCAGTCCAAACATGGCGATGATCGTTTATCCATCTTGACAGCTTCATATATTCGGCAACATTTTGGCATTGTGCTCTGCAGCCCATCTGTTGCAATTAGAGATGACCGAGACTGCCATGCCGGCTCGTAAGAAGCACCGTGGTGCCAGTTTGTGTTGCTGTCGCACTGAAACACAATCGTTACATTATACACTGACAGCTTGTGAATGAACCCTCACTGTTCATAAGGGTTAGGGATCAACACTTGCCAGAAATCATTTTTTACAAAACAGAATAGACAGAATAGACTCCCTACTTTTTGCCTCGTCCCGTTCTTTTACAATTGACAGTAGAAAAATGTAGGTTTGCCAAAATACAGCCATTTCTCCAATGGACTCTGAAACTGTGTTTATTTCCTATAAAATGAGGCAATGATGTCATCTACCGGTGGTTGGGCATCAGTAAAGTTTTTTCCAAGTTTGACATTTACAGTGGAGCATAGTCAGATTCTCCCCCATCTATCCCCGCTCTAAAAAATACAATTGACTAGTATACTTGTCAAAGGCAGTGAATGAGTTAACTCCTGAAATGTAATATTAACCTTTTAAATGGTTTTCAGTGTTAAACTCTATATTTACCACTTTCAAAAGTGTTTTAACTGTATTTAGTATGGACCATTATATACACGTTTGACGTGTGAAAGGGATACTTTACACATTTTCCAATTTTCAGCAGTAAAAAGTTAATATTTTGTTTGTAATAGATTTGATAACTTCATTATTTTTCATGTACAATTAACAGCTTTAAAAGGGCATTTTGGCACTTGC
Organism: Festucalex cinctus; assembly: GCF_051991245.1. Taxonomy (NCBI): domain Eukaryota; kingdom Metazoa; phylum Chordata; class Actinopteri; order Syngnathiformes; family Syngnathidae; genus Festucalex; species Festucalex cinctus. The sequence continues at coordinate 16,548,445 of NC_135425.1, forward strand.
TCTCGACTGAAAATGACATCACTGCTGAAAATTCTGTAGGTGAACTCTGTAGGTGTTAAATTAACACTGCCGATTTTGCTGTTTTCCTACTACATTTCCGACTCAGTCATACATATTGTAGTCATTTAAAAAAAAAAAAAAAAAAAAAAAAAAATCACATACGACCGTTTATTTAGGATCAGTTAAGCAACTTGCTATTACCAGCTGATCAGCTATTAAGTCCCACTGCCATTAGCGAAATGTTTGCCTTTCCTGGTGAATTTTTCTTTATGCTGGTGGCTAACGCTAGCTATTCATCGGTTAAAATGGCGCTACAGAAGAAGCAGGGCATTTTACTAAATAGTTTTAGTTACTTTCTATTGAAAAAAAACTACTAGCGAGTTACTGCTAGCAAATTGCTGACTTTGCTGATTTACAAATCTCTGAGGGTTTATATTAGTATTGTTTTTTTGTGCGTCTACATTCTGATGTTACTCATGTATTTGCAGTAAAGTTCCCCGGAGTGCGTACCTACATTGACCCCCTCACCTACGAAGACCCTAACCAGGCTGTGCATGAATTTGCCCAAGAGATTGACGTGTCATTCATCTCCATTGAAAGGATCATTGGGGCTGGTGAGTTGTATGCACTTAATACATGTTGCCATTATGACTAGACACTATTTTCATATGTGCAATACGGCTTTAGTTCAGGTATTCCATGAGTAATCAAAATCAAATGAGGGACATAAGCATGACTACAGCCATTAATCCAAAGAATCTGCAATTAACTCATTAGCTCCCAAAAACGTATAAATACGTCATATTTTAAATGTTTTAAGTGTCCCAAAGACGTATTTATACATTTTTTTTGTTTTGTTTTATGCCAAAGCATAGGGAAGGCTTTGATGCAGTCTCTCTACTGCAGAAAATGGTTGAGTGGCAGCAGAGTATAAGAGATCAACCAGGCCATGTTAAACCGAGCTGATTTCCCCACAGTTCTAAGCAGATTTGTGACTAATGATGAAACTTAACTATGTTGTATTGCTAATTGCTGCACAGCAGAAACAGATAGGAATATACTTTTTTTCCTGATAAAATAAGAGACTAATCTCTCTTTTGGTAGGTTCCATATTTTTATAGCAATAGAACATAATATTCTGCATGCCTTGCAAAATCAGTCAAAAACCAGGAAAATACTACAGTGAAAATGGGTGGGAGTGAATGAGTTAAACTATGATGATTTTTTTTTCCTAATTGTATGAAGGCTGGAGGCCTCTATGTTTTTCTACACCATTCCAGTTATTTTTCTGCTTTTTATTCCATTTTATTCCTCGCACTTTTTTGACGTGCTACTACTTCCACATATTTCAACCGATTCTTGCCGTTTGAAGTTCGACATATTTAAAAAATTCACGCAACGACTGCTTCCATTTTTCTCAGTTCAAAAATTCACGCCTTACCCACAATTCCAGATTTCATACCCGATTTTTTACCATGTATTTTTAATGGCAGATTCTACATTTCACATTTATTTCCAAATTTTTCATCCGATCGACTGCATTCCAGCTTCAATATATTCCAACCAATTCACGCCATGAGCTCTTCCAGCTTTTCAGTTCCAAATTCACCTTACCCACAATTCCCGATTTTGTAGCCGATTATTCCCACATTCTACATTTTCCATTTACTTCCACATTATTCATCTGATTGACTTCAATATCCATCCGTCCATTTTCTTGACCGCTTATTCCTCACAAGGGTCGCGGGGGGTGCTGGCGCCTATCTCAGCTGGCTCTGGGCAGTAGGCGGGGACACCCTGGACTGGTTGCCAGCCAATCGCAGTGACTTCAATATATTCCAGTAATTCACGGCATGAGCTATTCCAAATTATTCCACAGTTTTTCTTTCAGCTTTTTCCAGCCTTCACACGCCATTTCCCCAGAAATTGCATTTTCTAGTTCAACTTATGTATTTGGAGTTGAGGGTTGAATCATTCCAGTACAGACAATGAGATGATCTAAAAATGTAAGAAAATCATAAACAAACATTTTTTTTTAGCTTGCTGTGCCATTGAATAAGATGTTTGCAGATCAAGGTGGGCTACCGTGTAAAGAAGCTCTATCTGTTTGCCTCAGGGGAGTTTGGTGAGGTGTGCAGCGGCCCACTGAGGTTGCCAGGGAAAAGGGAGATGCAGGTTGCCATCAAGACGTTGAAAGCAGGATACACGGAGCATCAGAGACGTGACTTCCTGTGGGAGGCCTCCATCATGGGGCAGTTTAACCATCCTAACATCATTCGCTTGGAGGGCGTCGTCACCAAGAGTGAGTGTCTTCGTATAACTTATTCGAATAGTTGTCATAATTTGTCAATTCAAAATTTGACAACTGGTTGTTTGTTTGATTGTTTTGTCCTTTTCAGGCAAACCAGTGATGATCATCACTGAATACATGGAGAATGGTTCATTGGACACATTCCTCAAGGTAGGAAAAAGAAGTTTGCAAAATAAACAAAGAGAATATGTAGAATAAGTAGATCATAATAAACAAATTTGGCTGTGGTAAATATGGCACTAAATATAGGCAATGGGGGTGGATGAATAATAAGAAGCAAACTAGTAAAATTGCAACAACTGACTGAAAGTGTGAAGCAATCAGTGAATGGATAATTGTTGCCAAAGTGGGAAAGTGTTTACTCCTCTGGCTGTTTAAAGAAAAAAAAAAGATAATTTTGGGGAGATTTTGTTGAATGCTGCACCACAGTTGTTGGCAAAGCGGATCAACACGGAATGACAATACACCCAATTAGCTTATATTATTCCAGCTAAATGCCTCATTAACTTCAGACATTCAAACCGAAATGTACCTACTTGGTGCAAACATACTTCACATGATTGGCACGACTGTGAACTGGAATCACGTTCAATCGGTCTCCACATTCAGACGTGAATGTTCTCGCCGCGCACTACTTCAAGCTTTTCATAGGTTCCAACGGCACCTCATTCAATCAAGGCAGTTCAGGTGTGATCCTTAAAAAATATATCAAATTTCATATATATATATATATATATATATATATATATTAGGGGTGTTAAAAAAAATCGAATCAGCGATATATCGCGATACTACATCGCGCGATTCTCGAATCGATTCAATAAAAAAAATCGATTATTATTATTTATTTATTTATTTATTTTTTTAAGAGCTCAGAATTGTTCATTCGGTAGTCTTACCGATTCAACGTCTTATCATCATTGCCTTTTTTTTTTTTTTTTTTTTTGTGTGTGAATCGATTTTTAAACTTCCATTTTTAATGGAAAAATATTCAACAAAACGTCTGACTTCGGGTTAGGATTCACACCTTGAGCATGGAAGAATGTTATATGAACGGAACATTAAGCCTTAATATTTTATTTTAATGCTGTTCAAACATGAAACAGATTACAACCTCTATAAGACTGAAATTTCAGATAAATAAATAATACATTTTCATATAAATCTTACACTCTACAAGCTTACTGATTAGTATTTTCTAAATTTGAATGAAAAAAAATCGCAACAATCGACTTATAAATTCGTATCGGGATTAATCGGTATCGAATCGAATCGTGACCTGTGAATCGTGATACGAATCGAATCGTCAGGTACTAGGCAATTCACACCCCTAATATATATATATATATATATATATATATATATATATATATATATATATATATATATATATATATATATTACGTTCCTGACGTTCAACGCAGCAATTTCAAAATAGCATTATAAATTCTTCCGGATGTTGTGAGATGCAAGACAGTGCGGTCAGTGGAAAGTGCTTGCAGGACGGTCCTGAGTGCCAAAGGGAGGCGGAGCAGCAGGCAGAGCAGCTCGGTAAAGCCTGTCAAGTAATTACATGGATGGCTGCTGTACTGAAGACAATATAAATGAAACTGCCAGGGTCTGGATGGGCTTCTGGATTAGTTGTTGCACCATTTTGACAAATGCAGTAAGCGATGCTCAAACAGGTTAACATCTAATTTAATTTGTACGTGGAATGTTATACTGTAGATGTTGTAGCCATAAAAGTGATGGAAACAAAGTAACATTTTCATAGTACCGTATTTTCCGCACTATAAGGCGCACCTAAAAGCCTTCAATTTTTTTCAAAAGCTGACCATGCTCCTTATAATCCAGTGCGCCTTATATATGGATCAATATTGAGCCGCAACAGGTCTCGCTGTCAAGACGCTATCGGTGACCCTGCACGATCGGTGACACGCATGCGCAGAAGATCCCGCCATCTTGGATCGCTAGCTAATACTAATATTTTACCTCAGAGAAAATAATAAAACAGCTGTTTATTCATTTTGGAGTTGTCAGAAAGCTGGTTTGTAATCTATTAATAAAGTTTGACTGATCTATCTGACTGTTTTGTTGACATTCCCTTTAGCGCAGCACCATCTAATGGATGCATAACGTAACCCCAGCCTCTACTGTAGCGCCTTATATATGAAAAAAGTTAATATGTCATTCATTGTAGGTGCTCCTTATAATGAGGTGTGCCTTATAGTGCGGAAAATTACGGTATTTGATGGATTCTATTTTTCTGCTCTTTTTGGAAGGAGTGTCTAGTAGGAAGGGAATAGTAGCATTAATGTTTCACCTTTGTTCACTTCCAGAAAAATGACGGTCAATTCACTGTTATCCAGCTGGTTGGTATGCTGCGTGGCATTGCATCAGGCATGAGGTACAAACACACGGCCACCAGACACACAATCGTACACCCATAAGAATTCCCCATCACGTTCAGGTTCTAAAACCCAGTCCTCTCCTTCCCACTAATGAATGCAGGTACTTGTCTGACATGGGCTACGTCCACCGCGATCTGGCAGCTCGCAACATCCTGGTCAACAGCAACCTTGTGTGCAAAGTGTCTGATTTTGGCCTGTCGCGCGTTCTGGAGGACGACCCTGAGGCTGCTTACACCACACGGGTAAGGCTGTGCATTTTGATTTGGGAAGCAGGCTTGCGTCTGGCAGTTTGTTTTCATTTTCACATAAAAGAAATTGCTTGTCCTGGAGCCCAAGGTGACATTTAAAAGTTGACCAAGTACTCCGTTTACAATAAATAATAAAACACATATAAATCAGAGCAATGAAATGCTGAAAGATGGACGTTGTCTGCAGGTGAATGAGGAAATGAAAACTAGGGACGACCAGATGATAAAGTGGAAACTCTAAAATTGTTACACAGTTGTTGTTAATCAGTACTACTGCACTTCTGTACAACTTGCTTAAAGACTCTAAACTTTCAACATTCTAGTACTAGAAAACATCCCTATTTTCATAGTACTTGTACTTGACACCAGTGTGACATTGTGCGGAATATTAAAAATATGATGCAAAATGGCACATCTCATTTGTGTTCATACTTGAAATGTTAAATCAACCTGCCAAGGGACTACTGATGGAAATTAGCTTATGGTTATAATACGGCAGATTTACGTTCAAATAGACATTAATCTAAACTGTCCATATCTACATAAATGCATACAAATCGGCAACACAAATCACTTTCACATTACGTTTAGCTTCCTCTACATTACTGTAAAAATTGCAAAAAATAATAATAATAATAATAATAATAATAATAATAATTGAAGGGGTATTATAATAAACAGCTTTTTTTTCACATTGTTTAAATATTTACCAGGACCTAGATGATAAATAGTGGTTGTAAAAAAAATAAATATATAATATCCATCCATCCATTTTCTTGACCGCTTATTCCTCACAAGGGTCGCGGGGGCTGCTGGCGCCTATCTCAGCTGGCTCTGGGCAGTAGGCGGGGGACACCCTGGACTGGTTGCCAACCAATCGCAGGGCACACAGAGACGAACAACCATCCACACTCACACGCACACCTAGGGACAATTCGGAGCGCCCAATTAACCTGCCATGCATGTCTTTGGAATGTGGGAGGAGACCGGAGTACCCGGAGAAGACCCACGCGGGCACGGGGAGAACATGCAAACTCCTCCCAGGAAGGTCCGAGCCTGGACTCGAACCGGAGACCTCAGAACTGGGAAGCGGACGTGCTAACCACTCGACTACCGTGCCGCCAATATATAATAATAATAATAATAATAATAATAATAATAATAATAATAACAAAAATAGAATCATTGATTTATGATTCCACACAACGTAACACAATATACTTCACATAGTGTATTTAAAAATGTAAGTTTAAAAGTTTATGAGTGTAATGAGAATTGTATACATGTGTATGTTGATGTATTATTATTGTGTTTTTCTATTAATTTTATTTGCATACGCTATATGAGTAGGATTATATATTTTCTTTTATTAAAACGTAATGTATCAAATATGAAATAAGTGATAGGATATGAAGAATAAGGGGTAGGACTGGATAAGTTTTCAACTTCTTCCTACTCCTTGAACATATAAATTGACATTTATTGGATGTTTCTTTTCTTTTTCTTTTAACCTTCTTTGTTATTTGTTTATGTGTTTATATTTTTATATATATATATATGTTCAATAAACTTCAAACTTCAAAAAGTGCAGCATTTAAAAAAAGTTACAGACTTCAAGAGACTAACAATGTTGGGGGGTTATCTCATGTTTTTATTTGTTGTAAAACTTACCAAGCTTATATATAACACTTTTAACATGAATGTTATGCAAATCAACTTGCGATTGTGATTGCTTAGCTAGGATCCAATCATGAACCAAAAGTGTTGACATCATGCAAATTATGCGTTCTTATTGATTTAGACACACAAATATGGCATGTCCACTGCAATCATCTATGGGGTTAAAGGGGTTAAATCAAAGTAAAGAAAAAAAAATCTTACTAAAATTACTTAAAGGAGTGTACAGTGATTTTCAAAACATGATTTTAAAAATACTGTCAAATAACTTCATTACAGGTTATGGGGAATGAGCATAGTTTTAAAAGTATTTACACTTAATTGGCATGCTATGAATCTTTATTTATTCATATTACTGTATTCACTCTGATAATAAAAGATACCAGCAAATCTGGAACCATATTATACACAGAGAGAAAAAAACTGATTTTTGGGGACCGTATTATACATGAGTGTGTGTTAATAACCGGACTTTATAAGTAAATCTGTTGTGTTCTTTTTGCATTTTTGCTATTAACTGTGGTTAATTTATTACATTTACGACAGTTACAAATGCTAAAGTGTTGTTTAATTAAAAGAGACATTTTCTGACTTTTTTTTTTTAATACAAAAACTAAAACCGTTCCCCAGGTGTTTTAACTCATTCATTGCCATTGACGGAAAAAGACGTCAAATGATGCATTTTTGCTGGGCTGGCAGTGAATGTGCATTCACACACACATATGTGTGTCATGTTTTGTCTAAAAATAAAATACCCCAAAGATAAAAAAATATATGGACACTTTTAACCCAATGTCATGCTGCAATCCCCCCATTTCTTGTGACGTTTTGTCACTCGGTTGGCAGGCACTCCAGAGAGAGAACTTGCCTGTTCAGTTTTTATAATGGCAACAATTTGACTCTGAAAAGTAGCAGAGAGATGCACCAGCGGAACAGATTGCGTTTCACCTTCGAGGTAGTGCGTTAGCGGTATAACGACTGTGTGATGTCAGGCAGCCAAATACACACCGTGAATGACCACACAGCAGTGAAGGTCTTTTTTTGCCAGCTCTGTGTCACAGACTGAGTGACATCCTTTCAAAGGAATCTCCAACTTCCTGCAGACAGCGGGCCAATTAGTACTCGCGTCGGCCTCTCCAACACTCAATTAGCACTGAGCCTTGCTGCCGTAGCGCCATATATCCCGTCACTCACCTCTCCCCCGGCAGGCTGCACATCTTCCTCTCGACTCGTTCGCACTCTCTCGCACTTCCTCGCCTCTGACGGAACAGCAAGAGTAACATCATCCCCACCCTTCAGATAATCAGAGCCGGAGATATCCTGCTGCTGTGTTCATCAACGCCGCATCAAGCTAATTTCACTTCTCATTGACTGAAAGCACATTTGCCTCGGCAGTCATCTCGGGAAATGTTCCATCTTAGCAATGAAAGCTCGATAATGAAGTCACGCGCGTGCTCACACACACACACAGCATCTGACTATTTGTAAAAGAATATCAAACTTGTTATACGTGTTGCTGGATTAGTATTCATTAGTATAACAATGGGTTTTCAAGTCAGTTCTGGATTGCCGTCTTTGGTTTACGGCAGTCCTGACATACGACGTTTCGAGGTTATGAACAGCTCGCGATGAAAAACAGTAGAAAAAATGAAATCAAATGAATATCAAATTTGACTTTTGGTGGCTTTATTAGAGCCACGAGAATCCAGTTAATATTTTGTATGTCCCACTTATTATTCTGGCTTCACAGGGCGGGAAGATTCCGATTCGCTGGACAGCTCCCGAGGCGATCGCATACAGGAAGTTCACCTCAGCCAGCGACGTGTGGAGTTACGGCATCGTCATGTGGGAAGTGATGTCGTACGGGGAGCGGCCCTACTGGGAGATGTCCAATCAAGATGTAAGTGGCATCATATTTGGGGGTTCTGCTTGGATTGGATGAATTCCAATCAGCAGCTTTTATTCCCCACTCACACATGATGTTGAGATGCAAAGTCAGGTCGCTCCAGAAGCAGTTTTAGGCTGTCCAATTTTTTATTTTATTTTTTTATTTTTGGATCCTTTTATTTTCAACAGAAGCATGGAAGTGCGAATGTGAAGTAAAATTTTTGGCTGGCAAATATGTTTGTACGTATTTGAAATACGTTATGAATACGGTTGAACATATTTGCAAGTATGTTCAAATGTACTTTTAAGCTAAATGCTAAAACGTAGCATCTTTTCCCCATAATGCTACAGGGTGCATCCCCAGTGACATTATGGGTAAAAAATGCCAAATGGAAATCATGCATTGCAGACATAATAATAATTATAAAAGTTACAAATAAACAATGTTCAGATAAACAGTTTTAACTTACTTAATTTTTGAACGTATTGGTATAATACTGTATATGACAAATGCTAAAAAAAATGCCATGGAAAAAATGCAAAGTTTTTACCATTTAGCCCACAAGTACATTTAAATGTATTTAAGTATGATTAAATGTATTGGCAACGTATTTACCAATCAAAAATGTTTACTCCACATTATTGGCAATTCCATGCTTCTGTAATTTTAAACATTTCTGTGTGATGAATAGAATTACAAAGGTTGTTTTAAAAAAAGGTTTGTATGTACTTCCAGATTTTTTTTCCCTCAAATTTCTCCAGAACTGTGACCCAAGAAGCAGACATGACAATGCCACTTTTTTTTTTTTTTTTTTTTTTTTGGTAACATTCAAGTAGGGTTGTTCAAGAAGGGATTAAAAAAAAAAAAAAAAAAAAAAAAAAAAAAGGCATTCATGTTATGTCACATATTTTTATTTTAGATTGATTTTCTCCTCAACAAATATTTTACGTTAACATACTTTAAGAACAGTATTATGGGTATTTTGTTTTTTATTTTATTTTGATTTTTTTTTAATGAATTTTGTAAAAAGCTAACTAATATATTTTTTTTTTTTTATTCTCCACTGCAGGTTTTTTTTTTTTTTTTTTTTTTTTTTTTTTTTTTTTTTTTTTTTTTTACAGAAATGCTGTAGCCAAAATCGTAATCTGATTTTAGGAACCCATCTTAAAGTCGAGCTTTTTCAAGTAACATTAAAAAGTTTCAACTTTCATGAAAACCTGTATTGTGAGTAGGATTCTGCATTGGGAGCTTTTTCCATCCTTTTTAGATCGAGTATGAGATATTACCTACACCACACACAGATTTGTCCTCCTCAGTATTTTCATGCGATATTTGCTGACAATTCAGGTAGACAAAAGAACGCTGTTGAATGCATTCTTCCCATGTGCAAATTCTGCACAACAAAAGGGTAAGGGAAAACGAGACGTGTAGGTGAAATTCATGAATTTCCTTTCCAGAGGATGAATGGGGGTTCCTTTGTGGGAGGGAAGTGTCAGGAGCAATTTTTGTCAATCTATTACTGCAAAGTGTTGACAATGAGAATGAATAGCTTTAATGGAAACACAAGACGTGATATTGTCGCATGCGTGGAAAAAGGAGTGAAGCGCGTGAACGAACACAGAGTTGCAGAGCTAAGCAGAACCTCATGGGAGGGAATATCACACCCTTTTTTTTTTTTTTTTTTTTTTTTTTTTTTTTTACAGAAATGCTGTAGCCAAAATCGTAATCTGATTTTAGGAACCCATCTTAAAGTCGAGCTTTTTCAAGTAACATTAAAAAGTTTCAACTTTCATGAAAACCTGTATTGTGAGTAGGATTCTGCATTGGGAGCTTTTTCCATCCTTTTTAGATCGAGTATGAGATATTACCTACACCACACACAGATTTGTCCTCCTCAGTATTTTCATGCGATATTTGCTGACAATTCAGGTAGACAAAAGAACGCTGTTGAATGCATTCTTCCCATGTGCAAATTCTGCACAACAAAAGGGTAAGGGAAAACGAGACGTGTAGGTGAAATTCATGAATTTCCTTTCCAGAGGATGAATGGGGGTTCCTTTGTGGGAGGGAAGTGTCAGGAGCAATTTTTGTCAATCTATTACTGCAAAGTGTTGACAATGAGAATGAATAGCTTTAATGGAAACACAAGACGTGATATTGTCGCATGCGTGGAAAAAGGAGTGAAGCGCGTGAACGAACACAGAGTTGCAGAGCTAAGCAGAACCTCATGGGAGGGAATATCGCACACTTTTTTTTTTCTTTTTTTTTTTTTCTTTTTTTTACACTTACTTGCTCCGTAAAGCTTCTATTTTATTTTCATGCTGGAGCAAATGACATGACATTTTTAAGTGGCTGTGGAACGGTGGCGACTTAAATCAATTGCGAGTGAGGAGAAGAGCTACAGCGAACGACCCAGAAGTCATCCTAATGGGAAAATCTTCAATGGCGTGGCGTGGCGATGAGTTTGTAGACACCCCAGACGTGCACTCCCACCGCACGCAGTCAGCCACGTGCACGTGCACACGCAGCCCTGCAGTGACCTCCTCATCCCCTGCTTCAGGCCCCTCCCACCTCTTTTTGCTTATGATGCTGTCTGTCTCCGAGAAGTGGAGAGGGGAGGAGAGGGAACTAAAGGAGAAGACGTTTGATGTTTAATTGAAAGCGTTATGCTGGATTTTCTCAGATCTGCACAAGAAATTGCCGCTTCTTTCCACCCTCTTTCTGTAAGCCCTCTCCTTCTGTTTCCTATTTCTCACCCTCTCTCTCTCTCACTCTTTCTCTCATCCTGTCTTTTGTCTATCAAAACTGCCGTCTCCTTTCTTGCTTTTTTCTCTTTCTTTTTCTTCTTCTCTGATCTCCCCCTCCCTGCCACTCAGCTTTGTGTAGTTCTTCTGCCTCTTGGCATGCTGGCCTTCTCACCGCACACTCCCACGCATGTGTGTTTGAGTGCAATCGTGTGGGGGGGTTTTTCTCCCCCCTTTTTTTTGGGGAATTTGACACAAGTAGAAGCTGTCATGAACTCAACAGCCCAATTCCCCCCAGTGTCTTTGGACTAGCAGAAGTAGGCTGAGACCTCCTGCGCGCGCCACTGCGGAGTCAAACTCGGCGAGCCAATATTTATTCCTTTGATTCACAGCCGCATCTTGCACAAATGATTAACTGGGCTATGTAGTGTGGCCAATAGATGATGCGTTTATGAGGTGTTACTCTGTTGAAGCACGCAAGGCTTACTTTTATTCCAACTTCACGAGTCTGTTCTCACAGGGATTACGTTTTGTTTTATACAGACAGGATTGTAATGAGTGGTTGAAAACTGACATTTTGCATTGCTTGTTGTTCATTTACCGTTTAACCACTAAATCTTGAATCAATTCAAATGATTTACTACAAAGTACATTTTGTAGAGCACATTGTACTCAAGAAAGAGAGTAAAATATTCAGTACCGGTAAATTATACTCAAAGTATTTTTACTGTGTTCGAGAACTGGCCTATCCCATGATAAAAACCTAATAATTTTTTTTGTTTTGTTTTGTTTTTTCACTCAAAATTTTTTACCAAATTGTAGAAGGAAATTTTGTGAGTACATTTTATTAGTTTTATTAAAAAGAAATAAATAAGTTACACAAGGGTTGAGGGACAAACTACGACCTTCAGCTTTGGAGACAACTACTCTACCACCTTAGCTATGCCACTCCTACTCTTTACTAAGGAGACCAAAAAAATTGCCTCGTGCACACAAAATACTTTGGGTAAAATTTACTCAGAATATTTTACTCTCTTTCAAGTGTAAATTTTACTCTGTTTAGAGTGGGACTCTGTGGGAATAGACTTTTTTTTTTTTAAGAGTAAAATGTATTCTAACTGTTAACTGTATTCTTGTACTTTTTTCTTGTGTAAATCTTTTTATTCAGAGTTTTTATGATTCAAAAAACACTGATGCCGTCGAAGTTCCAGACATACAGGGCCTTTTGATTTACAACAGGTAAAAACAAGTAGGTCAAAACTTCAAAGGATTATCCAGAATGACAATACTTTTGCCAAAAAACATCCAGAAAATGAAAAAAAAAAAAAAAAAAGAAGAAGTTTGATTTCCAGGCCTCATATTCACATCTTGGAAAACACATCAGAGTGTACTAAGACCAGTCGTTTCAACCTACAGAAAGGTTTTCCTTTTAAAATGGGTGGGTTTTTTCGGTTTTGGTAAAGTTTGAAATCCATTCGCGTTCTGTTGTACAAGCTAGCTAGCTCTAAGATAAGAGCTAGCTAGCTTCACAGGTTAGCTAGCTAACCTTCACAGGTTAGCTAGCTAACCTGTGAGGTTTTATCTCTCCGTTCCAGGGTCCAATTTGCAAACTCACGTATGCTAATACGACGTCAGAGGCTAACAGCGAAGTAACAACAAAGGTTTACTAACTGACAATTTAATATAATGCTCTTTTTTTTTTTTTCTGTCCAAGTAGTACCAAGTAACTGGGCCGCGGACCAGTGCTTGTAGGCCACTGCGATAGAACATTAGATTCAGACACCCAATCATTTGGGCTGTCCCCTTTCAATTCATCACACAACTGTTCTCTATTTTAAGATTTAAAAAAAAAATGTCCTCACTCAGGTGTCAGCCATCCTATACTCGGCAACAACTAACATCCCCCCACTCAACTGCCGTTCTGCAGGTCATAAAAGCAGTCGAAGAGAGCTATAGGTTACCAGGTCCAATGGATTGCCCCGAGGCTCTCTACCACCTCATGATGGACTGCTGGCAGCGAGAACGCAGCAACCGACCCAAGTTTGATGAGATCGTATGTCTACTAGACAAACTCATTCGCAACCCCTGCTCACTGAAAAATCTGGTCAACTCTTCGCACAGGTGAGAACTTCCCACATCTAGCACTTTTTCTTTTTTTTTACTCTGTTCTGGGGGAGGGGCTATTATATTAATTTGCTGCAATGGTTATGGCAAAATGCCTCGCTCACAGACTAATTTTCATAAATATGTTGATAACCAAAAGGTTTACTTGGTTGTTTAATTTAACACAAAATGAATGGGCAGGCACTTTGGACATACAACTGTTTGTGTATAAACAAGTAAGAAGCAAATTTTCCCTAATATGTTTCATTTGAATCCGGTAATGGGTCTTCAAATGAATTGTGCTGATCAAGGAAGTAATAATCGCCAGTGAGAACGACACATTTAAGACATTCTAACTGAAATGGTATTCACTCTTAAAATTGCCTTTCCTTTTTCTTCGGCTTCAAGAAAAGGCACCTACGTCTTGTGAAACTGTTAAATTACACTTTCTTCACCTCCCTCGCATTGCTTTACATATTCCTTCTCTAGTGAATTAAACTCTGAGCTAAACTCATCATCATTCAGATTAAATGTAAATAGCGTCTCTTGGATTCTTGTGTGGCTGCATAATTAAATCACTTTGGACAAAGACTGCAATCGCTTCATGTTGGTGAGGGAGGAAAAAAAGACCAAAGGAATAAATGAAATTGATTTTCTTAATAATAAGCAATAGTTTCAATTGGGTTTTTTTTGTGGGATGTCTTGGTTTTCAAAGCATTCTACCATCCAATTAGTTAGTTTTACATTAGTGTGTAATGACATTAAAGTGTTGTAATGGAGACATTTAGTCCTTATTTCTTCGTAGAAGCAATGAAATAATTGTTGATCATTACTCGGCCCTTTCTACTAAGAGAAACACTGATAATAAGTAAATTCCTAGTGTAACAACCAAATGCAATAGTGGTTGACAGTTCAAAGGAGCTCAAACAAGGCCAGACCGTCTGCATAATGATGCTCATATTAGCTAGCCGCAGCGTGGAGAATGCTGTTTGCAAGCTTCAACGTTTGTATTTCAAAGCTTGGCGCTCGCTCTTTGTTGGCATGGAGAATGACCTGAATAATGTATTCGTAGTAATGAGTAGGCCGTATTTTCAGCTTTGCATCACAGTGAATTCATAGCGTAATGATGGCAATATTATGTGCCACGTCAAAGTGCAGAAAATATGCTTATATGCTGTTTTTTTTATGTTTCTGTAATGGTTAAGACATCAGTTTGTTGAATCTCTTTAACTAAAATAATATTCCTTCTTAACTCATTTAGTCCCAATAACGTATAAATGCGTTTTTTTTACGTTCTAAGTGTCCCAAAGACGTATTTATACGTTTTTTTGTTTTTTGTTTTGTTTTTGTTTTTAATGCTAGAGCATACAGAAGGCTTTGATGCAGCCTCTCAACTGCAAAGAACGGTTGCAGAAATGGTAGTTATTACACAAACGGCCAGAAGGTGGCAGCAGAGCAAAGGAGATCAACCAGGGCCATGTAGAAAAAAAGCTCAATTGCTTACAATTTTAAATAGATTTGTGAAAACTTATTAAACTTAGCTCTCTTCTAATGCTAATTGCTGCAAAACGGAAACAGATAGAAACATACTTTTTTTTTCCTGATGAGAGAAGAGACTTTAATCTTTCTTTTGGTCCATGCTTTTATAGCAATTGAACACAATATTCTGTGGGCCTTGCAAAATCAGTCAAAATCCAGTAAAACAGCCGGGAGCGAACGGGACTGCTTCTGTGAAAATGGCTGGGAGTGAATGAGTTAATTCTAACTAATTATGGGTTGCACAAAATGTAGCCGTTTCTCCCAGTGGACTCACAAATTTTGCTGACCTCATATCTAAAATGGGGCATTGATGTCATTATTGGTGTTTATGCATCATTTAAGTTGTTTCCAAGTTTGCCATTTACAATGGAGCAGCATGAGACGATCATCCATCCTCGTTGAAAAATCATAGTTGACAACAATACCCGTCAATGGCAGTCAATGAGCTTTAAAAAGGCCAACAAGTCTAACTTTCTTCTGTCATCAGGGTATCCAACCTGTTAGTGGAGCATGCCAGTGTCGACGGGGACTGCAACGTCTGGAGTAGAACAGTTGGCGAGTGGTTGGACTCTATCAAGATGGGCCGTTATACGGAACTCTTCATGGAAGGAGGATACTCGTCACTGGACACGGTCGCTCAGATGACATCCGAGTAAGGGAACTTTGAACAGTATCATTTTTTTAATATTTTGACTCCTTATTGCTGCTAAACAAAAACAAAAAAACAAAACAAAACAAAAAAAACTTTTTTTTTTTTTTTTTTTTTTTTTTATTATATAGAATTTAGAGAGCATGTGAGGGATTAGATTTCATGAAAAATTTTGTAGCGGTCACGTGAGCCACAAAATGTTATCAAAATATGCCTTTCTAACAATACCTGTTTGGGAAAAATTGACCCAGTAGTTCCTGAGATATAAGGGTTCAAATGAAGGTGGCCACGCCCCCTCCCCCCTTTTTTTTTATTTTTATTTTTTTTTTAAACCAGAAATGTCCAAATTTGGTGGGCTGTAGCTTCCAAACCCATCCGCCGATTAACCTAAAATTTTAGATTTGATGTTGTGCCATCACTAACAACAAGTGCACCAAGTTTCATTCAAATAAAAAATCTGCTTGGTTAAACACATTTGGCATGGATCAACCTAGCGTTGCACAATTATTAACAATTGTCTGAAAAATCCAACTTTGGAACGTTTTATATCAAACACGTGTCTTCCTGTGCTGTTTTCAGAGACTTACGGAGAGTTGGGGTGAACCTAGCGGGGCATCAGAAGAAAATCATCACTAGCATTCAGGAAATGAGAGTCCTCATGAACAACTCCAATACCAGTGTCAACATCTGAGGCATTCCGCACACGTATGTGGACCTAGTATGAAGAAGACTGCAGTTGGACCTAGAGCGGCTTAGCACTTTCTAATGATGAGGAACAAACCTTCTACGGACCAGTGAGTGGATTGTTTTTTTGTTTGTGGTGTCACAGACCAAACTGAAAGGAACTGAGTGGTTTTATAACAAAGGGAACACGGTGGACTAATTCAACTGAAGACTTTCCATCCAGATGATTCCATCTGAGCGAGTCTCTGGGATCCCAGCACTGCTTGGACTCTCACAGTCAAACATGAACATCAGATTTCGAGAGCTACCAGCACTTTTTGGCGATATCACAAATAAGTCTGTTTCGTCTTTCAGCCTGTCTCAGGTTCTCTGAGTCCAGCGGACGTGTATACTTTGCTTATTGTCTTTTTGGAAACTGGCTCCAGTTTTTGTTTGCCGGCCGTAATCGGGCTGTCAAACTCATTTAAGTCACGTTCAACCACATTTCAATCATTACCTTAAAAGGAATAGCAAGCATGTATACTGACTGAAACCGGAAATGCAAAGTTATGGCCACACGTTTCTGGGTCTGATTGTCTCCAGAGGTATATGGACTTGTTTCTGTACTGGATGAATGTAAAGCTTTTCAGATGCTCAGCTGAATGGCTGTTATGTTCTGATAAGCAAATGGAGATTTAACATGGGAAGCACTTTTGCTCGCAGATTGCATGAACACGTCAGCTCGCTTTATGTTGTCTTTCTTGGGCCAAAAAAAATGGAACCTGATTGATCATCTGATGTACCATGTTGCAAAGGAAACAGTCAACACTCACCCAGCCATTCTTCACAAGGACCATGATGATTCTTCAAGTTCATCGAAGAGGTTTGGTGGATATTAAAACTGAGGGATTGCATTGAAAACGTCTAAATAGATGATTACAGAAGAAGAGATGTCAAGAATTTGGAAGTGTGATTAAAAGAAAAAAAAAATCTTTACAATGATGTGTTCTATGCAGCCCCACTAGTTCTAGACATGGTCTTCTGATTAACATGTTCTCCTCTAGTTACGAACGTCCGACTTACGAGTGTTTGCAGACGTGACCAAATGCAAACATCTATCTATCTATCTATCTATCTATCTATCTATCTATCTATCTATCTATCTATCTAGCCAGCTCGCTAGCTAGCTAGCTATCCAGCTAGCTATTTATCATAACCGATAAAGTTAAAGCTAATGATAGTGGTGGTGGCAAAAAATAAAAAAATAAAATTAAAAATAAAAAAAAAACAGCACAAGGCATGTGAAACCCTAGGCAATCTCCACCATCTTCACACGCATATTTATTTTCTTTTTATTACGGTATACTGGACTGTCTAATTTACTTTGTTTTATTTATTTATAGACAATATGTCTATACAGTATACTGAATATAATTTTATTTTATTTTATTTGTTTTTATAATTATTTTTTTATTTAATACAATGTAATTTTAAAACAAAATTCAATATGTCTTAACTTACAAACGATTTGACTCACAGCCTCTTGGAACTTTTTCTTTTTTTTTTTTTTTTTTAATACATCTGAAAATGACATCACAATTGCGCAGGGAGCTCATAACGATCAATCACGGCTCAGCTGCAGAAAACAGGTGAGCAACTGACGTCGTTTTTGTTCTACAGCAAGTGACAAAATGGCCACCCACGTGTGGATTTTGCTGCTTAACTCCTATTCCAAAAACGCAAATGTTAATCAGAATGCTGTTTTTAAGTAGTGGGGGGGGGCACATACAACATATTATTGTAAAGGAAATTTGGGGGGTGACTTCCCCTTTTAAGCTTGATTTAAGCAGTTGTTTGTGCATTAATGGAGATGCTAGTGGAAGGAATTGGGAATGGATCGTTCTCTCCAATGCAAACGGCGTCCACCAAGATTCCAATGAAGCCTTCACATCCACCTTCAGGTAGTGCAACTCTTCCGAAGCAAACTCTTTCTCCACTTCACGTCTGCCACACCACAGTGCACATCATTCAAACTGAACCACTGGCAAACGGAGGCAATATTAAAGAAATCGATAATCACTTATTATTTATTCGTATTTATAGAAAATGCAAAAAAAAAAAATGTTAGTGTTTGCGTTGTTTCTGTGAAGCTCTGCCTACATGTATTTCATGTATATAATGTATTATATATATTTAAAGCAGGGAGCATTGTTCTTCAGTCTACCATCATGTGGTCAAGTTGGTATTGATCAAGCATCTCAGAGTAGAATATAGTACTTAATAAAAACAACATTTCTAAATCAGCATTCTTAAAAGTTAGACCTGGACCACTGTAAATTAGGGACAGCGAGCACACCTGACCTTTGTATAGGTGAACCCAAACTGATTTGCAAATACAGTTTCATATTTTGCAGGTTGGATGTCATTTCACAGTTTTCAGAATCTAATAATATTTCCAGCACACTATATACAGAAGTGGCAAATATTTTTCCTACCATATTTCATGTCTACAGTATGAAAGAAATGTGCATATAACTTTCCATATGAACCTCTTGTGTATGCTAAGGTTTAAAGTTGATGATGATGTCAACGCTGACTTTTTTTTTTTTCGAGCTTGTGAATGAGTATTGGGGCAACACTGATAAAAATCAAATAGTCTCTGTATTTTTAAAATAAAATAAGCGTAATAAGACAATTGTCAAGACAATAGACCTCATCATAATATAGCATGTTTATGATCAGAATATTTGAACTTTATTTTTGTAAAATTCCAACTTTTTTGTGTTTGTAAATTGTGCATGTTGATTTCTCGTAGGGGTTCATTCAAGGTCACACATTCCTGAAACGTTCTCCAGCAACTTTGATGTTTTTTCTGATCTTGAACATGTTCAAATTTCCTTGCGACAAGAAAAAAAACATTACATTTGGCAGACGTTTGACGTGACGAATCCTGACGACAAATCAACATTATATATACACATACTGTACAGTATACTGTATTAACAAATTACATCTCTTTGACTTTATCACAGTTTAATTTCAAAATGACATTCCTTACTTTATATTTTTTCTCACTTATATCTCACTTCACTGTGGCCCTAACACTCCTTCATAACTTGTGTGAAATGAGATTGTAAAAATAGTTTTATACTGTAATAGATGGTTTAGTGGGGCATTCAATAGACTGCTTGAAAAGCACACAAGAAGAATGTAAGATTTTAAAAGGCTATTTTCACTTTTTTCCAGAATATGACTTTTGAATAAGACCCAGAGTCAAATGGAAGCCTCTTCTGTGTCTGTGGGGGGAGTTATGGTGTTAAAACTTGATTAACAATTGAACATCTGGTTTTATGTTTAATAACATGATGGTGAAATTGTCTTTTATGTCCATTTATTCACTGGGAAAAAAATGAAGGGGTGGAATGTGAAAGTCAGAATTACAGTAAATATTTGTATGGGGAAAGAAACATCTTGGTCATAAAGAGAACACAAATGCAACTCACTGTATTGTGACATTTTCAAGGGTTGACCATTTGGCTGTCATGGGGGAAATTATCAATAGACTACCAAATTGCTATTTTTTTGTTAATGAGATGGGAGACTCTCGCAAGTGTCCCAGAGGAGTTGCCATAGCGTGCGTGTGGCTCAGCTAACTGAAACTGACTGATGATAGCACCTTTAGGATGCAGCCCAAATAGTCTTCAAAACACAATGAATCAATAATCAACTCATTACTACTAACTGGATCGTTAACATCATTTATGCTTGACAATATACTGTATACAGACGGAAACGGCAATTCCATCATTTTTAAACAACGTAAGATTTTTGGGGGGGGATCACGCACAAATGTAATGGTTATTGGCTTTTGCAACCACCAACCTAATTTCAACAAAAAAAAAAACTTATGCCGAGAGCATGAACAGTTGGAAAATTGTACACCCTTCTAAGTGCCTCGTATCTTTTTAGCGCCATCATTTCCTCCCCTGCCAAAATGCTCCGCCCCAGTCGTGTTGTATTTACTTTTGCCAACGTCATCTGCAGGCAATAAGAAGAATGTCAGACAATGTGTATGTTGGAACTAATTTCATTTGCACTTTATGATGAATCTGTTGCCCTTCTTTTTACTGGAAAGTTACTTTATAAGTTTTAGTGGGTTCCCTGGTTTTGGTTATTGCCTGTTTATTTTCTGCTTCCTGTTGTGCGAATCATGACACAAATCATAATCATGGCTTGAAGAAATGTATGATGATGGCTGGATGTATGATCAATGACACGTTATGAATAGCGAAGACAGACGTTTTGGCATTCCAGCAATTCCACTTCAAACAGATATAAATTTGTTTGAACTTTTAAAATCAATAACAAACATAGTCATTGCTAGTCGTCCCATGAAATTATTTTCAATTTGCAATCACTTACTGATGTCTTGTTTCTCAGCCATGCCGGTGAACTGGACTGATTTTTAATAAGCAACATATAGGAATTAGAATACACGATGTCATTCCTTCCAAATGTTCCTTAACTCATTTGCTCCCAAAAACGTATAAATACGTTCTATTTTAAATGGTTTGAGTGTCCCAAAGACGTATTTATAAGTTGTTGGTTTTTTTTTTTTTTTTTTTTTTTATGCTAGAGCATACAGAAGGCTTTGATGCAGCCTCTTAACTGCAAAGAACGGTTGAAGAAATTGTAGTTATTACACAAACTACCAGAAGGTGGTAGCAGAGTATAAGAGATCAACCAGGGCCATGTTGAAAGAAAGCTCTATTACTCACAATTATAAATAGATTTGTGAATAATGATGAAACTTAGCTAGCTAATGCTAATTGCTGCAAAACGGAAACAGAAATATACTTTTTTTTTCCTGATGAAAGAAGAGATGCTACTCTTTCTTTTGGTAGGTTCCATGTTTTTTATAGCAATAGAACACAATATTCTGTTGGCCTTGCAAAATCAGTCAAAATCCAGTAAAACAGCGAGCGAAGGGGGGTTGTTTCTGTGAATATGGCTGGGAGGGAATGAGTTAAATGCTATACACATGTAAAGATACATGAACCGTTTTATAATCATGGTATATAAAACATTTAAGCGTAATTATCAACAATTATTAAAAAAAAAAAAAAAGCACATTCTATTTAAACTTGAGGATCAATTTGTCCACATGGTTAAACATGAACGTGCATAGGGTGATTACTACATTTACCTGGGAGGTCTCCGTCGCTTTAGCCATATTGTACTACAGCATCCAGGACACAAATATTTATACCGTAATAATTTCCATTGTTATGGTCATCATCGTAGTTTACTCTTTCTAACAGTGATGGCACCCTTTTGGTGCCATTAAAAACAGTAAAAAAGTTTTGCCTTTAAATGCCCACTGAGCGAAAGTCTTAAGAGATGACACCTGATGGTTCGACCTCCACATTTTTGTCTGACATTTGAGGCATATTCTGATTGGAAATAAAATAAAATGACTTCTACTGTGCCCATTTTGGGGGTTACTTATATTTGTCTCCCCGGCTTAGTTACTGGTTAAAAGTGAGTTTTAATTCAACTTTGCTGAGCTCTGGTATGACTGGCAAAAACAGGAAAATATATATATATATATGAACGAGAACAGGTTTTGTTGGCAGAAGATTATTTTTTCCCCGCTTTGGCTATTCAGGACTCAAAATATAAATAATGTGCTCCTGAACATTTTTAATAAATGTCGAGCTTTGTCAAGTTTATGATACTCTGGATTCTTCAAACCTTATCATCCATTTACCAATGCTCAAAATCATCCTGTTCAACTCAAACTGTTGGTGTTTCCCTAATAAAAAAATAATAATTCAATTTTCTTGATTCAGTCATGCAGGGTCCATGAATCAAAAGCTCTACCATCCGTTCTGTGGTTTTCCTACTTGCAAAGATGGAGTGTTAGCATGGAACTTGGCTTACGGGTCTATCTGAAATCTTTGTTGATGAATTGTCTTCTCCTATTCAGATCAGGTTTCCCCCGTGCTGAAAACAATAATTGTATTGGTGAAGCGCACATTTTTTTAACAAATGAATGACAGTTTTGAATTTATTGAAAGCACAGTGAAACATACTTAGTAACTGTCGTGCTATTAGTTTGTCTTTGAGACTGTCATGTATTATGTTTGTGTTGCTGTTTTTGTAGTGTGTTCTCAAATGTTCTATTTTTTCAATAAAATTGTACAAAAGTAAGCGACTTTGTTTCTTGATAGGATCGCACAAGTGGGGTAGTGGCAGCAGGTCCGCCTCTAAAATTATTGGAACAGCAAAGTCATTTCACCAGACTGTTGCATTTTTCATTTGAAATGCTTGGCCAGGCCTTTACTGCGGCCTTAATCAGGTTTTTTTTTTTTTTTGTTTGTTTTTTTTTTTCTCCTTCTTGGGGTGTCCCTTCAGTCTCCTCTTCAGGAGTAACAATGCATACTCTATTAGGTCCAGATTGACTTGATTAATCTAAGACTTTGGCAGTTTAAATAAATTTGTTTTCTAGAAGTCATATTGTTTTTTTTGTACATTATTAGTATGTGTAGCATAAATCATTACTGCATTCAAACATCAAGTGCAATGTGATTTTTCATCCAGAGCCGCTTTACTTCAAGTATCCAAACTATGGCCTGGGGGCCATTTGCGGCCCGCCATTCGTTTTTCAGCGCCCTGTGATGTTACAAAAAAAAAAGATTTATATGTTTCTAATAATCAAAGATACAAATAAAAGATTTACAACTAAAATGTTTTTTTTTTCTTCTAAACATTGATGAATAAAGATAATTATACATTTTGGAAGGAAAAATAGTCTCTTCCACTTTCTGCTCTGTGTCAAGATCTGTTTTCTGAAGATGTCACATTAATGACCCCTCAACTATTTTAAAAATGGTCACCTTATTACAGTTGGCGCTTGTTTTGGTTCTGATTCTGGAGGTCGGATTCGGCTACTGTTCAATGCAGGGGTGGATCTAGTCTAGAGGGATATAAGGGTGATGGCCACCCCGAAATCTTAAACATTCCTGAACTATTTGCCTTATCACCTTGAACAGAAAGCTGTTACGCATTTAGTAAATAATCTAGAAAATGAAATAATTGCTTCACTCATTTGCTCCCAATAACGTATAAATACGTTTTTTTATGTTCGAACTGTGCCAAAGATGTATTTATACGGTTTTTTTTTGTTTGTTTATTTTATGCTAGAGCATACAGAAGGCTTTGATGCAGCCTCTCAACTGCAAAGAGTGGTTGCAGAAATGCTAGTTATTACACAAATGGCAAGCAGGTAGCAGCAGAGAAAAGGAGATGAACCAGAGTCATCTAGAAAAAAAGCTCAATTACTTACTATTTTAAATAGATTTGTGCAAACTGATGAAACTTAGCTCTCTTCTAATGCTAATTGCTGCAAAACGGAAACGGATAGAAACATACTTTTTTTTGTCCTGATGAACTGAAGAGCTTTAATCTTTCTTTTGATAGGTTCCATGCTTTTATAGCAATAGAACATAATATTCTGTGGGCCTTGCAAAATCAGTCAAAATCCAGTAAAACAGCTGGGAGCGAACGGGATTGCTTCTGTGAAAATGGCTGGGAGTGAATGAGTTAATTGATTAATTTTAGTGTGCTTAAATTAAAGTTATAAATTTCGAAAGTGGCACTTTGCATTCTTTCATTTTTCTGTATGTGGCCCTTAAACTAAAAAGTTTGGACACCTCTGTCCTAGAGTGTTGTGGCCCTGAGGTCGAAAGAAAATGGTTGAATAGATGTTTCTTTCCAAATAACTTGCCTTCGGTGATTCAGGAATTATCATTACTTTTATCCACAGAGCAACAAGAAACAATTTCATTTCAAAAGCTGCTTCCATTTCTAGGTTTTGCAAAGAGTAATATCCTGAATAGTATAACACTTTCAGTAGCCGGACCTTGTCTTGCGGGGGAAGAGAATTTATGCAGAAAATAGCTGGCTCGCAGGCTGCATAATAAAGGTGATGACCAGGAAGAGCATCCACTGAAGCCTCTGGGCTTGTTGAGGCAATCAGAAAGAGAAATGGGGAGATGAAATATCACGCACAATAGATATTGTAGTTATATTGCATTTGATGAAGGATTTAGAGAAATGCAGTGCAGCCAATTGTGTAATAATTTTCACAGTCGTCTGTGGGGTCAAGGGTTGAATTCGTCAAAGGTGGACAGCAATTCAGTGAAAATTATGCTTCATGTGCAGTACTATTTTTTTTTTTTTTTTTTTTTTTTTTTTTTTTTTTTTTTATAACTATAACAGTAGTACATTTGAACCTTCAAAGTTGAATTTGGACAAGTACAAATATTTCATTACTGTATTTTTTGTTTGTTTTAATTTAATTTTTTTTTTTTTAACTGTACTTTACCTGATTTTTTTTTTTTTACTTTTTAATTTTACTCCCTGCATTTGTAAACATACATCTCTTCGTTTTACTCCTTACTTAGATTTTTTTTTTTTTTTTGAACAAGCGTTGTTTTCTGCCTATTCCATTGTGTATGCCTTAAGATAATTTCTGTTGTGAATTTCTGCTTTTTAAATAAAAATGACCTGACAATGGATTAGCAGTTAAGACTAATGCTATGTAATAAAATGGAAGCATTTTTTATGTTGTCGTTCCAAAGGCTATGATGCAAGCCCAAGTAACGAGAGTGACGTACGCTGTTGATGTCAGCAGCTCCCGTCTGCCTCTCAGTGTATGTGAAGAGGCTTGCAAAATGTAAACAGTAACATTTTTATCTGCACAGGATTTTTGATTGATATAAGCTGAGTTCTTTCCAGGGTTATTGTAGTTTCGGAATTTTCATTATAGTTTTTCTTTCTTTTATTTTTTAATTAGTTTTTATTAGTTTAAATTATTAAAAAAAAAATGCTGAAAAAGTGTATTATTTGAGTACATGATTTAACAAACACCATGGTAAAATGAAAGAAAATAACACACCTAGGACCGACATCATCTTTTCTATTGGCTGCTGCTAGATGACATCACTTCTCTGCGAGACACTTTCAAATATCCCTATTCCGGTTAATAACAAAATTAGTATACTTAAAAAAAAAAAAAATCACATTTAAAATCAAAGACTTGTGTATTAAATTACTTACCCAGTGGACGTTTTTGCTAAAATTATAGTAGTTTCAGTTACTTTCCAACCCCCCACTTTTTTTTTTATTATTATTATTATTATTATTTTTTTGAAGATTAAAGAGAGCACAGAAAAGATTATTGTGGGCCGTAACCATGCCAAGAAAACAAACCACGCTAACCAGTGCGTAGATTAGTCTTTCTTCTCTCCCGCTGCCTTCATGGCCCTCCCATACCATAGGAAACTACAGATGCTATTAATCATATAAGCATAGACCAAGCTTTGGTCGTCAGCGAACTGAGAGTCTGTCAGTCGGTACTGACCCAGTTATTGACAATTATGTTGATAGACGAAAAACACTTCCATTAATGCTTTGTCCATCAATTTTTCAACATTTCCTGTCATGTCATTTGTTTGTTTTTTCTGGTAGTAAACATTATTGTCACCTTTCTTTAGTTTCGCAATGCCACTTTTACCTAAATTTACTTTTACCTCAAACCATGTGTGAAGGTCAGACTGTTTTTCCAGTGCTTGTTTACATGTAGTATAATAGATGAAGACTGTGTGCGTGCGCATGTGTGTGGTATGATGTCAAATCCAACCTGGGTGAGCTGATCTCCAGGGGAATCTCCTGCTTTCATAGCTCAAGGTGATTATAACAGCCACACGCATAAAAAAAAAAAAGTGTCTGAAGGTGAAATTGGCCATCACACCATCAGTGCCGCTATGACTAAAACCTCTGTATCAGCGCCTTAAAGAAAATAGCTACTGAGTGTGGAGCTATGTGTGCGTGCTGGGATTACACTGGGGTATTCCCATTGGTGCTGAGTGAGATTGTTCTTGGATGAACCCCGTTCTGGCTTTGGGCTAGCGTGTGCCGGTCTCTATATGCACGCTGCCTGCTGACGTGCCTCCATGTATTGTGATCACCTTCTTCCTGACGGTTTCAAACCTCTTCATCTCCATGTTGGACTCAAGTCCCTCATATTGTTTGCAGTCCTTATTCCTACCTACAACATTGTCCCGCTGTCAATGTGACGAGCACCGTCGGTCTAAAATCAGGTGTCCCAGGGCATGAGGAAGTAATTTTCTCTTGAAGACATGTCACTGGTCGAGATATCCCTAGGGTCATTTGAAAATCATTGCAGAGTCCTCTTTAATCATGATGAATGACCTTCAGCAGAACCTTAGCTGTCACTTCAGATGCACTTGTGAGGAATTTATGATAGCACGTCTGTGTTGTGCCATATGCATTGTCATGTACACAACTGAATACTAAGAAAAACTATGATGTCATGATCCTTATTTGTTTCGTCTCTGATTTTAGTTTTGCTTCATTTTATGTCTTGTTTTCTTGTGGTTGATGTCTTTCTCGTTATAGTGTTGTGTCCACCTGTGTGTCAGCCCCTGTGTCCACCAATCAGCTCCCTCAGCCACTCGTGTTGTGTCCAGGTGTTTCTAATTGTCTCGTTGCTTTGCTTGTATTTAGTTCCTGGTTTTTGTTCAGTTCTTGTTGGATCATTTCGTTTGCTGTCACCATTTGTACTGTGGTAATCCTGTCTAGTCTAGTAAACATTGTCTAAGCAAACCTGTACGTTTTTCTGCATTTGGGTCCACAATCTCTACCACGATCCTGACAGATGAAGATTTAATAGTGGAATGGAACTCCATTTTCAAACATTAGCCGTTTCTCAATATACTGAACGCAAAGTTTAGAATGTTCTTCCTAAGAACGCTTTGTAAATTGAAATGACTGTGTCCTTGTTAACTTCACTCCTGACTCTGACGTGTTTCCGTGATAACAGCGCGAAATGCATCTTCGGATTTTGTTTGTCGAGACTTCACAAGTATCCAACCGATGCTCCCTTGGTTTAAGCTAGCTGACAAGAAAAACATCTTTGTATTCTGTGTGTTGTTGGTTCATTCATACTTTAAATTGGAACAGTGCTTGGGCTGTGACTGATGACCTTTCACGAGATCACAAGGACGTAAGAACGGATACGAATGCCAAATGAAAAACGCTCGCTTGTGCGAGCATTATCGTTAGCTGGCATGCTAAGGCTAACTATGCTTGTCAGAAACACACGACTGGCTTAAGAATGCACAAGAACACATTTTGAGAAGCTATTCTCATGAGACTTTAAGTTTGTTTGTTTGTTTTTTGTTTTTTTTCCCCAGGAAATAAATTACATAAATCTAAGATGAAAACACATTTTTGAAAGGACTTAGTTACTTAGGCTTAGTTTTTGTATTTCAGACTGTCCAGAAAATGATTGATCCTACCCATTACCCTCTCTAATGTATTTGGAAGTTGTTGTTGTTTTTATAAAAGTATTATCAGTCCTTCAATTTTATTGGGGTCACATGTGTGTTAAAGCCTATCGCCAGCTGACTTTAGGCGATTTAGTGGAGTATACATTAGACCAGGCTGTATTCGGTCCGCCACCACACTGAGAGACCGCCTCATTATCCAAATAACTAAATACTAATTACTAATTATTTTATTTGATATTTTATATAAAAATAAATAAACGGGCTGATATGAATACAATATATGTTTTCCAAATGGGGAAATAATCCTGGGGGGGGGGGGGGGGGAAACAATATTAAAAAAATATTGAAAAATATTTATTTATTTTTTTTAGTGTGAGTGCATCAAATTGAACCAAAGCAACCCCCAGGAAAAAAAAAAAAAAAAAAAAAAAGATTTTCCCTGTCAAACCTATTTTGATGATTAACATCTTTCAAAGTACATATTTTTAAAATTGTGATTTCAAAATTTTGGTTCTTGCACTGTATGCTCTTTCAGTAATTTTAGTGAGCTATTTTTTAAATTTCCTTTACTTATCTTTCAAATCTCTTTAACACTGTAACTGCATTTAAATGCGACAGTGGATGAAGCATATTGAGTTACATTATGTATGAAATGCACAATGAATCAATGATTCAATTTTTTGTTTTTGTGTACGGTACTGCCTGGATACTGGAAATCATCTAAACAAAGTGAAAAAATGTAAATTCCTTATTAAATGCCTTGTATAATACCCCACCTCGATTTGGGACTGTTAATGGTATTTTACTGTACATCTATTTTTGTTACTCTGCCCTCATGATTCTCCAAATGCAATTTGTGTAGATGTTACCTCAAGGTGGACATGAGCAGATAAAGATGATCTCGGTGTAGCGGCAATCCTTTGACATGAAACCCTTACAGAAGGTCTGACCCCCACCAAATAAGCCGCCGGTAAATAGCCTTATCCATTCTGCTAGTGATCCGACAAGCCTGCCATGAGAGGGCCGTGTGATGTCAAGTGGCTGGCTGGCAAGGACACACGCGCGCAAACGCACGCACAGGCGCGTCACTGGCAGGTCTTTGTGTAGCATGGGAGATAAGTCAACGCACACGCAGACACGCACCACCCCCACAGTTGTCTCTCGGCGCCTGTCGCCTACATACAAAGGTAGCCAGAGGGAGGTATTTGTCACTTGCCCAGATGTTTTTCCAAGGTCCTTTATCCTAAGCAGTCAATCATGCAAGCACTGAACTGCCCCTAATGTGATGTCCTTTCGAACCAATGGGCTCTGTCTGTGGGTGACCGTTTTTGAGATACGAGCAATTGAAGGTCGGTCAAGGTGAGAGGTGTACAATCAGGAGACACGGGGTGGATGTAAAAGTGTTTTAATAACCACAATATGATGCTCACGTGCACACGCAAGCGCAACTTTGCTCATGGGTAATGCGGTCTGATGTGCGCGAGTGCACACACGCACAGTTTGTCATTGGCTGGACGTTCTTTGTTCTTCTCCATGCCGCATCCTAATTAGGTTTATTGTGGAATCACAACCATTGTCACATCAGGTGATGAAATCTGGTGTAATGGCTTCACAATAATGTATGTGCTGGCATGCATGATGTGTAGCTGTTTCACACAATTGCTACTGAATAGTCTAGCAGACAGCACAATTAATTTACTCATGTTTTTGTCTAAAGGTGCATTGTGGAACTTGTCGCTTTATTACTTGTGACTGCCACCTCTGGCCTAAAGTGTAACTGTAGCCTCTGTGTCAAGCTTGTGAACAAGTGTCAATACTGATACCAAGTACTGATACCACTAGTACTTTTGATACATAAAATTTCCCCAAATAAACAATGGCAGATGATCTTAAAGAAAGACAGATATATCCCATGGCATTTTCTTTACAATTGCATGAAATCAATGGCAATTTTATATTGTTCTAATTTCTAGTTCCTGATCGTTTAACAGACA
Source organism: Festucalex cinctus (assembly GCF_051991245.1). Taxonomy (NCBI): domain Eukaryota; kingdom Metazoa; phylum Chordata; class Actinopteri; order Syngnathiformes; family Syngnathidae; genus Festucalex; species Festucalex cinctus. The sequence goes on from NC_135425.1 coordinate 16,578,050, forward strand.
CAAAATGGCAGCTGATTATGGGATTGGTTGCCGTCATTTGGTATCGGTACTTGCTCAAACCTACTTTCGTTACATAAAATTACCCATAAAAAAAGAATGAGCTATTTATCAAGAAGAAAACTATCTAATCCAGTATAACATATTTTCCTTGCAAGAAATTAACAGCAATTATCTATTCTTCTTCTTTTTTATTTTTTTTTTAAATTTCCAGTTCCTGTTCATAAAATAGCCACAAAAGAGCGGCCAATTATGGTATCAAGTGTCGTCACAATTACCAATATCTTGAAAAAATCAACCCAATACCGCTACCTGGTATCGGTACACACGCATCCCTATTTCGATGTTACAATAACTGGCACTAGGTCGCAGTCGCATATTGACATACTCAAATGACAAATTAGCCAAGAGACAAAGAACCATGACATTATTTGTAGTGTTGTTCCGATACCGTTTTTTGGCTCCCGATACCGATACCCAGCTTTGCAGTATCGGCCGATACCATACCAATACTTAAGGTTTTTTTTTCCTCAACATGAAAAAGCTGTCCTGCCATTGGTTCAGAGCATTCAAGGACCAATAAGATATCTTAGATCGGCATGCAGTGAGCATGTCACATATCAGTGAATGTCGTGCATGAGCAAGACACAAGATGCTGCATCCAAAATCCTATATTAGCGTTGGATTTAATGGTATCGGCATGTTACTTGTGAGTCGTCACCGATACCGATACCACTGTTTTAATGCAGTATCGGCACCTCTGCCGATACCAGTATCGGTATCGGAACAACACTAATTATTTGTGGTCATGAAAGGGTTTTATAGACTTGCATGACACTTCTTGATTGTCATTTCCGCATGGCACATTGGGAGGTTGGCAGACCTTTCAGAAGCGTATTTTAATAACGACTTGCTGCCTGTGCACGGATCTGCCTCTCTTCATAATTGATTTGGTATTCCCTACAGTGAGCTATAACCGCAATGTCTTCTAAGAGAATTACAAGATTTGTGAGTAAAGGTGTATGGACTTGTCGTGTTGAAGATAAAACCTTCATAATAAAGATAAATCATAAATATGCTCATAAAGATTTTACAAAGGGCAATACACTGTTGGGCTGGTACTCCGACTTATTGAGTGTTTTAATCTCTTGCTTAATTTGGGGGCTGTGCTCTTCCTCTGGCTCCAGATGCAATGTAATGGTGTGATGAACGGCATTTATTGTTGAATCTGATTTGATTTCAGTTCCGTTTTTACAGTGTGATTATCTGTTGTGAATGTGATTTAACATCCTGCAGCCATTGATGGTGATGTAGTTCACATCGATGATTGCATGTGACGTTGAATCAATAACCACTCAATTCAGCGTTCACAATCGCCCTGTAATTGACTCGTGAGCAGCCTAGGGTGTAGCCCACCTATTGCCTTAAGTCAACTGGGATAGGGTCCAGCTCCCCAGTGAACCTGAACAGGAGCAGCCAGGTAAGTGGTATATAAAATGGATGGATGGATTTTTACTACCTTCACTTATCTGGGTCAATCCATTGTGAAAGCGACAACCACCTCAACTGGCTTCTCAGGAAGTAGAGAGAAAGAAGCTCGACTTTGAGTCTCTCCTAGATGACCAAGCTGTTTACCTGTTTACCTGTTTGCGGTTGCCATTTTGCATAAACCATCTTTTGGACTTTTCTGCATTTCCCACAATGCATTGCCGGCATTGCCTGGCAGCCATTTTGGGAGGCTTTATGTACATGTTCATTCTATTCATCCAGTGATAATGCCGACTACGTGTGCGGAAAGATATCTTGAGAGTTCGAAAAATCATCACAAACGAGGAATTTGATGAGAGAGAGAGAGAGAGAGAGAGGAGAATTTTTGGTTAGCATGTCTGCTTTTATTGTATAATAGCGTTTAGCTAGCGAATGTTTGTTTAATAAATTGCTTTACATGCCAGTTATGCAATGAATAGCAGGTTGGAGTGAAAAATAAACAACTTTAAGTAAGAATGTTTTGTCTCATTATTCTGGAAGTAGTTATAAAGTTCCCTACCGTATCAGATACTCTTGAATGTACAGTAGGTGAAAACATGTTGCGTTCACGTGCCTCCTACGTCACAGTAACACTCAAACTCACTTCAGATGACTACTACCGTAAAATTACTGTGTACAGACATAAACATACTGTATGTAATAATTGACCAGCTCAATAAGCAGTTCAGTCTTCCTGTTTGAGTGTGTAAAGATCCAAATCTCCAATCGCATGCAATTAGCCTCACACTTAACTGCCTCTCTAAAGTGTTTGTGTACTTACCCATCGCTACAGATTGTCAAAGTCTCGTCGTGTAAACTAATCTAAATATTTATACTTACAGCCTACCAGCGATCACAATTAAAAGGCGAACTTGCCGACCACTGGGGTATGTTACTATTTTTAGCTGAGCTGGACTGGCTTGTCCCCGTCGCCCATCAGCCTCGTTACATGAGGGGTCGTTCACATTTTAACAAATAGCTAAAATTGGAAGATATGGCACTTAAGCCATCAGGGCTACATCATATGCAAATTGCTTAGATTAGATCCACACGACATTGAAGTGGACACTTCACGCCTTGTCTGCTTCATAGATTCCTGTCAATTACGAAGAAAAGCACATTGGACTTCCCCAATGTAAACACAGTGTGGACATGGCTCTGCTTCCCTCACACTGTAGCGTTGGGTGGTTTGTCAGATCCTCTTTGAGGCTGACCAAAATACGTGACCGCTCCTGGGAAAGACCAAACTCTGAGTTAGTTTTCGCTTCAGCCACCTTCAAAACAATGTTGTGTTTTGCTGTTGGTAATTGTCAGTTGCTTGAGAAGCATTTGGTGGGACTCCTCCAGCCTGACAACCCCGTTTACCTCTGGTGTCAACCTTGTTTTGGGAGTTTAACACTATGTCACTCGTTAATATCAGCACAAAACACAGTCTATTACAGACTCAATATTCCCAGAGTCCCTTGAGATACACAAGAAGTTATGCCGGTTAATAGATGTGAATCTAAATGAATTAGCATGAATAATAAATGACCGTGGATTTAGTGGTTATTATGCCTGCCTCACAGTTCTGAAGTTCGGGCTTCAAACCTCTTTACCAGCCTTCCTGCATGCTGTAGTGCTTGCGTGGGTTTTCTGCAGGTCCAAAACAGACATTGTCTATTATTATATGATCACTGCCACAATTCCAGTGTAGATAGTTATTTTTTTTTTCTTTTAACAATTTTCCACTGAGGACAGCAATTGCATAATATTAATACATATGGCGTTCCTCATAAATGTTGATATGTATAAATTGCATCATGAGAATGTCCTTTTGAGTGTGAAACATCCCATTTGTCTTAATATCGAATGCTTGCTACAAAGACACACTAATGACTGCCATGCATCACCTGGATTTGAAAGAGAACATCCATTTTAAAAAGGGACGCCTTTCTGTGCGCTTCCATTTTTTTTTAAACACATTTGCCATTCAAGTCTTCTTGATTATTATATATATATATATATATATATATATATATATATATATATATATATATATATATATATATATGCTGCCAGTCTAACTCATTCCACCAGTGCTCATGCTATTCTGTGCGTAATCACTCATTATTAAGTCATGTTTCGAAAATGACTATTGATTTTGTCCCACAGCAAGATCAAGCTGCTCAGGGACACAACTTAAATTTGTGCATGTGTTCCTCTAGGGACTCTCCCTGCAGACAACCAGTTATCATCCACACTTTTTGATGAATTACTTGGTTGTGCTCTGATCACTTTGCGCTTTCCCCGAGTGAACTCCCCGAGAGTTTTCTTTTTCGTGTATTTGTACATCTTCACAGTCGAAATATCATTGCCTCTCTGGAATGACTTGAATGGATTTGTCTGAATGGATGAGGAATGAGTGATGTGGAAGAGTATTACATGGAAGAACAGATGTTTCTCACGTCTGTGTGTGTTTTTCTCTGAAAGGGAGAAGAGGCTTTTGAGTGCTTGACCTCATTTGTGGGGTCACATTTTACAGCTATTCAACGACAACCCCATTTTTAAATACAAGCATGTGTATATTGCATCACACTACATATCACAATTCAATCCCAAACACTAATCTTAGTCCATTAATTCCATGGAGTGAAACACTAATATGCAAGCAACTACACATACACAGCAGTGTATGTGTCTGATAGTTTCTATTATCTAGGTCTCCCTCCTGGCTGCACATCCAACATGGATGAGCTCCTACCATAAAAGGCTCCATTTTCCTTTGATTTATACAAGGAATAAAAATCGGAAAGGTGAAAAGTCCAAATCATGCATATTTTATCAGCTTGCTGACACCAAAGGCAACACAGAACAAATTTTAACATGGTGAAAATCGGAAAAATCTGAATTGTGATTTGACCAAAGAGAAAGCAGAAAGTCTATTGTCCTTGCTGGGCAAAAAAAAAAAAAAACAAGTAACAATTTCACAATCAAGTTTGATCCTCCTATTGTTACCCAGACTGGTCTTTAGAGAAAAGTTGTAAACGATTTTACAAGCAATCCGTTTTTTTTTCTTACACACCGCAGGTTGAGAGAACAGATACCGCAGGATCAATAAAGTCACTCCTCAGAGGCCAGTTCATCTTATTCCTTGTTAAAAGACAGCAGTGATTACAGATCAGCGTTTTGGCAATGAGCAGCTTTGTCTGCACTTTGTGTCCCCGCGGTTTTTGATTTGGCAGCAGTCGAGGGGCTTTGTGTGAGTGTGCAAAGGTTAGGGGTGCTGCTCTTACATGCTACAATATATTTCCCACCAATATACAGAAAACTAGATGTGCTGTAGTTGATTTAGTTTCCAGCTTCTAATGATCAAATCCAAATGATATAGCTTGACGTTTATTATTACATTACAGTACTTAATACTAAAGTGTGTTCTTTAATTTATGAATGTTTAGTTCGCATAGCAAATTTACACAATTACTTTGTTGTTCAAAGTAAAATGCGAATAACACCATCTGGACTGCTTGCCAGTCTAGTCTTTTACTACGAAGCCTCACAAACGCATGCAGAATGTCGCTTGGCATTGCTTTGCTGAAATAAACAGGGATGTCTTTGAAAAAGATTATGCTCCAAAAGCTGTATGTATCTTTCAGCATTAATGGTACCTTCACAGATGTGCAAGTTCCCCATGCCATTGGCACTAAGACACCCCCATACAAGAGATAAAATCTGGATATTCCTTTTTCCTGTTTGGCCCAATGACACAACCTCTATGAATTCTCCCCCCAAAAATTTAAGCGTACTTTTTCACTTTGCATCAATTTATCTCAGATGAGCTCGGGCCCAGAGAAGCACGTTGATACATGGCTTTTGCTTTAAGTAAAAATCCATCCATCCATCCATTTTCTTGACCGCTTATTCCTCACAAGGGTCGCGGGGGCTGCTGGCACCTATCTCAGCTGGCTCTGGGCAGTAGGCGGGGGACACCCCGGACTGGTTGCCAACCAATCGCAGGGCACACAGAGACGAACAACCATCCACACTCACACGCACACCTAGGGACAATTCGGAGCGCCCAATTAATCTGCCATGCATGTCTTTGGAATGTGGGAGGAGACCGGAGTACCCGGAGAAGACCCACGCGGGCACGGGGAGAACATGCAAACGCCACCCAGGAAGGTCCGAGCCTGGACTCGAACCAGAGACCTCAGAACTGGGAAGCGGACGTGCTAACCACTCGACTACCGTGCCGCCCTTAAGTAAAAATAAATAAATAAATAAATAAATGAGTAAATAAATTTTATTTACTTCCTGTAGAGACATTGGCATAAAATGGACAAACACAGGCCAAAGGTAGTTTTGCTTTCAGTTTTACTTTTTGAAGAAATCTTAATTTGCAAACTTTGCAAAGCCAAAATCAAATACCATATTAATTGTATGTCTTTGACATCTCAGAGCAAAATACCCGACGTAAGTTTAACACCACAGGGTCTCGAAAATTAACGCTGCTGGAGTGCAGTGCCCTTTGGCAGAACTAAATCTGTAAACGAAATGTTTTGAGAATTGTTGCTATGAGAAGAATATAAGAAAGATGACAGTAAAGCTCAGTCAGTTGTTGTTCAACAGTTGTATCTCACAGGAAAAGAAAGTTATTTTGTGTCAAAATATACCGTATTTTCCGCACTATAAGGCGCACCTCATTTATAAGGCGCACCTTCAATGAATGACATATTTTCAAACTTTTTCCATATATAAGGCGCTACAGTAGAGGCTGGGGTTACGTTATGCATCCATTAGATGGTGCTGCGCTAAAGGGAATGTCAACAAAACGGTCAGATAGGTCAGTCAAACTTTATTAATAGATTACAAACCAGCTTTCTGACAACTCCATTCACTCCCAAAATGAATAAACAGCTGTTTTATTATTTTCTCTGAGGTAAAATATTAGTATTAGCTCGCGATCCAAGATGGCGGGATCTGTCACCGATTGTGCAGGGTCACCGATAGCGTCTTGACAGCGAGACCTGTTGCGGCTCAATATTGATCCATATATAAGGCGCACTGGATTATAAGGCGCATGGTCAGCTTTTGAAAACATTGAAGGCTTTTAGGTGCGCCTTATAGTGTGGAAAATACGGTACTTGCTATTTGATGATTTTATATTAATTCTACGATTGTACTCAAGTAAATATCTATTACAAGCTTTGTAGACAATAAAAATAGAAGAAAATGTGATTAATTACGGTTAGTTATGATTAATCAATTAAAAGATTTTACTCACTTGACAGCACTAAGATATATGTATACATAATTGATATTGAAAATGTTTTGTAAATCATCGTATTCTGTTTTATCTACATTTTAAGTATGCAATGTCCCATCTTGATTGCAAATGGGGTTTGTACATTTTTTCTTAATTACTCACCACAGGCTGACCAAAATTTGCACTTTACACCTCTTTTCACTTCCACCCCTACTTCCTTACCGCCACCACTCAATACCCCTACATCACTCCATACGTAGTATCGCAGCTCATGCTTCCTTCCTTGTCCTACTCGCTCCCCATTTTTTCCATTTATTCATCCTTTGTGAATAATGCAGTGGCCATGTAGCTGCACCCCCATTGTCCCTGCTTCAATGTTAATGTTTTGTCCTTGTCACAATTACTAGGTCACTATCCTCCATCACTGCTAATCATTGTCATACACATACGTCAACAAATAAAACACATTACAGAGAGCAAAGGTATGTGTGCAGCCTGAGGTATGCTTGTGGAAAAGAAAGGTGCATTCTAGCGGAATAGAATTTAATGACTGAGGAAGTTTATGTAAATGATGCATTTTTAAAAGGTGAAGTCACATGGAAGTAGATTAATTGCATCGTTTTGTCAGTTAGGATATGACCTTAGAAATGGCTCACAAATTAAACCCATCACCTGCTAATCCATCCATCCATTTTTTTTGACCGCTTATTCCTCGCAAGGGTCGCAGGGGTTGCTGGAGCCTATCTAAGCTGGCTTTGGGCAGTAGGCGGGGGACACCCTGAACTGGTTGCCAGCCAATCGCAGGGCACACAGAGACGAACAACCATTCACACTCACAAGCACACATAGGGACAATTTGGAGCGCCCAATGGGGTATATGCCACGGAAGAGGCGGGACTGTTTTTTGCACATCAATTTGTTTCCGGTCCGGGTTGCGAACGCGCAACACAGGGGCACAAAGTCGGAAGCACAAGTATTGTGACGCAACCCAACCGTCGCAAACCGAACCGGAAACAAATTGATGTGCAAAAAACAGTACCGCCTCGTCCGTGGCATATAGCCCAATTAACCTGCCATGCATGTCTTTGGAATGTGGGAGGAGACCGAAGTACTCGGAGAAGACCTCACCTGCTAATCATATCTGAAAATTTTTGGTATTATTTGTAGGGAGGACCGAAACTGACGAAAATTAAAAATAAATGGCTGAATAAATAAATAAAAGTGAAAATAGAAACGGGTATAAAAAATATAATTCAAAAATTAAATACAAAAAATAAATGTAAAAGGAAATAAAAACAACCAAATATATATCTGTCCATAAATAAATAAAGTACACATAAATACAAAATCAAAACAGATATTCAAAAATAAAAATAAATGTCTAAATAAATATATGGAGCCTATCTCAGCTGGCTCTGGGCAGTAGGCGGGGGACACCCTTAACTGGTTGCCAGCCAATCGCAGGGCACACAGAGACGAACAACCATCCACGCTCACAAGCACACCTAGGGACAATTCAGAGTGCCCAATTTACCTGCCATGCATGTCTTTGGAATGTGGGAGGAGACCGGAGTACCCGGAGAAGACCCACACAGGCACGAGGAGAACATGCAAACTCCACCCAGGAAGGCCGGAGCCTGGACTCGAACCCGAGTCCTCAGAACTGGGAGGCAGACGTGCTAACACCCCCCCCCCCCCTCCACACACCCCCCACCCCCTCCATATATTTGCAATCTAATACACTCCCCCCCACACACACACACACACACACGCACACCTGACTACATAACAACAGCGTTATTATGTGACTCGTCCCCAAAGACATCCCCTCTTATTGTGAGCACATCACAAAATCATTCACTTGTTTTCTGTAGGTGGCGCACATCTTGACAGAATCTTTATTCACAAAACGTGGTGACTGAATGTCACTGAAGCCTATTCATAAACAGTAATCCAAGATCACCTCTGAAGTTGAGAATTTGTCAAGTTAAGCCTGAGTGAAAGCCATTATAGCTTGAAAGGGTGTTTTGATAGCTGATATTAGGACATCCTCTCAAAGAGAATAAAGGGCCGCAAGATTGTGTATTTTTCATGTGTATTTGCGCTTTTATGCACACTTGTCATTTATCTCTCTGAGGACATACATCTTTCTCATGGTTATGACGGCTTAAAGACCTTGAGAGTGAGAGGACATCTTTACTGGCCTTTGCTTATTCCAGGTTGTGTGCGGGGCTACGGAAAGGAAATGGATATAGGTAGACTGTGTGTGTGTGCGTACTACATCAATTAAATCGATTGCGATGAGAACAGGTTGGTTTCCATTACCGATTTAATTATCCTCCGTCAAACAAACATGATAGGACCTTGAGATCACTTAGACTTTCGTTCATTTACACACGCAAACAGAAGTAAGCCTACACGGCCTTCTTTGCACTCTTGGAGTACCGAAAATAAAAACATGTCCATAAAGTATTTAACCCCCGCCCCCCAAAAAAAAGGTTTTTATTTGAAATACTGAATGAATAATGGAAGACACTTAGCCAGGGGTCACTGACCTTTATGAAAATGAGAGCTGCTTCTTGGATAGTGACCTGCACCTCTGAAATAACACTTGCCTCAAATTTAATTATATTTCATCATTAATAATGAATGATATTCATCTTTGTGAAGATGCTGGTCATATTAATGGATTTTTCTACAAAATGTCTTGGAAATCACAATGTCCCATCACTGGTGAGCTATTTTTAGAACAGGCCTGACTCATGGGTACCATGTTGGTGACTCCTAGACGAAGCTAAAAGTAAATGCAGTTATAATACGTTTGGTCCGAGGCATGTGCAGAGGCAGGTTTGACCGTGTGTTGGTAATTTTGCAAACAAGCACCATGTAGTGTGGCAGATTTTAAGTTACTAATTGCTGTCTATCGAAGTGGCTCCTCTTTCATGGTAGTAGAAGAAACTGATTTGCTAAAGTCTGGCAGCAGGGTCTAAACACGTAAAAAAAACTACAAGCAGACCTCCATGGGATGTATGGATGTCGTAAATTTGGCCTGATCTGGGCACTTGGAAACAGTCTTCCGGTCAGATCGTTCGTATCCATGTGTGACCCGCCCCCTTGCCTACTCTCTGATTCTGACTAATCCAAACTTATAACTAAGAGCAGCTTGTTAAACAAAAACATCAGACCAAAAATAAGTTGTCAAGTTCCTGAAGCAGACATTCGGCTGCTTAGCTGTGTTGGAAGTCAGAGACAGACAGCTGTAAGACGTGTCTGCTGGTGTCTGTGTCTAATTAGGCGACAGATTCCGAGCTCTCACTCGCTCTCTGGTGCGATTACATAACGACCGATGCGGTGAAATATCCGAGTGCCGTGCGGGTACGCGTACACCCGGTACAGTACGCGCATGAAAGTGAGAGCCAGTTTGTAAAATGCATTGAGTCAGTGCATGACCTAGAATCATTGAACAGTCTCTCATGGCTTCATTATATCACCCAGTTTCTCCCTTGTGTTTATTCTTCTCCCTTATTGCTCATTCCTTCTCATCATTTTTCTTGTCACAGATTCACCCTCACGTCGCCTCCTTGTCACTTGGAAAGGGCAAAAAGTCACTGACTCTAATAAACTAATCCCCACTCTGGGTTCCACTTTCATAAATGATATGCTTAGTCGTTTAATTGTTTCATCTTATTACTCCCTTGTTATCTTTTGAGGCCACATACTGTATTTCCATCAATTTGTTCCAGAGGATCATGCTGAACACCACGAAGGGTGTTAAATGAAACCCTCATCTGGAGCATAATAGCCTTGCATCATTCAATGCGTGAGGCATACACTAGATGCACGGTACAGATAGCAGCATGTTTGTTAGAATTGCAACTTTAGGGGACAGTACATTAAGATTTTATGGAGAGTTAATAGGACTGAAAGTGGGAATGGGGACAGTTGTATATTATTATTCCCAACACAGAATGGTGCAAATAAACTAAAACAAATGAAGAAATCACTAAACACAGCTCAAGGCCATCAGCATGTCTAGCTTATTTTAGGGGGTCACCCCGAGGAGAATCCAAGCACCCCCACATTTTCTTTAATCTTTTCATATATATATATATATATATATATATATATATATATATATATATATATATATATATATATATATATATATATATATATATATATAACACACTAAAAAAAATTAAAAACATACCATACTTGATTGAAACAGATTTAAAAAACAAAAATAAGGTACGACCCCCTTTTGCTTAAAAAAATGGTTTGATCCACCTCACCCCTCCCACTTCCGCTTTTGAGCGGCGAGTATGATCCGCATGGAGTTCTGTACTTTCCTGTTATATAAAGCAAACGTATGTGTACCTTGTAACTGGAATATGTGACAAAATTCTTATACAGAAACCTAATTTAGGTCCAAAATTCGAACAATCTGCTAATTTGGGCCAATTTTGTGGTTTAATCGATTTTTGTTGCAAGTGGGTCAAACTGACCCAAGTTAAGTGGGTCGGTCCAGTTTGTGACCCAGCAATTGATATATACTGTATACACTTCTTTTTTTTTTCCACCAACACCGATTGTTAGGAGTTATAGAAGCGTAGAGCTGCCAATGTGGTGTAAACATTTTTGGCTGGCGAGTATGTTCGAACATATTCGCAAATCTGTTCAAACATACTTGCAAATATGTTTGAGCGTATTGAAATATGTTCGAACGTACTCGCAAGTATGTACGTATATATATATATATATATATATATATATATATATATATATATATATATATATATATATACGTATTTGCTATTATACCCAGCAATCGAGTATGCTCAAACATATTTGCAAGTATGTTCGAACATATTTGTGAGTATGTTCAAATGTATTTGTGACTATGTTCGAACATATTCGCAAATCTGTTCGAACATACTTGCAAATATGTTTGAGCGTATTGAAATATGTTCGAACGTACTCGCAAATATGTACGTATATATATATATATATATATATATATATATATATATATATATATATATATATATATATATATATATATATATATATATACGTATTTGCTATTATACCCAGCAATCGAGTATGCTCAAACATATTTGCAAGTATGTTCGAACATATTTGTGAGTATGTTCGAACGTATTTGCAAGTATGTTCGAACATATTTGTGAGTATGTTCTAACGTATTTGTGAGTATGTTCTAACGTATTTGTGAGTATGTTCAAATGTATTTGTGACTATGTTCGAAAGTATTTGCGAGTATGTTCGAACATATTTGCAAGTATGTTCGAACGTATTTGCGAGTATGTTCGAACGTATTTGCGAGTATGTTCGAACGTATTTGCAAGTATGTTCGAACGTATTTGCAAGTATGTTCGAACGTATTTGCAAGTATGTTTGAACGTATTTGCAAGTATGTTCGAACGTATTTGCAAGTATGTTCGAACGTATTTGTGAGTATGTTCTAACGTATTTGTGAGTATGTTCTAACGTATTTGTGAGTATGTTCAAATGTATTTGTGACTATGTTCGAAAGTATTTGCGAGTATGTTCGAACATATTTGCAAGTATGTTCGAACGTATTTGCGAGTATGTTCGAACGTATTTGCGAGTATGTTCGAACGTATTTGCGAGTATGTTCGAACGTATTTGCAAGTATGTTCGAACGTATTTGCAAGTATGTTTGAACGTATTTGCAAGTATGTTCGAACGTATTTGCAAGTATGTTCGAACGTATTTGCAAGTATGTTCGAACGTATTTGCAAGTATGTTCGAACGTATTTGCGAGTATGTTCGAACGTATTTGCGAGTATGTTCGAACGTATTTGCGAGTATGTTGAAACGTATTTGCGAGTATGTTGAAACGTATTTGCGAGTATGTTCGAACGTATTTGCGAGTATGTTCGAACGTATTTGCGAGTATGTTCAAACGTATTTGCGAGTATGTTCAAACGTATTTGCGAGTATGTTTGAACATATTTCAATACATTGGAACATATTTGCAAGTATGTTCGAACATACTCGCCAGCCCAAAATGTTTACTCCACATTGGCAGCTCTACGCTTGCGTAAGTAGTCAAGGTAAGCCGATAACCGATATTTAGAGACAATATCCATTTTCAGCAAAAGGGAATATATTGACGTTACAAACTCCAACTCTTACGGTTGTTGGAATGTTTTTAATGCAAATATGTAAATTGAAAAACTTTTTTTCAGATTTGCAAATCTTTTTTTTTTTTTTATCTGAGACAATAGCCTCAAGCTAACACAATTTCAAATTGGCTGTCAAAATGCTGAATATCAATTCCAATAATTGGCCTGGCCACTAATCGCTTAGTGTTAATTGGGATAGGCTCCAGCTGACTCGTGAGCCTATCATGAGGATAACCGATGTATAAAAATTTGGAATGGTAAAGCCTAATATGGATGGTGTGTCTTTATAGACAGAGTTATTGCTGTTGACAGACAAGTGGTATCACAGTGAAGGGCATTGCCTTTGTGTTATGCCCAAAGTTGATATGATATATTCAAAAAAACTGTCCCATTTTCAATTCTTTAATCTGCAGTAAACGCTTCAAAATAACTCGCCATACTTCTCAATGTCGTTCATCCAAGACTCTAATCAGAAGCAGTTTCGAAGTGCTGAATGCAGCAGTGTGGTCACTCACCAACCAGTAGACAGTGGAACCTTTTTGTCCACATGCCCAAAATATTTTTTCCGGAAGTGTATAATCCAGATAAGGATGGCGGTAGCGGAGAATTATCACTTCCTACACAACAGAACCACTGCAGCATTTCGCTACCTCCTGCTCCCTCACTCTTCACTTTTTTCCCGCCTCATCACCTCACATTCTCTCCCCACCTCCGCTAGCGTTCTCTCATCTCCCCCCGCTGGATCCTCTCCTACGACCCCCCCCCCTCCTACTCCCCACATGTCTGTCTGTCTGTTCGAAACTGGAGCAACATCTTAATCGAGGCTCACAGACGTGACGGGAATTTCTTAGCAACCTCGGCTCTGCAGCAGAGAAACACACGTTCACACACACACATTCTGCTTGGCAGCCAATTAGCAGCCTGCGATCCAATGCCAACCGAATGACTGCATGTTGATGAGCTGGCGCCACTGTGTGTGTGTGTGTGTGTGTGCATGTGATGAGCTGGTGCCCATCACAAGCACTAAGGTACACAGTAGATAGGAGGATGTCTCTTTTATGTGTTTGGTGGGGATTATGGTGCATTAAAAAACATCTCCATTAGGGACAAACTGACACAAGAAGACGGAAAGTGGGAGTTTGCGTCCAGAGATTTTCTTTGCGCGCGTGTGTGGTGCTGTCCTGGTTCCTTCAGTGTATCCGCGTGTTTGCCCACAAGCAGCATTACGAGAACAATGGAGATGATTTACATGGACCAGATTCTTGCTTTCTCCTCCTCATCCGTCCTCTATTTTTGCTACCTATCATTCTACCCCAACCTCTTTTCTTTCTTGCCTCCACTTGGGGGAGTTCATCCAAAGGTGAATCCAACTAAAAAAAAACATCTCAGATATTCTCTTTGTATGTCAAAAATATTGACACCAGCCTTGACACAGTATCCCCCTGCAGTGATGTGTTGTTTGCCAGGAGAGGTTTCATCATTCTGTCTCTTTAGAGACGGGATATGTCGAAACAGCGAAACGAAAATCTGCCTTCTCAGTTGTTGTTGCCCTACTTCTTTACATGGTTCCTCATACACACATGTCAAATAAATACTCATGCTGGCAGATGCGAGGTTTCAAAAGACTTTAAGTAAAGTAAACAGCCCAAAGTGATTTCTGAATTGCAAGAAAAGTGTGATTGCTTCAATTGTGATGTCATTTTCAGTCGACAGCAAGTCATAAAATGGCCGCCCTCTGAGATAGATATAAAGTTTGTTTTTGTTTTGTTTTGCTAACTCATATTCATCAAACACAATGTTAATCAGAACACCGTTTAGACAATGCAGGCTGCATAGAACATATCCTTATGAAGAAAAATTGTAGGTTGACTTCCTCATGAAGAAATAATAAGTGAGCTAAATAATTCCTCTTTGTACATGATACATTCATAATGCGTGTGTCTATGTGTGTGTTTGTATGCTTGTTCGTTAAAACTCTTGTTCCCAAAGTCCACACAACTTTTGATGAAGCTTATTTTCAATTTTCTGCAACAAAAAAAATGAAACACTGTAACAAATAATAAAACTCACCACATTCAGCCCAATATCATCACTCAAAAAGTTGGTGAGCGATACTGTGCATGGTTGCTGCACTTGTTTGTATCCTGTTTTAAACCATGTATTCACCATTTGCAATATATTTCCCAGAGGGAGCCATCAAGTCTATTAATGTGTTATCTATTTATGTAACTATACAACACTGTAGAGTCTTTTTTTTTTTCTTTTGCTTTGTTTTACTCTATCTGTGCCTGGTCAGCAATGCAAATGAACATCTGTTCTCAACTACGATAGCTGTATAATATAAAATAAAAAGTGTGTGCCTTCTCAATGACTACATTGAGTTATTCAGCCATTCTTTGTACCGCTTATCATCTCTTAATCTTGATTCTTAAATTAGCTTGACCTCTAGCGGCTACCTGGTTGAACAAGAGCATCATCAAAGACTCTATGATGATAAATCATTGTGCGAGGCTGCCACCTTGTGGAGACATGTATTTGATGCTCTTTAAAACATATATTAATTAAACCAACACAAAGTATTATATGTCTGAATCAGCTCGCATCTTTTTTTTTCGGAGCTCAACATTCACAAATGATGATTTACAAAATGTAATCCTATAACTGCATCCATGACATACAAACACAATCTGTTTTTTGTTTTTTTTGTTTTTTGTTTTGTTTTTTGTTTTGTTTTTGTTTTTTTAAGTAGTTTTTAGTGTATGCTGTCAAGGTTCTAGGGTCATCCAACTGCTTCAGTTCAACAACAACAACAACAACAACAACAACAAACTACCAAAGAACGTTAGGTTTATTTATTTAAATCATCTAATTAGAAAATGACCTAACTGAAAATCGATTTTTCATGACTTCAGTGACTTTGTAAGAAGTTTTTTTTTTTTTTTTTTTTTAAATGCTTAACTGAATGTATACAAAGAATATTCAACAAAGCAGTTCAACCTAATACAAGCGACAGATACATGTGCTTGCTATTAGGCAGATAATACTCACAAAATAGGACAATATATCTGCTTAATTAATGAAAACAACAATGCATTAGCAATATTATTTCAGCTCACAACATAATAACTTGAGAAATCATTAATAGTGAAATTAATATTCCAGCTATACATGGATTGAGACAGAATAACTACGTGTGAGCTTTTTCGTTTTTTATTTTTTTATTTTTTTATTTTTTTTAACATAAATCCAATATTTTAAAGTATCAAAAAAATGCTTAACTGGGGGCTGCACGGACTTCTACTTGGGCTATAGCGCCCTCTAGCCCTAGTGTAGTGCCATACCTGTATGGCAAACGTATGAATGGTTGTTTACCTATATACAGTATAGATTGTGATTGACAGGCCACCAGTACAGGGTGTAGCCTGCCTCTTGCTCAATGTCAGTTGGGATAGGACCCAATTCACCCAATATTCCAAATGAGTCCAAGCACAATGGAAACTAGATAGATACATAATTATAATAATTTTATTTGAACTTTTACAAAAAGGTTTACACAGTTGTCCAGAGTCAACAAGCTGGTAAGTAAGCACTCTTCAGGCACCATGCATGCTTTTCTTCTTTCACTGCTCTTCTTTTTGCTGGCAGGCAGCTTCTCTGGGGACATGCCTGGAGTGTCCACGGAAAAGGAGTCTGGTCACATGACCACACTCAGGCTCTTCTGGGATCTTGTGTGGAAGTGTGCTTATCACTGCAAGACTACTCCAAGTACACTCCTGGTAAAGCCCTCATAGATAATTCCTGCAGAGCTGCAGGCTTAACCTTTGAAGTCTGGAGAGTAAAAACAGACTGAAATTCATCTGTCTGCACATTTTCTCCACCACTTATCTTGTTCAAGTGTCACAGTGACGCTGGAGTCTATCCCATCTGATTTAGGGTGAGCGGCGGAGTACACCCTAGACTGATCACCTGTCAGTCAGAGGGGCTCACACAGACACATTCAGCCGAGACTTCAAAAAGCCTAAAACATGTTTTGGACTGAGTGATGGATTCAAACGCAAAAGCTTCTTGCTGTGAGGCAGCTGTTTAAACTATTATTTCATTGTGCTTAACAACATATTTATGTTAGTCTCGAGTTGAGGCTTATTATGAGATCAACCTTTTTTTTTTTTTATTATGTGATACACTGGTGAAAGGCTTAGAAAATACCAGTAAGTGTAGGTTTTTTTTTTTAATTATTTTTTTATTTTTTTTTATTTTTATTTTTTTAAAGTAGCTCTGATTCCACTACATGTAGAGGAATTTAACACTAGATGTCACTCAATACCAAATTAACATTTTATCATATGAGATTTGGAAGATTAACTATCTTCTTCTTTTCTTTTCTTTTTAATATTTAGGCCTACAATCACAAAAGTAAACAAAGCAAGCACATATCTTTAGTGACAAACTCGTCCAGAGGCAAGGAAGGTCAAGTATGTATCATTCAGATCAATTTTAACTTTTCATAAGATACATCATTTGAATTACACACAGGATTAATAAGCACAAATATGTCTCATCAAATAATGTATCATATAAAACGTTTTTATTTCTCTATTTTTCTTTTATAGAATTGAAAGCTGATGTTGAAAGGGTCCAAACATGCATTATAATTTTTATGTAAGTATGGAAAAAAATTAAGAAAAAAAAATTAAAGCATTTTAGAATTGTTAGCATTGTCTTTAAAAGACAGATCAGATGCCACTTCAGTGTTCCATAATTATTGACAGAATTAGAAGCCACCCAACTGATTAGCCTGTTGAGCAGTGGTGTGCAGAGATTCTTTTGAAAGCAGTTGAAAAGGAGGCGCATGGACCTTTTTGCAAATTTATTAATAATGTAGAAACAATATAAATATAATGCAAAGTAGTAGCTACTACAAACACACACATTATTTTTCGCCCATTCAATAGAAATTTATAGCTCCCTACTGAACAATAAGGTAAGCAAAACGAAAAAGGGGTTAAAAGAGACTAAAAAATTTTTCACATTTGACACTCATCAAAAATCGGCATATAATTGACACCCATTGAAAAGCACAATGATTTTTCTTTCTTTCTCTTTTTTTTTTTTTTTTTTTTTTTTTTACAAAGCCCAAAAATTGTTCAAAAAATGTTGATGAACATTCAATATACGAACTCCACAAAACATGGAGGGAAATTAAGGAAACAATTGTGAAATTCCTTAAGATTTAAAAAAAAAAAAAAAAAGAGGGTGGAGGGAGGGGATCTGAGAATATGTGAATTCTGTGGGTGCTGAACTGCATGTGGGGGGTTGACTGTACTGTTATAAGAGTCACAGACAGACTTTCACAAATACGCACATGCTCATTGTACACAATACATACAAACCACTTGACAAATGTGCTGCTGGTATATACATGTTAGAGGATATTGCCAATTTTCAACAAACACAGACATCCAACTGCCATATTTCGAGTCATCATGGCTTCATTCATCCTAATAAATCCAAATTGTTTTGTAATATCAACACTTACTATGCAGATTATGCAACTTGTGCCATAATGACAACATCTCTTTCGGACTCCGCCTGTGAACAAGCAGCACGGATTTATAAGCACATGGATTCTCCCTGTCTGTCTCGGGGAGATCAAATGTTAAAAAACCTTGGTGATGACTTGGAGACAGCCCAAGTCTTTCCAGGCACATTCCCAGGTAAACATCATCGATCGGGAAAAGGCAAACTCTGGAAGACACTTCTGTTAGTCGTGATGCAAGTGAGCGAGAGTACACCACGCCTCCTCCTCCAGCATACGTTGGGTAGGCTCCTTTGTAGAAGCTTTCTGGTATGTAGTATTTAGCAGACGGATCCCGGTTTGGCACTGCATTATTAATGACATCCCCCACAAACAAATCCATGTGAGTTTCATTTTTAACGGCCCGCCGCCGTTTGTGTTCCTCCAACTGCTTGTTCAAGTAGTCGAGTAGGGCGCCAGTTCGGACAAAGACATCATCGTCCCCCTTAAAGACGAACACAGCTGTGGGGCAGTATTGCTGCAGCCACTGCCAGAACAGCAAGTCCTTCAGGGTCAGGTTAAAGAAAGAGTCCCTAAAATCCCACTGGAGGATGTCCCTGTATTTTTGGCTCTCGAGGTCCAGAAAGTTTTTCAGGTCTGGGTGAGGTCCCAAACTCGAGTCCTGCCTTCCAAGCAGGAACACAGTCCGCACAAATCCACCTTTCTTATTGGACTCCCCGGTTACAAAACCACTGCGCCCCCAAGTTTCACGGATGGCTTGCCTGTTTTCAAAGTTCCCCACCTGAGATTTGATGGCCATGAGGAGCATTGGATAGCCAAGACCAGATTTAGTCCTGTTCCTTTTGCACATAGCGGGTTGGTTGATCAGGATTGGGTAACTCCTGCAATGCATTGACCTGGCAAACGCCTTCATCTGTTCCGGGATATTGTTGACATCATATCGATGAGGTTCTGAACACTTGTGTGACACACATTCATCCCTAAACTGATTTGATAATTTTGCTTTCCCAGTCACATTTCCTCGCAGTATCGGATTGTAACGACGATCCAAGGAGTGCTGCAACTGGTTCCACAGCGCGCTGTGCTCCGGATGAAGCTTCCAGAAAGGGTTGAGCGGATGAGAGGCCAAGGCACTGGAATTGGCTGAAATCCCCGGAGCAACGTAGTGGATGGTTATTTTCGGGGGAGCGTAGGAGATTGTGACAAATATGGTCACCATGATATAAATCAGAAGGTGGCCGGTCATCATGCAAGGCAGCAAGCATAGGCAAAGCAGCCTCCCGTTGCACTTGCAGCATTTGCCCATTGCGTGTGGTTGAATCAGGCACACACCTGCACACAATGCAAAATCTTTATATGTTTGATGTAAAAATGAACAAACCCTATTTTCTCAGAGACTGTGTACCACCGCAGCAGCATGTTTATAACTAGCACTGCAGTCAAACCTCTGGAGTTTTGTCACCGTGGCGATGGCCCAGTGAGATTTATTAACTCAGTGCATCATTCTTTACCTACCTGGAGGGACATGAAAATGAACATCCCCCGTCAAACAACTATGTTCTCCAATAGTTGAAAGTTTGTCTTTGTCTCACAGTTATTAAATTCAATGTGACATCTTTTCACAATCAGTCAAATATATTCTCTGTTTTGCTACTTTGAATTATTCTTCATGACCTTGTGTAAAATGAAGATTGACTGCATTTAATCTAAAAGACAAAATACATTTTTATAACTCATTTACATAAATAAAGTGCATGAATATAATCTGGAGAAGGACGGAGAACAAATCATGCAAATACCTACAAGAAAACATTATAAAATAGATGAAGTCGGCAGAGGTTCAGCCAAGTAAAGAATCCATCCTGTGATCCGCTGTGTCATTCATTTGGATTACTTACTAGATATAGAATTCCCCACTGGTAAAGCATCACTGACGTCGATGACGATGCAAAATTATGAAAGAAAAAAAAAAAAGAATCCACTAAAATCAGACAGTCGTTGGCATCTCCCGCTTCTGAGCAACAAGTCTCAGGTGAGACGGAGAAAGCACCGCGCATGCGCGTTATCCAACCAACACGCAGCGTCTATATTAAGGTACATTTCCAAATATACTGAGGCTGATTTGAAACATGGGAACAGCTCAACCTATCCGTGATTTCTTTGACGAATTGATTTGCATGCAGGTGCTGCCGATGCAAGGGTGGATTTGCATGATGCCACCAAATTACCTATGAAAAGCTTCAGTGACATAATTATATTAATAATAATAATAATAATAATAATAATAATAATAATAATAATCGTAATAGTAATAATAGTAATAGTAATAATAATAATGATAATAATGCGATTGGCTGGCAAACAGTCCAGGGTGTCCCCTGCCTCCTGCCCAGAGCCAGCTGAGATAGGCTCCAGCACCCCCCGAGAGAGAGAGAGAGAGAGAGAGAGAGAGAGAGAGAGAGAGAGAGAGAGAGAGAGAGAGAGAGAGAGAGAGAGAGAGAGAGAGAGAGAGAGAGAGAGTGAAAAAAATGCCAGGGGTCTTAAACTAAGGAATACAGTATTTAAAAAAACAAAAAAAAAAAAAAAAAAACACACCAAAATGAGAACAACAGGTTAAAGCCTTAGTAAATAAACGTTTATCACTTTCGAAAACAGAAATAAAAATAGGTTTTGACTTTCTAAGCTTTCACTTATGAATATAAAACTTAGCAAGATATATTAAAAGATTAATCAAACAAATTTCTTTTCAAATTAATTGTCATAGTTCAAAAAGGAAAAAACACTTCTGTAAGGAAAGCTCAAAATTACAAGAGAGCAATTAAGGAACACTTTTATTTATTTATTTTTTTTAATCGAAACTCTGCTTTTAACATTCACAACATTAGAGCAATTAAGGTAGACTCGTAAACATCAGCGACCAAAGCACACGTCACAATAGTTTAAAACTGACGTTGACTCCAGCCAATAGAAAACATGTCTAGCAACAAGGTATCGCCTGAACCAATGAATTCAGCCAATAAAACGAGAGAAAAGGCGGGGCAAACGTGGTCCTGTTTGTGTTGCTACTACTAGCTATACAGTTTGGTTGAGCTTTGAATGAGGGGCCATCATCCCGGTGGTTCCGCGGCGCTTGTATTCCCACTTTTAAGACTCGCTGGACCAATTTAAAATGAAAAAACTGGATATATTGACAGGGTCCTAAGCGACCACCCGACTATCATTCGCCTGCTCAGTCGGTAAGCATGTCTTAAACAGATAATAATATTACATTTGTAAGGGACAAAAACATGCATCAGACCTGATTATTTGTCTGTCGGACAAAGTAGCAAGCTTGCTAGCGATTTTTTTTTCTTGTACTCGCATTTGACGCCGATGGGGAGGTGGAGAAGAAGGAGGATCAGTTATTCCAAGACAAAGAAACTTGAATCCATTTCATGTATTGGCACTTTGTAATAATGTGAGACTTTGTCTCGTTTTTTTTTCTTTGCTATTTCTTAAAGTCTAGACTGAGTCGTTTGCGGCTGAGTGCATTAGCTTATTCTTCCAAGCATGTGTGCATGGTTGTTTTTTGTGTGTGTTTATATTATGGGTGGTTACAGAGAAGAAGCGATATAAACAAGCAGTTTCTCACAATGTGATATGATATTACAGACAAAATACGGCCGCTTATCTAGTCCACAAGGCCCTGCTAGTCGCGATTAGCATTTCATTTTGACATTGTAGTTGTATCAACACGGTTTGAGCTTTTTGTTGCGCCTGTGTGTAAATTGGAAGGTTCTTCGCACAACACAAGGTTTTGTCCAACCACCGTTGCATTCCCTTGATGTTTTACGATTTGAGAGAAATCCCGCAGTTAATAGAAACACGAGTTAAAATGTTTATTCGGCGGCTGATTGGCGGTTTTTACAGTCGCCGTCTCTTTTGTCTGCTATGGAACAATTCGAAGTGGTTATGTTGCCGTGACCGGCAACTCGACACCGAGCCCTATTTTGTGTGAAATGCGCAAGAACTACAATTACAAATTCAACCCTGATGAACGTGTACTGGATCGTGGAACAATGGTTTAAGGCGCTCACCCGTAACTGCGAGTTCACCGGTTTCATTACTGCTCTTTACTTTTTAATTTTTTATTTATCCTTTCTTTCTTTATTTAAACTACAATTTCTTGACAACAGCCTATATCCTTGAGGGGAATTGAAGCTTCCCTAATGATACTGATACACAATAGACAGTACATAAATGTCAACAACGATGATGATGATGACGAATCACTGTAACAGTAAAAATAATAAATAAATAAATAGCAGTAAATCGATGGAATTAATGCCAAACTTTGAATATGTAGAGGTTCAGTTTTAGTTGAGTATCTGGTCCCATTTTACTACACACTATATACGATTGAATACCGAATGAGATCAGCTGACTCGTTGAAGAGAAAAACATGTGCAGGAATCTAACAAATTACAACAGCTGCTGGTGTTTTGCATGTTTGATGATTTTTTTTTTCTTTTTCTTTTTTTGTTTTGTTTTGTTTCTGTGCCGGTCCATCGAAACAGATTTATGTGAAACCAGTCAGTGGTGTATAAAAGCTTGTGGGCTGCTGTACTGTGCTGAAAATGTGATGACATGGATGAATCGACTTTGATGGAACTGTAGTACACTATTTTTTATTTATTTTTTTGTTCCAGCCCCTAGTGAACTTTTTTTGAGTGCAGCTTTGTGATAAAGTGCTGGCGCCACGAGGCAAAATTAGATTGGATTTTACAAAATTTGTACTTGCTGAAAGATCAACCAGCAAGGATCACTGAAATAACTTGGAACTGATAAGTGATGGAGGGGAAAAAAAAAAAACTTTATTTTGAAAATCGGACATTCTTTGTTTGCATTTTGGCCCGGCACATTTTAAACAAACTGGCCTGCACAGTACACACACAATATGGGGCTCTTTCATTGATATTTTGTTGCAGAAGCTTCGGAGGCAATCCATCACTCAATTTGTGTAACTCCCAATGCCACTTCTGCCCCCACTGAGAGGCATTTTGACTCATTCCGAGCAGTAAATAAACTTCTCCAACTGTCTTCCATCAGCCCCTATCACAGGTGTTTAATAGGATTGAAATGATGACATTTCAGAATAGTCCTTTGTTTTGTTTTTGGCTGTTTTTTGGTGTTGCGGTTTGGGCCATTATACATTTGGATGACCTCGGGCTGTGCAATTCATCACAATTCAATTACAATTTCAATTATTACGCTCCACAATTGAAATGTCAGCAATCGTGTAAAAAAATAATCTTGGATCTTTTTTTCTTTTTTTCTTTTTTTTCTTTTCTTTTTTTTTTCTTTTTTTTTTTTTAATTTTAAAGTAAAAAATTTATTACATTTTGTTTTTATCCAAAAGGAACGTGCATAATTAGTGTTTCAAATAATAATTTTGTCTTAATAGTTTTTACGTTGAAAAAAAAGTTATTATTATTATTATTAGTAGTAGTAGTAGTATTTTTTTTAAATTATATTCAATTAAATGAATAACCGTGATGTCAGTTATTGCCAAAAATAATCGTGAATATTATTTTTCCGATAAACGAGCAGCCCGAGGATGACCTTTGACCTGTTGCTCAGACCAACAACTCCAACAATAGTATGTCGCTCCAGAATACCTTGATATTCTGGAGATTTCATTGCACCTTGCACAGATTCTGGATGCCCTGAGCAGGATGGAGCAAAACAAAACAAACCCGCTCTTCCTACATGTTTGGCAGTAGGTACGAGGTGCAGTATTGTATTGTTTACTCTACATGCTTTGTTTTTGTGTTAGTAAGCAGGAGGTGAGCGCCAGCTTTGTCTCATCTGTTCAAAGGACATTCTCCCAGAAGCTTTGTGGCTTGTCAATATTCATCTTGGCGAAGTCCAGTCTCATCATGTTCAAATTGTTTCAGTGACCATTTTTGACTTTTCTTTTTTTCTTTTCTTTTTTTTTTTTTTTTTTTTTACTAGAACAAGTGAACACGTTTTATCTTCCCCACGTGTGGATAAAGTTAACCAAGGCACCATGTTTGACCCTGCAGCTGGCCCAGGTTTAATGCGGCCTGACACTGCTCAGCTTTAGCAAGAGAAGGTTAACTCTGGTTTTGATAATGGGATAGGTACCTTTGTATGGGATTAGTGTTTGATTAGTATCAGCATCAACACAGAAGATTTGTCACCTCTGTTAAGATGGATTAGGTTTTAGAGGCTGACCTAGTAACCGGAAGATACCCTGTATTGACACAATTATTTGAACAGTCTGCACATAAATTATGACAGCTGTCTATATGCCTTCACAAGTTCTTTTCCGTCAGTTTTTTTTTTTTTTTTAACGTTTACGTGTCTTTTTCTGTTTTTCAGGATTTGTTGGATGCTTCACTTCACACTCCCTCACATTTGCACATTCCATCTAATATTTTCTAATTTCCTCATTCTAATATTAATATATTCCGGGCTTTTCCTCAATACTCATGACTTTGTTTGGACTCAACAAAATACAAATGCATATTCTCCATTTGTCTTTTTTTATTTCCTGAAGGATTTTAAAAATACAGCCTAACAGCTTTAAATCCCCCTCCCCCTCCCTTGTTCCCTTTACATCAGATTAAGAGGCTAACTCAAAACACTCACGTACACAACGTACATACAACATGTCCTCCATACTACCCTTCACTCCCCCGGTGGTGAAGCGGCTGCTGGGTTGGAAGAAGACTCCGGCGGGAGGCGGAGGAGCGGGAGGTGGGATCGGAGGAGTCGGGGAGCAGAACGGAGGCGGGCAGGAGGAGAAATGGTGCGAAAAAGCTGTCAAGAGCCTGGTGAAGAAGCTGAAGAAGACGGGGCAGCTGGATGAGCTGGAAAAAGCCATCAGCACGCAGAACATCAACACCAAGTGTGTCACCATACCCAGGTGAGATGGGAACGCACACACACGCCGTTATATTTGTTTTCGCAATGCCTCTACTCAAAACATGACCATTAAAAAAAAAACTAGAACATCTTGAAAGCCAACCAACATCACTTCCAATTGAGTAGGGCTTGGCAATAAATCAAATTAATTTGATTAATCGCCTTTTTAAAAATTAAATTGTTGACAGTTAGCTGAATCTTGAAATCGAGGTGCATATAAACAAATACACTCTTAGAATAACTTATTTTTGTACAAGATATGAATGTTAAATTTTTGTTAAAATTGACTTAAAATCAGTGTAAAATATTGTCTGAACATTTAGCTCAGGATTTATTTATTATAAATGAAACCTTTAAATAAATATTTGTTGGGTTTGAGTAAAATCGTAACCATCCAGAATGAAATAAAAATCGAGAGTTTTTTTTTTTTTTGGCCATATCGCTTGCCCAGTCCTACAATTCAGCTCGGTCAAACTAATCAATGAACTGACTGACCACACAGCATACATCATGTGTAGTCAAACACATGTCCCAACACCACAGACTTGCAGCAAAAAGTCAAAGTTGTGCAACGGAAAGCCCACTTCTTCATTCGGGTCACACAGGTTAACCTTGTAGGAGAAGTGAAACCGGGGCGGAGGAAACCAAAATTTCGCACGTGAAACCATCAAGCTTTAATTGTTGACGTTGTTAGTTTTAATAGTGCATACAGAATTCAATGACTGTGATGCCCACACAAATTGGAATTCCACCAAAATGTGTTCATTCGCATGGTCCTATAATCCTTTGTAATAATGTCACTTAAGACTTTTGCACAAGACAGACACTCCCATTTCTTTTTCTGTGGTGCCACTATAGAAGTGTATTAATAATGGCTGTGTGTTTATGCGAGATAAGTAGTCTTAAGTTGTCCTTCAGCATAGTTTATATAGCTGCTACAGGAAGTCACCTCTTAGACATCTTCCCTTTCTGCTTTCATATTTACACAATGTGTCAATCATATCTTAAAAGGATACATTCACAATGATTTAAGTCAACTATTGAGCGTAATGATGGCAGGCAGATTGTGACAGTCTGACCAAACACCAGATTATTCATATTTCCATTATTTTCTCTGAAGAAGTTATTTTTAAATTAGAATAAATTGGTGGTGAATCAGCATCCAGGAATGTTTCGGAGGTTCCATTGCAAAAAAATCGCCTTGGGTTTACTTGGACCACTTCCTCAATGGATCGTACGTAATACTTCAGTATTCAGTGACTTTTTTTTTCTTTTTTTCTTTTTTTAACATTCTATCCTTTCAACATTGTTGGGACACTTTTGGAAAGGCCCCTTTTCTATTTCTATTTTAAGTGAACAAATCAAGGTTGACAAAAGGCTGTGTTACTTTGCACTAGAATAATTCAGGATTTATTTATTTATTTTTTTACTATTGCATCCATTGTAAGCACATTCAAAGGACAGTTGCTGCTGCAGCAACGACTGGTGCTGTTGATTGTGCAGAGATGTAATGACTCGTTTTAACAATGGACACTGTATTCGTTTATTTAGATTAGAAGGACACTATTTCAAACAATTTAAGGCTGAAATCAATTCGACAACTTTTTTTTTGCCAAACATTTCTCCTGTTTTTTTCAACACAAATACTCAACGCAAATGCTCAGTTCATTTTTATCTTACAATGTGGCAGCCTAAAAAAAATGTCTGGGAAGCTCGACTCGTAGCATGCGATTATTGACGTTGAATGTCGATCACTCTGCTGAGGATCTTCATTAAAGGGAGATAGTTTGGATGGAGATTTTTGGACAAAGATGCTCCAACCCCAAACTTAAATTTTTTTTTTTTTTTTTATTGCCTATTATGCTTCTGCTTTCTATGATGTATGAGCCCATCCTTGACATAACCGTCATCTTGTCATGGCTCAGTTGGTATTGCTGCATTATGTTTTGCTACTTTTACAAGACTTGAGCAAAACCAAAGTATTGTGATGTGGGTGTGTGCGATGTTTTGTCGGGAGGAAACAGGCGGACATTTTTGTTCAAACTCAAAACTGTTATGGAGGAAGTAGTGTGTGAAAGATCAGAAGCATGGGTGGTATCATGACTAGTAGTACATGTTTCATTGTTTGCATGCAAAAATGGATGGTGGTTAGTAGTGTTTGCGTGCATGTGTTACGTCATCAGTCATATACCATAGCATTTTTACACAAATTGTTTTATATTAAGTTTCAATTTTTTAATGTGATCTGGACTTGTATTACTCTTGAAATTTTGAACAGTCATTACATTTCTTTTTCTTTTTTCATGTCACTTTTTGGGAAAGTTATTTTGTGTATAACAAAATAAAGCTACCCAGATGTCCTTGTCTTATAATAAACAATATGTATAAATTGCAAATTGTGTATATGAATATGTGTTGAGATTTGGCAGGCGCTTTTTTGAAAAGAGCTTATACATGAAAACAAGTAATTTGATTTTCTGGACTGTCATGTTTGCTTTGATAGGATGACGTTTGACAATTTAAAACCGAAAAACTTGACTGCTTCCCCTTCGGTCAAGTTGACATTTTGTTTCTGTTATTAATACATTTGGGGGAGTTACTAATTTCTGTCTCCATTTCAAATAAGAGTCCAACTGTTTACGTATCTGTTTGTAATGTCATCCTACTTATTTGGAATGGGACATCACACATTTACTGTCTGTTTGCTTTTATTTTTGCCATTTTTTTTTACTCATGTCCTGTATGTTTTGTGTGTGTGTCTGTGTATGCATGCGTGCGTGTGTGTCTATAGCAATTGCTCAGATCTATGGGGTCTAGGGTCAGGCCACATGATAGAGCAGTGGGACTCTTCAGGCATGTACGGATACCCTGACCACAACAGGTGAATACACTCGCATGTATACAAATTATGCATTTTCTGGGGGGAAAGTGCTTCAAGGTCAACAATGGTGCACCATTTGTTTTCATGCTGACGTTTAGAAACAACTAATAATTAATGTTCTAAGGTGTATTTATCCATTGTATAGATGTGCCGTTTAGAAAATATATGAAAGTAACTTACTAAAACATGGAATGTAAATTAAAGCATTTTAAAGAGCATAATAATTTTGACACTAAATGAAATTACAGAGCGTCCATGGTGAACAGTTTTGATGCTTGTTTTCAGGTCGTTGGATGGGCGTCTTCAGGTATCCCACCGTAAGGGCCTGCCGCACGTCATCTATTGTCGCCTGTGGAGATGGCCCGACCTTCACAGCCACCATGAGCTGCGGGCCATTGACAACTGTCAGTATGCCTTCAACCTCAAGAAGGATGAAGTGTGTGTCAACCCTTATCATTACCAGAGGGTGGAGACGCCGGGTAATGATCTCTTTGGAGTTGATTTTAAATAGAGGACAGTATATACTGATAGTTCTCATCAGGCTGCCATCAAAAGTAGTGCTTTAAATGTCAGTAATCATGGCAGATGATAAATTGTATGTGTTATGCTACATAAGACCATGGAAAAAGACGAGTGCCATTTTTGTCTCTCATTTCCACAGTGCTGCCCCCAGTTTTGGTGCCCCGCCATACGGAGATCCTGACGGAGCTTCCGCCTCTAGATGACTTTACAAACTCAATCCCTGAAAATACTAATTTTCCAGCCGGCATAGATCCTCCCAATAACTACATACCAGGTCTGTAAGCACGGCAACTCTCACTGTGTCAAATATGGTGTATGTTCATGGTATTTATTTTACCGTAGTGATGTGGGTCAAAATCAGACCCAGCGAGGGGTAAAGCTTACATTTTGATTCTGTGAATGAATGATATCTTTCAATTAAACTTTCAGTATCTGTTTGATCCCAAAAAGTTTTTTTGTTTTGTTTTGTTTTTTAAATCGATGCTGAAAAATCCTCCCAAGACTTTTTGTCTTATTTTTATTTTTTGTTTAAATTTTTCAAAATTCACATTTAATTAAAAAATAATAATTTTTTCAAGACAATTATTTATTTATTTTTTTAAATGTGTTTTTCAGTGATGAAAAATCAGCTCAGTTCAAAACTGCATTATAAAATTATTGTATATGTAATGTTAATTACCCCACCTGTCACTGAAAATCTCATCAGCAAAATGTTTGCTCTCTATTGTTAATGTAAACAAACGTCTTTACAATTTTATTCATGTCTAATTCTTTTACAGAGACTCCCCCGCCTGGCTACATTAGTGAAGATGGCGAGGCTAGTGACCAGCAGATGAATCAAAGTATGGAATCAGGTAAGCTAGTTTTATTTGTTCTGAAGTCTGTGAGAAGTTTCCTAACTATAATTGTATGAACAAGTGTTTTCATCTGTTTGTGTGTTGTGCCAGGCTCACCAGCAGAACTGTCGCCTAACAATTTGTCACCCGTCAGCCACAGCCTGGGTAAATCTGCTATAGTTTTCTTTATAGATTTCCTTTCATTGTGTTGGGAGTTTCAAGCAAAAGCTTTATTGAATTTCCTCTCTGGGGATCAGTAAAGGATTATCCTATTGGTTGGAGCTGCAGTTATTCTGTAATAATGGAAAAAGTAAGCCCAATGCGAGAAAGACGACTTTTATATTACGGTATATTCGGTTGCATTGCATTGCATTGCTAGAATTAGAAACAGCAATTGCAACATGAAAATATATTTATGAAGTGCTTTTCTCAACAGACCTTCAGCCGGTCACCTACAGTGAACCAGCTTTCTGGTGCTCTATAGCCTACTATGAGCTCAACCAGCGTGTTGGAGAAACATTCCATGCTTCGCAGCCATCTCTTACCGTGGATGGCTTCACCGACCCCTCCAACTCCGAACGCTTTTGCCTTGGGCTTCTCAGCAACGTCAACAGGAATGCAACTGTTGAAATGACAAGGAGGCATATAGGTATTTATTATCAACCTCTTCAAATGTCTCAAATAAATGATTATTTGATAAACCTTTTTCCAACCAATCTAACCTTCAGGTCGTGGAGTGAGGTTGTATTACATTGGAGGAGAGGTGTTCGCTGAGTGCCTCAGCGACAGTGCCATTTTTGTCCAGAGTCCCAACTGCAACCAGCGATACGGGTGGCACCCCGCCACAGTTTGCAAGATACCTCCAGGTTCTTACTTAGCGTCTTACTTAAGAGTGTTCTTTTTTTTTTTTTTTTTTTTTCAGCATGCATTATGATTCGAACATTGTCTTTGTTTCGCTCCCAAATTTTTTTTTTTACACCAACTATCACCTCAAAAATTGCTTTGCTCTACTAGTACTACCAAAATCGCAAATATTAAAATACTTTATACTTAAGCCACTATAGCATTATGCAGTTTGAACACACACTGATCTTAAATATGGGGGGGGAAAAAACACAAAACGCCTGCATAGTATTTCAACTGTACTTTCAATACAAATGTAAGTGATACGCTCTTCAAACACTAACTTTAATGATGAATTAGGGGGAATAATGATGGATAGATGAATAAACTGAAAAGGGGCTCAAGCAAAAATATCAGCTTAGTCTGAGCCGACATAAATGGCAACAAAAAACAAGTAGGAATTTACCATAATAAAATCAGTACCAGTGGTAAACAGAACCAACACTTTTGCTCAATAATGTTTATCGCTACTATCAGTCATTTTCTACACATTCTACTTCAAATGTTTCTGTTTACTAAACACAACGTCTAGTGGATTTTTGTGCTTTTATGTGACTTACTTCTGGTAAAACCGTCCTCCTTTGAAGAAAAAAAAGTTTTGCAAAATACAAACAAGGACTCCTTTTGATACTGGCTGAAATAAGGCCAACTAGTGAGTAATGCAAACAGTTTTCATATTATGCTGCATTATGCCAGTTTGAAGGTGTGATAGCTTTATTTGTATAGCAAATTTCATACACAGGACAATGTGCTTTACACGATTAAAAGTACACCATTGGAAAAACAAAGTACAGAAATAGAAAAAAATCCTTTACAAGAGCTCAATAATAGGCATAAGGAGAAAAAAAAAAAACATGATTGTGTTTTAACCTGGACATAAAAGCATTCACAGTGGTGCTGACTAAAATTATGTTTGACATTCTGTCCGTGTTTTCTACCACTAACCCCTTGTACTATATACTACTATATACTACTATGTACTCCAGCTAATTTATATTCTGTCAGTATCTCAAAATGACATTGATGAGATAATTACAAAAGTAGAAGACAGTCTAAGTAGTATGTTGCAGCAGAATCCAAGAAAAAAACATGCTGTATTGTAATTAGAATATAATGTCCCTTTGATGATGAGTGAAACAGTACTTATTGGAAAATAAAGCCCTCGAGGAAGAGTAACCGAGCTCCACACAACATGACTTGTTTTTCCTCAGCCTCTCACCCACACAGGCTGACTAATCTGTACCCATGCAATTTTGAACATTTCATTCTTGGCTGAAGCGGCAGCGTGAACGGTGTCATTCTGCAGCGCACGTTTGTGGAGAAGGCAAACAGCAAGCGTCACGTGGAAATGTCAGTGTTGGGAATAATCTCCATCATGCAACGGCCCACAAGTTTCACATCACAGCAGCTTGTCTTGTCAACATTTGTTTTGAAACCATGTTGTCAAATCAACTTTTTTTTTTTTTTTTTTGCTTACTGTAGTAAGACTTAAATTAAAATAACAATAGATGAAAAATAGGGCGAGTAGGCCGGTAAACGATATTTCACTATTATATTATTATTTATTTATATTTCACAATTTTTATTTTATTTTTTATTTTTTTTAAATCTTTAGCTTACTTTTAAATTTCTAACAAAAAGTTCAGGGAGCTCCCGGGGGTCACCAGCATGTCTTAAAAGGTTAAATGAAAACGAAAATTAAGTTTTGCAAAATTTCTAAATATCAGGAATGATCACTGACTGTAAATTAGTTTTAATTTTCAAACAAAAACAGAAGGTGTACAGCAAGGGTGTCCAAACTTTTTTGTTTGTTGGCCACATACAGAAAATCAGAAGGACGCAAGGGCCACATAATGTTATGAAGAGAAATTGTGTTTAGTCCTAAAAATTATACAAATAATTTATTTGTGCTTTTGCATATTTAGAAAAACGCTACAGTATATAAACCAATTTATTTGTAATATGGCAGTAGGGTTATTATAGTTTTGGAATTTTTCAATTGAATTAGTTTTTATTAGTTTTCAGGGTGGTTCTGTTTTTATTAGTTTAGTTCTTTAAAAATGCTTAGTTTTAGTTTAGTTTGTTAGGTTCAGTAATATTATTATTATTATTATTATTTTTAAATGTGTATTACTTGTGCGCAACGTTTAAAACACCATGGGAGCAACGTCATCTGAAGTTGCTTTTCTATTGGCTGCTGCTAGATGACGTCACTTCTGTGTGACATCCTTTCAAATGTCATTATTCCGGTTTATAGCAAAATAAATCTACAAAAAAAATCACATTTAAAATCATCCCCAAAGGCTCATGCATTAAATTAATTACCAAAGACTAAAACAAAGACGTTAGTTTTGTAAACATAAAATGTAGTTAGTTAGTTTTCGTTTTTTAAATAGCATTTTTGTTTTTATTTTATTTCAGTAACTATTGTTTTTTGAATTTTAGTTTTTTCATTAGTTTTAGTTAACTAAAATAACCTTTTAATGGCACCTGCTTTTCAGTACCCTCACTTCTTACTTTGACCATCTCCAAACGTTTTTGTTTTATTTTATTTGAACTGAGTCAAATGGCATTTTTAGCATATGTCGTGGGCCATTGAAAAATGGATGGCGGGCCGATTATCGGCCGATCCCTAAGAAAAACAGGAGGAAAAAAAAAAATGTGCCGCACAAATACAGAAACATGTTTCTCGCGGTGCAAAGTATCTGAAGCCTAATCCCGAATCTTTCACTTCCAGGCTGCAATCTGAAGATTTTTAACAACCAGGAGTTTGCCGCTCTGCTGGCACAGTCCGTCAATCAGGGGTTCGAGGCGGTCTACCAGCTGACTAGGATGTGTACCATCAGGATGAGCTTCGTCAAAGGATGGGGCGCCGAGTACAGGTATGTGCATCTCTTACCACATAAAATATTTGATTGTCATTTTGAATGATCGTTCAAAATAAAATGTTAGAATCAGTAATCAAGGGTAATGTAGTGTTTTGTTTGCGCTTCACAATTAAGGGTCATTTCACGCTCAATTTCTTGTTCATAATCGCCCTAATCCACTTGTTGACCAGGCTAGGCCAGGCCAAGGTGTAGTCAACCATCAGCGCATATACTGCAACATGCACCTTAAACATAAGCCACGTGCATCTGGGGTTGCTCTGTTGTACTCAACTTGATCTGAACGGTAATGCTGTGTAGTGTAAACAAGGATTAAGCTGTAGCTTGCCTTGCTGTGCACATGTCCAATCCCTATTATAGTCTCCTTTTGTTGTAAAATGTGCAAGATCACAGGACGTTTGTCCATCCGTCTGGCCGTCTAACCATCCGTCCAGCAAACATCTGCTCTGTCCCTGGCCTGCTGATTGTGTTGTAACTCCCAGCGCCAGACAGCACAGTCAGTGTTTTTTTTATTTTTATTTTTTGCTTTGTCGTCATTGGTCGGCTTTAAGCTGCTGTGGAGCCTATCTGGTTAGTCTTCAGCGGCCCCGCTGTTCACGCCGACAGCTGTCAGCTCTGTTTGATTAATCGTTTGACTTTTCCAAAGAATTACCTAATAAGTATTTTAATAGGGGTACTAATTTTGAGTTAATTTATTTTTTAATGAGCGATTACTGACCGTCCGTTACTTGGAAAACTTGTGCTGGGGGAATTCCTGTCGCAATACAGCAGAGACGTGCACGGCAAAATTTTGCAGTAATAATAATGCATATATTTGTGGAGACTGGGGTAAAGTTGTATTTTACAATTTTCAAAATGTGCAGAATTTGACAAGTTAATGATTAGATAGCTCTTAATATGAAAAGAAAAATGCATCACTAATGTCTTACAAATGCAATTATGCCATCTAGTGGCAGAAAATGACCCCAAGTGTCAATATCACAGTTAGGTTTTTTACAGTACAATATCTTTTTAATTTTAACAAAATTTTATGAATTATTGGCAGAAAATGACCAACAGAAGTCGATATCATACTTGGCTTTTTTACAATGCAACATATTAATTTTGACTAGATTTTATGAATTATTGGCAGAAAAATGACTTCGACAATATCACAGTTTTTTTAATTTTTTAATTTTTTTGTTTTACAGTACATCTTTTTAATTTTAGCTAAATTGTATTAATTATTGGAAGAAAAATGACTTCAACACAAGTCAATATCACACTTGGGTTTTTCCACAGTACATCTTTTTAATTTTAACTACATTTTGTGAATTCTGGGCAGAAAAATTACCTCAACACAAATCAATATCACACTTTTTTTTTTCTTTTTTTTTTACAGTATGCCTTTATTTTTTTTTGACTAAATTTTATGAATAGTTATGAAATTACTGTATCAATAACTAAAAGAAGCAGCCGTATTTCTATTTAACTTTTTTTCCCACTTATGTTAATAAGAGTATGAAAACTTAGAAAACATTTTTATTGTACATTTAGAACAAATATATATTGACTAATCGTGAGTTTTGAAGTCATGCAATTAACTCATTTACTCCCAATAACGTATAAATACATTTTTTTTTTTTTTTTTTTTTTTTTTAAATGTTCGAAGTGTCCCAAAGACACTGGAGCATACAGAAGGCTTTGATGCAGCCTCTCAACTGCAAAGAACGGTTGCAGAAATCGTAGTTATTACACAAACGGCCAGCAGGTGGCAGCAGAGCAAAGGTGATCAACCAGGGCCAATTAGAAAAAAAGCTCAATTACTTACAATTTTAAATAATTTGTGAAAACTGATGAAACTTAGCTCTCTTCTAATGCTAATTGCTGCAAAACGGAAACAGATAGAAACATACTTTTTTTTTTTTTTTTTTTTTCCACCTGATGAAAGAAGAGACTAATCTTTCTTTTGATAGATTCCATGCTTTTATAGCAATAGAACATAATATTCTGTGGGCCTTGCAAAATCAGTCAAAATCCAGTAAAACAGCCGGGAGCGAACGGGATTGCTTCTGTGAAAATGGCTGGGAGTGAATGAGTTAATTATGATTAAAAATATTAATCGCCTGACATCCCAATCCGCAATTTTTTAACTTGACATGTGAACTACATGAATGTGAGTGTGTGAATGGTTGTTGGTGGTGTATCCCACCAAGCTGGTTGTGAGGACAAACATTATTAAAATGGAAGGAAAGTTTTCTTTGACTAATTATGAGGTTGTTGTTGAAAAGCACACCATTATGTGTTCTCAACCGTAATCTATTTTTTCTCCTGTCAGACGTCAAACCGTCACCAGCACTCCCTGTTGGATCGAGCTGCATCTCAACGGCCCCCTCCAGTGGTTGGATAAGGTGCTGACCCAGATGGGTTCCCCCTCTGTGCGCTGCTCCAGTATGTCCTAAACGGCGTCTGGCTGGTGCAGCAAAAAAAACAAAACAAAAACTTGACGTTACATAACATTCGACCAGCATCGGAGTAACATCATTAAGACCAGAAGAAATGCACACAAAGGACCTCAAGGATGCGAGAAAGTGCGCAGTAGTGGAATGTAAAACATCACAGTGAGCCTGATTATATGACCTGTTGAATCAACCTCAGGCTTGACATTCCAATCACCGTGGACCTAAATAACTGAAGTCACTCCGCATATCCAAAGTAACGAGTGGCGTCCGTTTCAGGTATTTGACTGAGGTGCCGAAGCAAGACTCGAAACACAGACGACAGTTGGGGAATTGAGTCTCATGCGCCCGCTCTCGCTCACCAGTACACCTTTCCTCCTCACTGCCTCGCTACCACGCCACAAGCTGGATTCAGTGTCAAGAGTTTTCGTTTACACACTGTTGACTCGCAGTTCAACTGCCACTCTGGATTCAACTTTGACCAATGTTTAAAAAAACAAAAAAAGTTTTCGGTTTCAGTGACCAAAGTACCGGGTCAAGACTTGCTTTTTTTTTTTTTTCTCCTCTTTTCTCAGTCCACAGTATGCGTGATTGCAAACGTTAACCTTTTAGTAACTCATGCCCTGTCTTCACGCAGTCTGATCCTGACACACACAAGCTTCCACTCACCTGCATCCGGTATGTGTGCTCCATCTCAGTGGGTTTTGTCGAATTGAATTTAAAAGCGAGCGTTCCCTCCAGCGTAGATAACTGCAAGAGCACGTCGGCGCACTCTTTCTCTTGCTTCCTTACTCTATTCTATGCCATTCCAGTATATTCTTTATAGTCAGAGTTGTGGTTACAATACATGTGCTGAACATGGTCTCAGTGTCGCCCCCAGCTGTCAGACAGTTAAAAAAACTCACGTGACACAAGTCTCTGGATTATGTTTGAACTGATGCATGGTTTCCCCCCCATTTATCAACAATGTATTGATAAGATGCCTCCTACAATGTGGGATTTTTTTTGGGGGGGGAAACTTGCCTAGATATTATAGTTGCACTTCTCCAAATTTATGCACCCTTATTTTTACTACAAAAAAAAGTCTTTGATGTAAAATAAAACACAAAATGCTTAAAACAGCCACCCAATGGCATATTTTTTGGAATCGTCACTATAGCCATTCTTTGTTTGAATTGGCTTGTAATGGGGTAAGCACTCATTTATTTAGTTTCAAGTGAGTTCTTGTCCTCGCCTAAAAAAAAAAAAAAATACAATCCAAATGTTTTCCAACTAAAATCTATTAAAGCTTTAAGTATTAAACCAAGCAATTATACTGCACAGTTATTTGTGGTTTTATTCTGTTTTTGCGTATTCATTTTTACAAAAAAAAAAAAAATATATCTATTCTATACAAATTAATATGTTGAAATCCTTTACTGCTTTGCCCAATGAAATGATTGACCTGTCAAGTATGTAATATAGGATATAAAAGTGTCACTTGGCCTACCACTGAAAACTTGCTAGAACGATCACTGTCCGGACTATCAACTTTGTATCTTTCCCGACTTTACTGAAAATAAGATTTGACTGAAATGACTTTATGAAATGAATTTAACATGTATTAAATATAATACCCCTTGAAAAAGCGGGCTACGTGAACAGTTATTGCAAATTTACTATGCGGTCCCAAAGACTATAAATGCAAGTTTGTACACAAAAAAAAAAAAAAAAAAACACTGACCAAAACTTAATGGCTTCAAATTCTAACTCTTAAACATCAGTGACCTAATAATGTGTTTTGGTTGCTCTGCTCTAAAATCCTGAAAACACACCAGTATTCATTCACCATGCCAAAAGATTAATTTATGCCCTTTAAAATATAAGAAATGTTATGGTAATTTTTTTTCCCCTCTTAAAGGGGAGGTCAACCCCAAATTTTCAGCCCCACATGTCTCAGCAGGGTATTCTGATTAATTTTGCATTTGTGAAATATGAGAGGTGGCAATTCTAGGTTCATAAAGTTTAAAAAAAAAAAAAAAAAAAAAAACGCTGCCACAGTTTGACTTTAGCCTCAGGTGCTAGCTAGCTAGCTCCCATGGTGGTGGTTTACTTGCTAGTCAGCTAGCTAGCAAGCATCAATTGCTAAAGCCAAACTGTGGCAGGATTTTTACTTCCTGGACCTGGATTTGCCACCTCTGCACCTCTTTTTATGCATCTCAGGGTGTGGCCATTTTGCCACTTGTGATGTCATTTTCGGTCGACAGCAAGTGACAAAATGGCCACTCCCTGTGATGGATAAAAACGGCTGTAGATTATACTGCTTAACTCATGTTCCACAAACATAATGTGTCAAAATTATCGGTTGGCCTCTGTTCTCATGAGGTTAAACCAGCAGTTGAGCAATACAAAATCACGTTTCATTTGTTGTTTGTGTGAGATTTAAGATGGTGAATTTATGGAATTCTAGTGTTTTATTGAAAACATAGGAGCAACATTCCTGCCTCCAACTCTTGGACTGTCATGTGTATGCTTTACATTGTGTGTGTTTACATGCACGGGTGGTTGCTCATATCCTCGTAGAGAAGTGGGACATGTAAATATTGTGTATGTCTCGTTATGCCCAGCTGTCACATTCCAGATTCGTTGTTTACTTGGACTGTGACACGTTTCTTAACTTGTGCGTGTAAACACAAACGCTGACTTACATGTGGACCGAGTTGAATGAATAGTTGACTTTTTTTTTTTTTTTTTCCCATTTAGGGCGGCCTTCTTCTGTTGTTTTGATCCGGTTGAATAATTTCCATTTGTATGGATCGATTGAAATCCAAGTCACTTGTACATAAACTGAGCGCGCCCATGGCCGTTATGTTTCTCTCTCAATGTATCTATGTTTCATGTTTTCTTTCATTTGTTTTTATTATTTTTACTTTTTAGGGAATATTTTACTGGACTTCTCAATGCCAAGGTCAGTACATTAGAAAAAAATTATATAAATGTATCGGTTACACATGCAGTGTTTTGTTCTATGCATTGACATCAGATTGTTCAGATTTTATTCTCAGAAGTATTTTCCAAACACAGTATAGTAGTTCCCCCCCTGTTGATTAGATGATTACCATTGTGTGCATATTGCCAGGATCCAGCAAGCCTTTTGTGTATTTTTTTTTTTTTTTTTTTTAATGAGTGCCACCTTGCTCTGCATTTGTCTTTCCCTTCCCGAAAATCAGTTTTGCAAAGGAAGACATGAGCAGAGGTTTTCCATAGGGCACATCTCCACACATTCTTATTACGAGTCAGCTCTTGTGTTTTTCTTTCTTCTGTGAAGGACAAGTGTGGACTCCCAAACGAGCCTCTCTTTTTCTTTCGAAAACTACTCTGCAGGGGAAAGTTGCGTCATGTCACTAGTGGTGTTATTGTATAGTTATTTTGATTTTCTTTATATGCTATTGCAATTTCTCCGCTTTTCACAAAGCATATCCAGTTCAGCTGATAAGCTGTAAGGATGTCTGTCTTGTTCAAACACTGAACTTCATACACGTTTGTTATGAACAAGCAACTTCTGACTCTGTACACTAATAAAATTATGAGTGAACATGATGTGTTGTGCTCTTCCATAGAAATCACCATAAAACTGCTGAACAGCAAACCAACATTAAGTGCAAAAACTTACTTTATGAATTTCGCCCCACAAAAATCAACTCACTCAAAATTTTAGTATAATTCTGTTGCTGTGTTTGTCCAGCATATAATTTCCAAAAAATATTAGACCTACTGGCACCCTAAATGTAAGCGCAACTAAGCTATGTCTGCCATCTTGTGGTGAATCTGCAGTTCGGCAACTGCGGCTTCACGTATTCGTAAATTTTTCTTTTTCAATCATTTTCATCATATTCACATGTACTGAATGAACAATTTAGTCTTTAATTAGCCTAGAATCCATGTTTTTGGAATGTCAGAGGCAGGGGACAACATGCGAATTCCCTCCCCGGCCCGTTTAAATAAACTATAATAATGCTATGCAATTAAGCTAAGCTAATTATTACTAATTGTTCATGAGTTCTGTTTCAAATATTTCAGCACTGTGATCGGCTCCAACTCTCACCTAAAGTGAGCTGCAGCGCACCTATATGACTCTAACGTGCACAGTCAAGTATTTTAGAAAATGGATGAAAAAATGTTAACAAGTAAGTCAACATAACATTCAAGTACATGTCTAAAATAATTTCAAAACAAAATCATTAACTTCCTGTCCCATTTTGTCTAACTTCAGTCTTTTATTTTGACACGCTGCGTTCCTGTTAGTGGACAGGTGGAAAGAAAGAGGCGGTGCTTCAATCTAATTTGGTCAATCTGGTCAATAAAGATGAAAATTAGCATGTTTCCCCCCTCGTTTACTGAACTTTTAAATTTGAACACTTAATTAGCGCAGACAAGATATGAAATTTTTCTAAAGGAGTACCATCTGCAACACTTGGTTACTTTTTCAAGTGCCTTACTTCGACGTTACCGTTTGATGAGGTAAGTCCATTAGCGTAGCACCGACACACCTGAAGTTATTTTATACAAATAGTGGCCAACACAAACAATATGAATGTATAACATTTGTAACTGTACCAACGTGCAATTTCCTTACTATTTGACTCAAATACGTTTAATGAGTTATAATTATTCGAAAAAAATGCTGGTCGTAATCATGTGTCCACGGATCTAATTACAAAATGGAGCACACAAAAAAAACAAAACGATTTCAGTACAGCTTTAAATCGATGCCAATGGGTTTTATTTCAACACATTTGTGATTAGGACATCGTTCTTTAGTCATTGTGTTAACCTGATATTTTTTTACTTTTATAGGATCCTTTTAGTTTGTTCTGTGTGTTTAGTGTGATAAAAGGTTCAAAAAAAGAAAAAGAAAAAAAAGTGAACAACGTTTTTGGTGCAATGCGCATTAATCGCCGCCAGAGGGTGGTATAAGCACGCTAATGAAACAGACTAAACCGAGGGAAGTAAAAAAACAACAACAAAACTTTATCATTTAGGTAAATGTAAAAGCGCTGCACTGGAATGATTATTAAACAAAAAATAATAAAACATAGTATATTTATGTTAAAAGCTCTCAGTACTTATTCCCTCTCCTTGTTTCATATTAACAGAGCAGACAAAAATCATTCTGATTTAGTCACTGTATAGGTTGTAACATGGAACATTGTTGTTGATTGTTTTCCAACGTAGAAGCAAACATTTTTATTTTGATTCAACACAAAGATAATCAATCTTTCCAAGTCAGCTGGGGCAGTCTCCAGTACAGTCACGACCCCTAACATGGGTGTATAAAAAGTGTTTTAATAAACGACATACAATAAGTACAGCTCAAGTGTATGATGTATATTTTGAGGAATGAGTCCATTTTGTACGAGGCCGTCTGCCTGCGCTGCACTCCATTAGCACGGCATTATGAAGCTTACTTTGTTTGTTCACTCTCCTTGCCCATCATCAGTCCCCTAGTGTCCTCTTACAGTACAATACAGTCAACATTTCCCAAACAAATGAATACCATAACCTGAAAGCACAGGAACTTTCTGGAATTGTAATCACGTCTCTCTCTTGTGGTTTGCAACACACCATATGTTGGTTCACGTAGACTTAACTCTTATGATGGCGGCGTCAGGATATTGATCGGGTGTGTTTGTAACCAATATCGTCTGATGTTGTTCAAATGCTTTCCAATAATTATGGAGAGTTCAGGTTGGTAAATTACAGAGACAAGGCATGCTTGTTTATTGTAGACTGCATATCATGAAGAGTTTTAGTAGCCTTGGATATTGCCTTGTAAAAACGTTATTGGAAAATGATGTAAATGATTAACAAATGAATGACAATTATTCATAACAAATAGTATGCAAGCGATTAGGTTTTTGAGGGAATTCTCTTTTTAGGTGTAGTAATTACTATAGCACATAACAATATTGATACTAACTAGAGTTGTCAAAATTAATAGATTAATCGACAAATCGATTATCAAATTAATCGACAACTGTTTTAATAATCGAGTAATCACTTGGAGCCGTTTTTAACTTATTTCTATAGCACATTAATAATATTTATAGTAACTAGAGCTGTCAAAATTAATGGATGAATTGACAAAGTAATCAATTATTAAATTAATCAAAAACTATTTTAGTAATTGAGTAATCGTTTGGAGTCATTTTCTTTAACTTAATTTTATTTAGAGCTGTGAAAATTAATCAATTAACCGACAAGTAATCGATTATCAAATTAATCGACAACTATTTTAGTAATCGAGTAATCGTTTGGAACCATTTTTTTAATGTAAAATTGTCCAAATCATTTGATTTCAGCATATCAGCACTAATTGTTCACATATTTCTGTAGTCATTCATAAAAAAAAAAAAGACTTTCTGTGTTTGAACAAAATAAGACAATTGCAAACATCAGTTTTTACTTTGGTAACCCCACCCCCCTTTTATTTTTTTAAAATCACTATACAAAGATGAAGTACCAAACAAACATCAATCACTAGTAATAAACTGTAATCACGGAAAAAAATGCTTTTGTAATGCACTTAAATGTCAAATTAAAACGAATCTGATTAGTCAATCGATTGAATATTATAGATGTATCAATTCTAAAACTATTTGATAGTGACTGTACTAGTTTTATTCAGTTTTATTGATGACAACTCAAGCTGTCCACATTAATCGATTAATCAACTATCAAATTAATCGACAACTACTTTATCAGGTTTGGAGCCATTTCTTAACTTAGCTGTATTACTATATCCAACTGATACGAACTAGAGCTGTCAAAATAATCGATTAATTGACAAAGTCAATTCAAATCAAATTAAACTATTTAAACAACCGAGTAATCTTTTGGAGTCATTTTTTTTTTTAAACTTTACTTTATTACTATAGTGTATAACATTGATAC
Organism: Festucalex cinctus; assembly: GCF_051991245.1. NCBI lineage: Eukaryota > Metazoa > Chordata > Actinopteri > Syngnathiformes > Syngnathidae > Festucalex > Festucalex cinctus. Next base: position 16,620,853 of record NC_135425.1, read on the forward strand.
TAACTAGAGCCATCAAAATGAATGAATTCTTCGACATGTAATCAATTATGAAATTAATTGACAAATATTTTAGTTATCAAGTATGATTTTGTATGTGACTGTTATTTATTTATTGTTTTCTAAAGGGACAGTGGATATATAAAAGCAGAAAGCTTCCTGTTGGCTTTAAGTCTAGAGCAGGCACTGTACGGGTGTTTTTGAGAGGGCAGTGGACCCGAGGAGAAGTAATCATGTATAAGTTATGACAGCTAATTAAGACTGGCTTGTAAACTATGGCTGACCCCAAGCAAATAACAAAGCGCATTCTAAACGCCGCCGTTGTGCGTTCTGGCTGGCCGCTAGTGCAAGACTACCATGATCTGGTAACAGGAGCATTATGAGCCCACAAGTGAGAACGTCAAGAGAAAAGGACAGCCATACAAGAGAGATGGAGAAAAGAGGAAGTACGAGAGCCTCAACCATGTAATTAGCCCTAAATGAGTTTTCCATTCAGTCTGTGCGTCGCTGTGATGCAGCGCCGGGACAAAGACAAGACAGCGAGACGGGACGCTGTTTGCTCAAGTGATGCAACAGGGCGCACTTGCGGGGCCTCTCGAACTCGGAGACCTTTGACTTCTTCAAGGTCTCTTTGGTGACATCACTTGCACCACTGCTACGAAATATACTGTATACTTTACGTTTTTGGCTGATGTTAACATTTGGACCTCCACTTAGCAACAGTTAGCAAGCTGACTATACAGTAAGGGTGACCGATTATAGATTATTGGAGGCTGGGTATCGATTCAGAATTCCAAAATTGATTCGATTCAATTTGCGATTCACATTTATTTATTTTTTTTTTATTCAGTTCAGGATTTCATGCAGTACCAATTTTACTTTTATACAGAATACCTTCCCAGAGTTACCAATGCTGCAAAAATAGTAGAAACTTCTTTCTCTTACTTGGTGCATTAGTAAAAATATGAATATTTTACATTTATAATTGATTCCAATACAGTTACATTAATCATGTATCATGTATGTTTTATTGACCATAAACCATAAATAATAATTGACGTCAATTACAGCCACAGCAAATCACACATTTACATTCCTGTGGCAGATTTTATACTAAGGTTCCAGTTATAGGAATAATTGTAAATATAAATGTGCATTTTTAGGGTTGGAACACCCATGTAACTAGGGGCCTGAAAACCAAATAAAAAGAGAGGGTGAGGAGAGGATTTTTTGAGGTAGTGCAGTCATGAATTGAATCAGTCAGTTCCTCTCATCGCTCCTTGCAAGCTTTGAACTGAGTGTCTTCTCTCCTTTTCGTGTCGTGTTTAACAGGTAAACCTGGCATCCAGTGATTCATAAATAAATAAAAACAAATGTACCTGTATTATAAGAGACACAGTCATAGTACATAATGCTGCATCCACATTTTGTGTTTTTATGTCCAATTCTGACCTTACTTCTTTTGTTTTTTTTTGGCATATTAATTTACGGGGGGAAAAGCCATATTAAAAGTATAGATTCATGGTTTTATGAATCGATATTGGGCTATGAAAAGGAATATCCTAGTCCTAGTCGCGATATATTATTTTAGAATATTTTTAGAATCAATTTGGGCAATTTTTATTTAGACAATGACTCTAAACGATTACTTGATAATTAAAATAGTTGCCAATTAATTACATCATCGTTTACTTGTCGATTAATCGATTCATTTTGTCACAGCTAAGGCCGATGCTGATTTTTTGCAGAAAAAATAAAACACTGATTACCGATTAATCAGTGGATTAATTAAAAAAATATATAATGCATAAATATATATAATTTTTGGAATTTAATTAATAAAGCTATACGGACATTAAACCTTGTCATATGTATATTTGTGTTGACAGTAGTTGAATGTGTCATATTTAAATCATATTTAATACATTATCAAATTAATAATTATTTTTGATAGTTTCCTCATGTTACAGACACAAATCAGTAACTGAATCATAATGGAGTTGTGTTTGATTTTAAATAATGTCCTATTTCTGGAGAAAAAAAAGGGTTCTTTAAATCCGATTCATAGTTTAATTTAAAAAAATAATAATAATCAAATTAATCAATTGCAACCCTAAAGTTGCGTGAATGGCTTCCAACTCATTTTCAATCCCTTTTGGTCTCCTGTGAGTGCGACATTAGACCAAGTGACCATTAAGTGCAAAGAATGCGGTTGGAATGACATCACCGTCACCCGCCGCTGACCTGAGCGTGAATTGGGGTCAAAAGGTCACTACATGACAGCGCTTGTCATTTGGGAGACGGGGGGGGGGGCTGTTGTGTGTTTTTCGTATGATGGATAAGCGGATGGAATATTTGTGGATACATTTAAAAAAAAAAATTTTTTAACCAACATTTAACTCCATCGTTAAAGTGACTTTGGTCAACTCGTTGATGCTAAATGGAGTGCACTACCTGGCTGCAACCAGCAGAGGCGCTGTCGGTTGACTCGCAACTGCTTTTTGTTGTGGAAAATCTCATGACATTGCGAGAAATTCACACAAGTGATGTGAGGGTGTGTGCGTGTCCATCTTTTTTTCGTTGTCACCTTTCCCCCATTTGTTCCATTGCAGGATGTGTGTAGGGTTATGAAAACAGTTAAACTTAATAATTGATGTTCTGCATTTCAATCAATTTCGCCACAGTGTTAGGCTAATTAAGGTTAGCGCCATCCTCCCGGGGCGCATGTGCGTGTTGCCGTATGTGTGTGCGTGCGCTTGAGAGTCTTGGTGTGTGCGCTTGCTCCATTTTCGATCTAAGAATACATGGGAATTGTCTATTTTGGGAGCAAGACATGTAAGATCATTTATTGCTCCTCCTTCTCGATTTCTCCCCAGGCAGGATCCGAAATGCAATTAACACAGTCGCTTTACTGCCTGCTAATTATTAAAATACACATGCATACGCACGCACACGCACACCATTGATTTTATGCTTGTCTAATTTAAAGTTCATTGATAATTGTTTTAATGAATTAAATAAGGAAACATACACACTTAAGAAAAGCTGTCAGGTCGGCCATGTTTGGAATCTGAAGGCCGATAAAGCTTGCATCTCACTGAGCAGTGAACACTTGCGAACGTAGCGAATTTGGGGTTTTCGTCAGGAGTTGTAAGATGTTCACAGACACATTTGGAACATATTCAGATAATTTTTCACTGCAAAGACCTTTTGAAAAGTCTGACGAACCCGAACAAAAACCCCAAATGAGCTGCGTTCGCATGCATTTGTCACTCAGTGAAATGCAGGGAAATTTTCATTTAAGAATCTTATTTAAATTTCCACTTTATAAAAAAATAGGAAGGCCCTACACTTTTTAATAAAAATAAATAAATAAATAAATAAATAAATAAATATCCATCCTTCCATTTTCTTAACCGCTTACTCCTCACAAGGGTCGCGGGGGGTGCTGGAGCCTATCTCAGCTGGCTTTGGGTAGTAGGCGGGGTACACCATGAACTGGTTGTTGGCAGAAATAAATAAATCAATCAATAAATTATGTTGAAATTTTATTTTAAAAAATTACAGTAGAAATCTTTAGGGATCTATTTACTTGCTTTTTATTTTGTATTTATTTATTTTTTTTAATTTAGCCTATTTTTTTTCTTCAATTTCTGGAGTCCTCCATGAAAGCAGTTTTTTTTTTTTTTTTTTTTTTTTGTATGACAGCATATTAATTTATTTCCTTTTTTTAAAAGGTGTATTATTATTATTATTATTATTATTATAAAAAGGAAAAAGAAAAATATATGAGGAAAAAACTTGCTAATTACCAGGAAAACCTCCCGAATTTACGAGTAATAAACTTGAATATTTGTGACATTGTAAATGGTCATATTCTGACCTCAGGCTCCGGGCCATATTGTGTGGGTGCGTGCACATGACTTCGTGAATATGGGAATGTCAGAAGCGGGTGTGTTCGTGCACATGCTTGGTGCATTTGTGTGTGAATGAATGCGTATGCGTGTGTGTAAACAGAGGCCGCCGGCTAGGCCGCCCGTTATTGATGCTCCTGCCTGGGGGTACGTCGGTGGGGGGAAATGGATGCACGCGTGCGTGTGTACGAGGGTCACGTCGTGTCGTCAGACGGCGGCTGGTGAAAGATGGCCGCCGCTGATATGATCAGTCATCTGTTGATCAAGATGTACGGCCGCCGCCAAGTCGGACTTTCTCTCACAATTTCACTCGTAACTTGCTCTCCCTCCCGTTGCGTGTTCATTTGCTTTCGACTTCAACTTTATTTGCTCGCTTTGATGAGACTTTTGAACCATGGCGCGGTTTACCTGAAAATTGTAGTGAAATTCCAATTCTGATTGAAGTTCATGGTTTCAACTTTAATTATTCTACATTTCCTTTGTTTGTTCGAATCCTTTTACACAATCTGCCACACTTTGTAACATCAGTTGAGGTATTGTTTCCTCGTAGGGTTGCCAACCTTCTCATCCCGAAATAAGGGACAGGTGCACGGCACGGTGCCATGGTGGTGTGAGCATGATGTGTGAAATCGGTGTATGTTCTGATTAGATTTGAAATGCACAAAGTTTGTACATTCCCTTTAATCCTTATTGCAGGACATCATTATGTAACCTCATACAAAACCTCAAAGAAAATTTGCTTCTTTACCTAAAAAAACAGGTACAAAAAGCGTGAGTCAACAAATTGACTTTTTGCATGGAGATTTTTTTTTTCTTTTCTTTCTTACACGTTTATCCAGTCTCTCGTCCTAACCGACTGGACAAAACTACACATTATAATTATTATTGTTGTTATTATTGTTATTATTATTATTATTGTTATTGTTATTATTATTATTGTTATTATTACTTTCTAGCCACTTACTTCGTATAAGCCTCTACAACAAATGCACGTAACGATGCCTGATGCCTGTGATGGGCTGACAGGTGCCGTGCTTCTTGACATTGCCGTTTTAGCTGATCTGGGACCTGTAGAGTACGGTTTGCTGTGTTAAGTGCTGATTGCGAAACTTGCCAGCAAGCGAAATTCTCGCAGTATTCGTTCATAAATAGTACGAGAATACATCTTGTATTGCTCCCACTGATACGTTCGCAGACGATGTATGAAGATCGGCGTTTAGAGTGTTGGCGACATGAAGCTGTGACAAAACCAGGAAGCCTCTAGTCTCTAGTCTCTAGTCTCTCTCTCTCTCTCTCTCTCTGCCTCTCTCTGCCTCTCTTTGCCTCTCTTTGCCTCTCTTTGCCTCTCTTTGCCTCTCTTACCTTGCAAGATCTCCACATAATGTCACACCCAGTGACTCATTTTATTGACTATGAGCAACTTCCTTGTCACTTGTCAACCTACGGGAGCAGCCGTCGTCCAAAAATGGCAAAGATGTCGTTTGATGCATTTCGTGTAAGAATTGAGAATTATTTTACAGGACATAACAATTTAGCCCAAAATTCGAGGCGTCCCGGGTAATACGGGACAGTTGGCTACCCTATTTCCTCATGTCTCTGATCCGAACGTTGTGGGTTTGCAGGTTTTGACATTGCGTTGTTTTGCATGTCTTCATTTTCTCCGCGTTCATTCTTTGATATGCAGCTCAATATTGTTCTCCTGTGTCATCTGTCTTGCGCCATCATCTCTCCCTCTTGCACCCCGGCCTTTCTCCTCCTTTCATTAAAGTGTCGCATTACGTGTTTGCGTATGGAGACCCACAACATGCCAGCATTAACACACACACACGCACACTTGCACTGCGGTGAGTAGGTACGGTAATGCATTTTAGAAACAGTGGTTAACAGTAAAACGCCAGTCCAAAGTGCTCTGCTCTGCGGTGAATAGCTAATGGACTACAGAGAGTTGGTTTCTTTAAACTTAAGGTGCTGTTGTTTTCTGTGGTTAACGATAATGGCGCTTCATCGTGTGGTTAAGTGTCGTGTGTGTTTATATATTCGTGCCTGGACTTGGGGCCTTTTTCCACAAAACGTTTCATAGTCCAACATATGAAAAAAAATAATAATCAATCGTATGAAAATTTCAAATGGTAAATGGAATGCACTTTTATCTTCATACATTTACTAAGCCATAGGCTATTCACCTATCTCTGTTCAAACATAATGAATTGTCAAAGCCTACACTGGCCATTGACGCAGTGTACCAACCCCACGGAAATAACTTAAATAACTTTAAGCACCAGTATCCCGCGCCTTCTAACCTGGCCAATGGAAGAACCAAGGACGTTTTGTCCCATTTTAAATCCTTCTTCGTCCTCGCTAATGCTAAGCTCGCTAATGTTACGATTGTAGCTTCATCCACGCTAATGGTAAGCTCGCTAATGCTACACGAGCTCGCTAATGCTAAGCTAGTACTCTCGCTAATGCTAAACTAGCTCGTTGAAACTAACAAGGTGTGACGTTTACAAAGTCACTTTTATTTGTTGCGTGAAAGGCAAAGCAACCAGTTACAGTACTGTAAATCCTTAGACTGATAACAACGACTGTAATACAGCGGGATTGGTTTATCTGTGCTGTTAAATAGTGAGTACCACTTATATGTACGTCGTACAAATGTGAATACGTTGTAGTTGATACACTCGTCTCTCAGTGCAAATACTATTCATATTTACTAGTGTTGTTCTGATACGGGTTTTTGGCTCCTGATACCGATACCCAGCTTTGCAGTATCGGCCGATACCGATACTTAAGGTTTTTTTTCCTCAACATGAAAAGCTATTCTGCCATTGGTTCAGAGCATTTAAGGGCCAATAGGATATCTTAGATCGGCATGCAGTGAACATGTCACATATCAGTGAATGTTGTGCACGAGCAAGACACAAGATGCTGCATCCAAAATCCTATATTAGCATTGGAATTAATGGTATCGGCATGTTACTTGTGAGTAGTCACCGATACCGATACCACTGTTTTTATGCAGTATCGGCACCTCTGCCGATACCAGTATCGTTATCGGAACAACACTAATATTTACATTCGGTGTGTGTTTGTTTCCGTGTAACCATTACACAGGCCTTGTTTTCAGTGGGAAACAGATATGTATCATCTCTACAAGCTGTGGTTAGAGTCGAGACCAACACAGTTCAGTGTGCCCTGACCCCAGCTGATGCATAATGCAGCTGTTTTGACCACACTTACGTTTATAGTGGACTTAAATGGTCGGCGCTGGGTGGGAGGGGTCCAAGCACTAAGAGGTCTGAATGATGCTTTAATGAAGGCGGAGAACGGTGATTGGTTATGATGGTGTAAGTGTCTGCATTCTGCACTTTGTGAGCACTTGGTGCAAGGTAAATGACCATTTTCAAGTCAAACCACTCACTGCAATTTGACAGTTTATGACTTTTTAATTGCACTTAAACTTTACTCTGTTTTCATAGTGTACAATATATTTTTATAACCTTCTTTGCTGTTTTTTGAGGGAAAACTGGAATATATTAAATGTATTACCATTTATTTCAATGGGAAATTATGATTTGAGATACAAGTGTTTTGAGCCCGTTCACAAAATAAATTACTCGTACCTCAAAGCGCCACTATATGTGTGTTTGTGTAGTGTCTGTCCACCCGAAGACATTCTCGGTTTACATTTGTCCCTTTAGACAAGTCACATAATCACACAGTTGTCATCTGTCACCTGCCACCCCTTTCACTCACTCACTTGTTGCATTTGCACTATGCCAGGACTTTCTATCATTAACTCATTGACTCCCAGCCATTTTCATTGAAGAAACCCCCTTTTGACAGATTTTGTAAGGCCCACAGAACATTGTGTTCTATTGCTATAAAAACATGGAACCTACAAAAAAGAAAGATTTGAGCGTCTTCTTTCATCGGGGAAAAACAAGTTTGTATCTGTTTCCATTTTGCAGCCATTAGCATTAGAATATAGCTAAATTTAATCAATATTCACATTCCTGGTGAAAACACTGACAAACAGAGCTTGTTGCGACATGGCCCTAGCTGATCTCTCATCCTCTGCTGCCACCTGCTGGCTGTGTTTTTAATAATTGCCATTGCTTTAAGCCACCGCTTCACCTCAGAAGCTCTTGCATTAAAAAAAAAAAGAAAAAAAAAGTGTAAACACGATTTGGGAGTGAATGACAAAGTATTAAAAATGTTTTTACACGTTTTTGGGATTGAATGAGTTAAGGGAATCCTCTCGGTTCTTTGCTCATCCACCTCCTTACTCCGAAAGTGTCTTGTCTGGAGTTGTAAACAACTATCATATCTAGCCTTCTTAAATAGCCATTGTATTACGCACACACACAATATCTCATCAATGTTTCAGAGGCCGGGCTAAGTATCATCTAGCTATGCACCATCGCTCGTCCTCACTTATTTACATCCGTCTGCCCCCGGTGCCACTGAAACCTCAACAGCAACATCAATGATTCATAAGTTAATGTTTTAGCAAAATGCATTCTTGCTCTGTCAATACAGGAGACAAAAGGAGGGATGGAGCCGGAGAGAATTGACAAAAGGCAGTGAGGAGAGAAAGAAAGAGGAGAAATGAAGGTATGAATGACGTGTAATCCATTTTATTAAGGTGAAGCGTGATATGTCGGAGTGTCAAAAGTTGAGCGGTAGGCCAGAAAGACTAAAACGAAAATAACTTCAAATAAAAATAAATAAATAATTAAAATGTTTATTAAAACACAATTGTCCATTTAATAATATATATATTTTTATATTTTGAAAGACAACAAATTGAAAGTTGTAACCAATTACAACGAATCACTCGCCTCCAAATATACAGCAATTGATCTCTGTGGAAAAGGTTTGTTTTGAGTGTTGATCACACAGCTATTGTTCGATTTTGGAGCTTCGTAGCAAAACCGGAGAAGGTACTTTGTAGAAGACGATAGAATAAAGGGACACGAACGCCTCTTCCACCCTCCTCTTTTCTTTCTTATCAGTGTCAACGCTTCAACACTTGATCCCTTTTTTATGGATGAGGCGCTGTCTCTTTTTATGTCTTCTTTTCGTGTAATCGATGATCGTGCATGCGGAGCCTTACAGCCACAGGAGTCCGATATGTCTCTTACTCTTTAGATTTCAGAAGAATATGACCCACCTCTCCCACCTCTTGGGAAGTTTAAATATTGATTTTAAACATGCACCTACCTTTCAAAATTGTGCATTTTTTTTTTTTTTTTCCTGTGGATGTGGTTTTGTGGTCTACAATTACAGTAGGCATCGATACAAAAACAAGAGTCTGATTTGACATTTGCCTTTGACCTGCAGTTTTTTTTTTTTTTTAAATAAAAAGTGGTTACTACTGGATTAATTTCTCTTTTTCAACTTTATTTAAAGTTTATGTTAACATTAACTTCATCCTTTTCAGCACAAGTCCTAATTTTCGTTGACTAGATTTAGTTTTTATGCAATAACTAGACATTTGCAATTTCTGGAGAAATTGCGTGTGAATGCTGAAATTCAGGAAAAAAAAAATTGAATCATGTGGAATAATTTTTAATGACATGGAATGATCTGAATATGTTGAAGTTTTAGTCGGTTAATCTATGTGGAAACTGGAGGTGAGTATGTAAATATTTGGAATTTGGGGTTTTAAAATTTTTTGTGAATGAGAATAATAAATTAGGTGGCATGAATTATTTGCACATGTTGAAGCTGGAATACTTTGAATCGGTCAAGTAATGTTGAGGGGAGGAGTGAATAATGTAGAATATGAGAATTTTGGGGGGTGAAAAACATGGCAAATTTGGGTACGTGCAAAATTTGCCATGTTGAAAATAGTTCATAATGTAAATTGATGAATGATGTAACTTTCAAATGGGAGCTAATGAAATCTGTTGTTTTGAATGTGCCAACAGAAATAATTGGTAAAAAATTATTGGAGGAAATTCAGGCTCAGTTTGAATAAATTGTGAATTTATAGGTTAAAAATATTGATTATGGGAAAACTTAATTTTTGTCATGACAAAAATGCAAGCCCCCATGCCGTGAATTTTTGGAATATCTTGAAATTGTAATGATGTGATTCAAATGCATTATGTGGAAGGAGAAGCACAATAAAAACTAGAAACAACATGTATGTGAAAGCCTTCAACTTTTACACAATAACAAGAAATTGTCCTTATTTGATCTGTCAAAACGGCTTTGTGTCAATGTCCGTTGAATGCCGATGTGTGTCGATAATTTGATCATGGCCAAATATACCTGGCCGGAAGCAGGAGGAGGCAGAAGGCTAGTGGGCCTTGACATTGAAGAAGACTTGTTTCAAAGTAGCAAGGACGAGACACGGCTGCCGTGTTGGTTGATCTCTCGCTCTCGTTTGCGTTCTCTTTTTCTGTCATTTGGCGCCCAGGGTGAAATTATGATAATAAGAGAAAGGAAAAGCTATTACTGTGGTTGCTCTCTCATTATGTAAATGATATTAAACAGGCCCTCTTTGCATGCGTGCGCGTGCATTTTCCGGTGCAACGCATGTGAGCCTGCGCCGCTGAACAGCCACGAGCATGCGTTTTCAAACTGTGTGCAAGTGTTTGACCATTTGTTTGAGTGTAGGGATGTTGAACTATCAGTGTGTGTGTATGTAAAATGCACGCGTGTCCAGAGGCTATGAGGGCTAATCTCCCCATAGTGATTACAAGGTGTCAAACTCCCCCACATTGATTATGACATGTTAATTACACGCCATGTTTCCACCTGCTCTGATGACACAAAACACTTTCTCCCTTTGCACAAGATAGGCATGGAAAACAGTGGAGGACAGTATGCGTGTTTTGATATGAAAAGTTAATGTGCATCAACAATGTAGCGCTTGTATTTCCATTTTTACAGTCACTTGGTATTTCATGTCTAAATTTTTCTTCACAATAAAACTAACTAACTAACTAAAGAAATACTAGGGCAGCAAGATTTTAATATACCCTCACTTCCACAGCAAGAGTATGATTCTTAAACTTGACCATTCAAAATGGCGTACAGTTATGAAATTTTGTAGTCGTGACGAATAATCAGAGAGCACATTTCCAGCTTCAACAAAATAGCTCAAGAATTACTAAACTAGGATTAGCTCTGTAAACAAGCTGATGTTAGCCACGGCTACTATGTTGGTTACATAACTTATGTACACTATTCAGAATGGAGCGTTGGTTTGAAGGCCTTTTCACACTGCACTTTGCAACGTGCAGCACACAGTTGACCAAACCATTCATTGCATATGTGCTACCAAGAATAGAAAAATGTTACATTTGTGAGTGATGTTGCAGTGACGTCAGAAGACGCATCCAAAAGGAGAGGGGCGGCAGAGTGTAATGGCATTGGTATAACAGAGGAAGTAATATTTAAAGCTGCTGAACGTAGAAAATTGAATTTCGAATCGCTGTCGCAAACTGTTACAAGTGAGATTTTTTTTTTTTACCCCATAATTACAAATCCAGTGCAAGCAACTTTTGAAAATGTTTATTTTCATGTTTGAGGTGGTAATCAAATGCAGACTTGTGATGTTAATCAGTATTTATGGTTTCGTCCGATTTCACGAACACTCAATCACCTTCGTGGCAAACCACTTTGGGGCAGAGTCATAAACTGATTACAATATTCATGCGATTATGACTTTTTTGACTATTTCTCTATCACTGACTGTCTTCGAAGTCATCTTGATTGCATGTGCACTTTAACGTGTTGCCGCTCGTGTGCGAGTGCGTGTGTGAGTAAGTGTGGTTGGTGGTCTTTCTGTACTCTACTCCATTGCTTGTTTATAGCTTCATACCACAGGTCCTTTGAGATTTATAAATATTGATTGTTACAAAGGATAGCTAGATGCTTGATAGTCTGTCTGGGTCCTGGGAATACACACACACTCGTTGTGTTGATGTGTTGATGTGTTTATCTGTGACGCTGAAGCCAATTGAGCTTGTTTCTAAAAAGAAGACAAATGTTGCTTTTGTGATTAGAAATGTTTGCATTCTCGTGCCATAAATCATGGCTTAAAATACGTTGATGATTATTCGTATGAGGGCCCTAAATCATTGATTTAGAGATTGATTCCGTAATGACAGAGGCAATGAAATATATTGGCAATGTGTACTACACGGTGCCATTTAAACTTTAAGTTACAATTACTTATTGACAGGCATAAAGGCAGGTAAGAAATATATTTACACATTTCACATTTGCTTCCCAGAGTGCAATAGGAATTTAGAGAAATTGATTCATGTAAAAATGACACATTTTCTAGCTTTGTCACATTTAAAGCTTAAGTTAAATTTGGAGATTTTTGGTCTGGTTTTTGGATCAAAACAGTATTTTTTCATTTTTGACATGTTGGGTTGTCACTTGCCTGAACACGACGTGTATTTTATATAATTTTGAGAAATCTTCAGTCCTACTTGAACATAACAGAGCAAAGAATTACCTAGATGTAATTTTTGTACATGTTGGTGCATACGTAGATGGTGCTGCACACGTTGAAAGCCTTGGGATGAAGGATGGACTCTCAAAGCACACAATAGACTGCCATGATTGAATTGAGGCACGGCTCAAAGTGCAGCGAGACCACTTGAGGAGGCCGAGTGGATGAACCTGTATAATGAGGGAGCAAGATCAGACGCAGTATATCCGCGATCCCATCTGCGCTGCCGCACACTTGTGGACACTGAGACGTACTTCTTACACACTTTCGAAAAGGTCTTCTGTGTGCATGTTGTAATGTCATGAAAAAATGAGAGGACAAGTCGTCTTTCTTGGTTTAACCCGGCCTCTCTTTTCATTTTCCTCGCAGTTAATGCTAGACTGGCATAAATCAAAAGTGCAGTGCTATATGTAACCTCACTAGTCTAAACATGCTTTGATTTGTGGAATTTGCAGAAAAATCTAGGCGTTTTTATCCATCTCAGGGGGCAGCCATTTTGCCACTTGGTGTCGACTGAAGATGATGTCAATGTTGCTCAAATAAAGACCAATCACTGCTCACCTGTTTTCTAAAGCTGAGCTGTGATTGGCTGTTACCTGAGACCTGAGCAACATTGATGTCATTTTCATTCATGCCTTCTGATATTGATTAAAAAAATGCTGGATTTTGTTGCTTAACTCATATTCCACGAACACAATATTAACCAGATTACCATATTATTTAGATTAGTGGGTCTACATAAAACGTTTTTTGGGGGTTGAGTTCCACTTTGACTATTTAACCTTTCGGCTACTGGGTTCAATTTGCTCTATGGCATTGCGACTCAACTGGTGTGTAGATTGAAAACATATAAAAATAATTAAATACATAATAGATATAATGCACTTCTTATTTGAGTTGGAAATTCCTTATTATTTGAAAGGCACACATCTCGCACGCCTCACTGTCAACTGTCAATCAAATATGTTTACAATGACCTGGTAAAATGGATGCCACTTCTTCTAGAATCTTATTTATGCTGACATAATTACATGTTTGAGCTGTGAAAATATATCCGCCTGAAGCCTTCGGTGGCAGTAATATCGGTTGTTGCGTGAAATTTCCATGTCATGACAACGAGGCACTCTAAAGTGGCCACTCCAACCAGAAACCCCGGCCCACATGCTGGCGATCATGTCGGACCTTTAAAAAATAAATAAATAAAAAAAAAAAAAATCTGCCTTATCATGCATGCACTTGTATCAGACGATGAGGCGCTCAGAAGAATCCATGCCAGCCGGAAGCCCCGGTCCACTCGGTTGCTGCCAAATTGGACTGGAAAGGCCTTTTTACACAAACATAATTGTTAACGTCCAACTTGACAAATTCCCTTGTGGTTTAAAAGGAAGCACAGTTGGAAGCTGTCCTACTCTTACAATAATGCACATAGATTTGGAGGAAATGTTCTCTCCAAATAATGTAAGGTCCAGGTGTCTGTTCATGTGCCTATATTGTGTGTTCATATGTGAGAGAGCGAGAGCAAGAAAAGGCGTGTGTGTGCGTGCGCGTGTTCCAGCTCATTTCTCACGGCATGTGTTAGCGTCTAATTCCCCGTGACAGATAAGTGGTCCGAGCAGAACTGTGTCACTTCTGTTTAGCCAGGACACGGCCCCTGGAAATAAGACTTAAGTCATAACCACAGACACCAATTGTCCTACACTATCCAAAAGCACCAAAATGTGTGGACACTTCCATGCGGGGAAAACTCAAGGATGTGCAGAAAATAGGTGCCACACTGCAGATGTTATGCAGAAACACATAAACAAATCCAAATCCTAGACTTTCAGACAAACACACATGGACATGCACAGTGTGCTAGAAAACAACTTATTCAGTACCTGTCACCTCCGCTTAATAAATAAGAATCTAGTTTGGTGTGTGTTGGAAAATAACTTTTAAAGTGAGTATATGCATTTGTTGATTTGTGTGTGTGTGTGTGGGGGGAGATTGGGGGGAAAAAAGAGATGAGGGGTGGGGAGGAAAGCTTGAGCGGACAAGCGTCGCTATCTAGATTAACCATCTAGTCGGTGTGGTCAGACCCCCTTAATGAAAACCAATAGAGATTCACTCGGCTTTAATGAACAACACACACACCTCACAGCCTCAATTTACACCTGCAATGAGGCCCTGTCACTCTGTGTGCGTGTGGGGGTGGGGGTGTGCATGTGTGGGTGCGTGCGTGAGTGCGTGCGTGTCGGGATTGTCATTTTTTTTCCCCTTATACCTTCTATAGATGTGTCTCCTCTGTTCATCCTGCAGCATATCTTAAACCCAATGATAATGTATTGTGGTGCATGTGATGGTCATAGTCAGTGTTAACATAAAATTGTCATATAAATATCCATCCATCCATTTTCTTGACCGCTCATTCCTCACAAGGGTCGTAGCATATAAATATGTCATAAGTATATGTACTAAGATGTCAGGAAAAGCATAACAGATAAGCAAAAATGTACTCGGGGTTGATCAGAGGCACTTGTAATTAGGGATGTAGGGATAACGGCAATATCGTGATATCGCAATATTAACACTGCCACAATATCGTCGTCGTCATGATATTAAAAGCATCTCACCTGTTAAAAACACCAACGGTTGATTTCCATTTGTGCAGTTCTAGCACCCTCTGGTGGCTAGTGTTTTACTGCAGTTTAATTTTTACAAGGCATGTTTTGGCCCTTTTATGCTTAAAATGCACACCAATGGTCAGACGAAGGGGAACGTAATATGCTCAATGTGTGCATGCATTTGCAAGTAAGTGCCTCAATATTAAATATTAGAGATTGTAGGTTGCTAATATGCATTGTTATGTTTTGTTAGTATGAGCTCTTTTTTTTTCTTTTTCTTTTTTTTACAATATTTTGACCTTTTTATATCACCAACCTTCCCACAATATCATGATAATTATCGCATCGTTGATTATCGTGTAATTTCAAGCAAAATTGCTATATTAGGCTTTGTAGGTATATCTTCAAAATTATCTGGGATTGTTTTCTTTAGGTCCATTTTACAGTATGTACAAAAAGTACTAATGGTATCCGTATCCGTGAGTACTATGGAGTTGAGTACTCATATTCACTTTCATTTCAATCATTTATTTCATTCATTTGTAAAAGAAAAAAAAGACAGTATAAAACAATATTTTTCCTTCTTGAATGAAAAGGAGCAGAAAGAAGACAAGTCTGATAGGATCTGCCCCGTTTCTTCCCAGAGTTTATTTACAATGTAAAGTAATTTAAAAAAAATAAAAAAAATCAACAACAACAACAATAATAAAATACAATTGTGACAGCTAGTCTCAGAGTCACATATGTACTCAGTTTACAATCTAATTTCTGACATTCCTAACAACAAAATTGTCTGAAAAAAAAGGTGGTATCAAACATCCCTACTTGTATCCATTCCATCACAAAATGTCATTGATCAATAACTTGGAGAGTAATTACTAAAAAAGCAAAAAAAAAAAAGCACTGATGATCAATCCAAACCAGAAATCAACAATTTCCACCTCCAAAGTAAAACTGTACATTTCAAATGGTTCCTTTTAACATCTCTGGCAGATAATTGTGACATCCCTCCTATGCAGCTAATGCCATCAAGGTCTAATTATGAGCCAGCACTGACTGCGCTCCGGGCGCCATCCATCATGCTCTGTGTTGATACTGTCTCTGGCCTCATACACGCTTGTAATCATGCTCTGTCTCCAGTGCTATTTGTCATCCTCTATGGGTGGCTGCCTTTGTACTAATCACTCTTGCTACAGCCGCTAAGCAGCGCCTAATGGACTCATCCTGGAGAGTTTATTATCAAGGCTCACGTTACTTACTTACTTTTTTTTTTTTCAGTGCAATTAAAGTCATATCAAAATACAAGTTGCGTTATACGTTGTGGTTTTATGAGGACTCCTCATTTAGTTTTTTATATTGTAGAAGGAAGTACCATTTCAACATCAATTTTGGGGGACACTTCTTCCAATTCCTAGATGATATCATTTAAAAGGGAGTGTGTGAGGACATGTTTTTGCAAAGTATCCCTTATTCCTTTGCCTACTCTGTTTTCTTCTTACAGCCATCCTTGTTTTATTCCTTTCATTGTTCCCAGATGCCTCAGGCTAGTCCGTCGGTCTGTTGGCTCCCAGCAGGAGGGAGGACTTAGGATGCATGGATCTTGGGTACACGCAAAGTGCTAAATAATATACTGTTTTAGTGTGCTTAGTAGTGTTGTTAAAAACAAGTCCTCTTCATGCTGGTGCTATATTGAAGGCAATGTTTATTTATTTGGTGGAAGCTAAGATAAGAAGTTATATGTTTGCATTCCATGCAATCCACTGCTCAAAACGTTCATTTTTGTGGGAATGCTTTTCAGCATTCCCACATATGTTATTGTGATTTTTATTCTCCACATTTTTTGCTGCCTAACAACTCCCACATAATACTTCCAATTTATATTGTTCAAATTTCAACTAGCTTAAAAAATTAACGACTCCCGGCATATCTGATTCCACACTACTTACAGTATTTTCACAACTTAACATTTAATATAAACTTTTCCCCATTCATTTTCAATGGGACAGTCATTGAAGTTTCTCCAAGTATCACTTTCCACGCCCACTTCCATATACCGTACATAACTTGTGATCATTACCAGGTGTCTGATAGTGCTCGGTGGCACAGTTGGTAAAGCGCCTTGTCCAGTAACCAGGAGGTTATAATTCCATAATTTATCTCTCAATTTGCTTTCAGCATTCCCATGCAATTTCTCTAGAAATTGCACTTAGTCTAGTTTTACATCTGTAATTTGAATTCATTTATTAAAAAAATGACGATGCACATTAGTCAACATTGTACAATGTAAATGTGCCCAAGTTTGCAAAGTTTTTTTTTTTTTTTCCCCCCCCAAGAGGCATTAAATTCAATTTTTATACAGTAATATTACACAAATGCTATACATTTCCTGTACAAGTCACAAATGTGGCTCGACTTTCGCCACAGTATTTTGTTGAAGACGTTTTGTTGTACTTTGTCTCTCATTAGTGAAATGCTGATTCATTGTGTCTTAATGCAAATGAGGCAAAGAGCGATTGCAATATTTGGCTGCGACCAGCAGGGGCACTGTTGACTCACTTGCAGTTTACGAGTTAACGATAAAAATAAAAAAAATAAATGAATAAACGTTTTTGTTGCAAAGAACTTCATATTCGTTGAAATAATTAGTACGGATGGGCAAGTATTGATACCAGGAATTAATATCAGGCTGATACCCGACGTGTATGCGTGATGACGACCGATACCTGCATCTGCCATGCATGTTCTTGTGGCCGTTTTACAATTAGTAACTCCAAATCAGAAATTAAAAGAATGGAAACCCATGCAATTTTAAGCAAAATACAATATTGGCATATCTAGCTATTTCATTATAATTACCTACCATTGTTTTTGTTTTGTTTTTGCCCAATCGAGTCGATTGCATTATTTTAGATATATGGCAGAATTTCCATAAGCAAAGCCTAAATAGTTTTGTTCCCCCTACCAACAATAAAGCCAACACAGCATAACTACAGTATACAGAATTTGCAGTCACGCCTCTGCGTGAATTTATGCAATACGTATAACATTTGCTTCCAAATAATGCCGCTGTTCTTGTCACTTAAGCCCTTGCGAGCATCACTTGCAGTAAACGACTCCTCTAAAGTGATTGTGTACGCACAAAGACTAGTTGTGTGTTGATCTCATTTGGTGAGCTTTGCTTGCACTGCATTGCAAAGTAATAAAGAAACGCGTCGTTTTCACACCGAGCTAGTAATTACGGGAGCGCTGTGATGAGAAGGTTTTCTCTAGATAGACTAGATTGGCCATTCATTACCAGCGCCACACACACACCCGCGCTCGCGCACGCACCGGCTGAGGAGAGACAATGGAGGGCAGGCTGATTCAATCTGGGCTTGTACTTACAGAAAACAATGAGATAATCAAGTAGAGCATTACACTGCACGGTGCAGGGCCGAGAGACGGCGGAAGAGAAAGAGAAAAATTCCTGTTTAAAAAAGCAAGTGGAAGGTGGAATAGAAAATAGGGCAAACATTTTAACAGGTGACAAAATATGTATGTAATGTATAGTTGTTATAGGAGCTTGTGTATATATATTTTTTTCCCTACTATCATTCTCTCAGCAGCACCGGGCCTCTAAATTGATATGTGCTTGATTCCCACAACCCCCTCTGGCACCCGCTGGGGAGCCTTTTTAGATTTTACGCTTGGATATATCTGTTTAACTCCGCATTTACTCCTCAGACAATACAATGGCACGCACACACTCGTATGCACACACTTAACACGGGGGGGATGCTGCCCCACAGTCTCGAGAGGATTGGACAATGCAATAAAAGACAAAAGGCCCAAGTCGGGAAGGAAAGACACTTTTATTGTCGTGTAAGATATTCTGTTTATAGCAAGCAATACATGTCTAAGCATACTATATTTGACAAAGTATAAATCAAGTGTATTATCCAGATGAGAGAGATTTTTTTTTTGTTATAATTGGAAAAAAATGCTATTTTGTTTGTGTTAAATTGGGGGTTGCATTATATTTGTATTGTTACATTTGAAATGATTCTTGTTTTTGTTTTTCTAAAGTGATTTTAATGTTTAGGTGAGCATGTCAGGGTAACATGCTGTATGTGATTATGAAGGCACAATTTTAGTAAAGAGGAAGCTTCTAGCACAAACCTCCATATTGCACCAGGGTTAGAATTGTTTAGGATTTTTCATTATAGTTAGTTTTTATTTTCATTTTTAATTTTTAATTTAATTAAGTTAGTTTTAATTACTTTTTATATCAGCTTTATTAATTTTTATTAGTTTTTATTTTTGCTTTATTTTAGTTAATTTTTTTAATTAGTTTTAGTGTTAGTTTTGTCGCGTGAGGTAACAACACGAAACGTAACAACAGAAGCAGGGCTGGATTTTATTTTTATTTTTTATTTTTTGCATTTGCCATTTTTGGTCATTTATACTGCGATTGGCTGGCGACCAGTTCAGGGTGTACCCTGCCTACTGCCCATAGCCAGCTGGGATAGGCTCCAGCACCCCCCACGACCCTTGTGAGGAGTAAGCAGTTCAGAAATTGGATGGATGGATGGATGGATGGTCATTTATACGTGCCACCTTTTTTATCCAATTGCAGTACGTAAGTGCTTCACTGACACATCATATGAGTTTTAATTTGTGTTAATCTGCAGAGTGTAATTTTAGTAAAAGGTGACAATATTCTCAAACTAACTGCTAAACAGATGTCACACCTAATTGATCTATAATGCCTTTCATTCTCATCAAGCAGGCGCGACCGAAAGAACATATCTATTGATCCCCCGTCAACCTTGTCCTCAATCTCTGTTCTCCCTTGACTGAGGCTCTCCAAAGGTTAGAGGTCAAGATTGGGGTGGGTCAGCCGTTTGACAGTGAAGAGTCACATACCCGACCTGCCTCTTTTACTCCATTTAAGCAGGTATAAAGAATGTGATTG
Organism: Festucalex cinctus; assembly: GCF_051991245.1. NCBI lineage: Eukaryota > Metazoa > Chordata > Actinopteri > Syngnathiformes > Syngnathidae > Festucalex > Festucalex cinctus. Next base: position 16,640,800 of record NC_135425.1, read on the forward strand.
TAACGCCGGATTGATTGGTGGAGACACTCCGTGTGTGTGTGTGTGTGTGTGTGTGTGTGTGTGTGTGTGTGTGTGTGTTGTGCCCCATCGATGCATTTCAATAGGTTTAACGTGAAAGCTGTCAATATCTCTGATCCAAACCAAGACAAGTCATAGAATAATGGCTATTGTAGATTTACTGTTCATTTACTTGTCCCCCCTGTAATGACATGCTTGTACACAGTGTTTTGGCATGCACGTCTATTGCTTCATTGCGTTTTGTCGTACGAGCGTGTCTTGCTATTGAGCTCATCTGGAGTGTCCCCAGTGGTGCCTCCCGTCACCGCCTGAGATCAAACGGCACACTTAAGACACGCAGACGCTGACACAAATCCCTCAGGTGATTATCAGATCTCCTCAGATCATCTCCAAGACACCCACTCTTTTGATTGTTGTTGTTTTCTGTTTTATTTCTGCTGTTCATTTGTTTATATGTTCAAAAAAATAAGGAGAAAAAAAAAAAAAAAAAAAGTGGATTTCACTCTGCCTTTTATTTACTTGGAGGGCCCATGACAAAATGTACAGTTTCTTTGCTGTCATTAGATCCCTCGGAGATTGTTTGAGGATTTGGAATTTGTTTTATTCAGCAACTTTTACTGTACAAATAACAAATGTCCAATGAAAACATTTTAACTTCAATGGAAATTATGCAAATATGATGAATATATAAAATAAATAAATAACCAGGAGGCAAAATGAGAGACAACGGGGAGATCAGACTTTTTTTCTTTTTTTTTTTTTTTTTTTTTTTTTTTCAAAGATTTTCAAAGTTCCACAAACAAAAATTGTTGCAACATGTAGTCTATCGAGCAATACACTTTTATGAACTAAAGGCTGACTTGGAGTCAGTCACAAGAAGGTGTCATGCCATAAATCAAACAAAACTGGGCTATTATGCGGTTGCTGGCCTAAAATCTGAGTGATTACTTTTTTTTTTTTTTTTCTTTTTTTTTTCCTGAAACACAGTAATATATTTGTTTGCCTTTCACTGGCACGTTCAATTTCATCACTTCAAACATAATTTTACGGTTGTGCCACTCTCTGTAACGCTCTGCAAGAAAACCATCAGTTCTACCTAAAGCGTAAATAACTATTTGAAATATTACAGTCTCAGCCACTTTTATAACTGCTGCCAACAGTCTTTTAGCACAAGCGCACACAATATAGTACAAATTATTTAAAAAATATATTTTTTAAAATCTTATTCACTATTTGTTACAATTATATATATATAAAAAAATTGCACCGTTTAAATTGGCATTGTTGACTTGAATCAGGTCAAATATTCTATGATCAACTCAGTTTGTCCGGCCCGCATCTGTACGACCTTAAAACGTCCCTCGTTGATGGTTTTCTCTGAATGCCGCTTGATGTAAACTGGGCCTCACCACGTCCCCACAGAGCGGCAAGTGTACGAATGATAGTGGATTTGTTTCAGGTGGACTCTTTCCTGTGTGTGTGTCTGTAGGGATATTATGGAGATCAGAGGCAGACTGGGAGCCTCAGAGGCTATTAGCTTATCTGCATTGTATTGAGATGAGGGTGTGTACACATCTGCTGATGACACTGGAGAATTGAGATCTGTGTCATGTATGTTAATGCTTGTCTTTGTTGTTATCTTAATTTGACAGCTAAAAGGCAACATGTTGAGTTTTTGGCAAAATAAGAGGAAATAAAACAAACTAATATTTTTCTTTTTGTTTTTATGACGGCTGCTTGATGTGTTATCGGAGTTATTGACATTAAACCTGTAAAACATTTGATTATGTCTATTGTGAAATCATCAGCTTATAAAATCCACCAAGTCTCATTCAGATTATTTTCATATGGGCCTCTCTTGTATTTTATCATCACCGAACGTATCGGCGAAGATTTAGCAATCAAATAGTCTTTCTGACATTTCATTAGGTTTTCTCCCTTTATCTAGAAATAGGCCGTGCAGCTTGAATAAAGTGGCTTATTGGAAGCTTGGCGCCGAATGCATTTTCTTCCAATTACAGTGTCTCTTGATCAGCATGTTTTTTATTGCATGGGAATGAGCTGCTTTGAATTGTAACGGCCATCCCTCGCTACCCAGTAGATCTGAGTCAATTGATGAATCCGAATCGCGTCTAATGTCCCATCAAGCAGCAAAACAGAATTAAAGAGATGATAGAATGCAACAAAACGGGTTCGCCTTCTTTCTGCTGATGTTAGCAGCTTTTAACCGGCTTTGATTGATGCGCCATCAGAAGTTGCCGCATTTCACACTGCACAGATTTCTACTTAAAAGTCTCAAGAGTGCTAAATTATTTATTGATGTCTCTTCTAATCTACATCTGGCTACGACTGGTTGGTGGGTTTGAGGGTGTAGCAAGAAGGGTGCGAGTTGACAAGGGGAGCTGTTTGGCACCTGCGTAGCGCCTGAAGGAACTTGTTATTCACGCGCACTTGTTCAACCTGCACGTCTTCTGTAATAGAGCTCAGCAGGTTAGGTGGGGGGTGGGTCACAAAGTGGCAACGCAGCAGTTGTAGTGCATCGAAATAGCTTAGCATCAACATTCTAATTCTACGGAGAGGATTAGGGACATTGAAGAGAAAAGAAAAGGTTAGCATGATTCTCACTTTAATCTCAGACTTCTGACTTTGTGACGTGGAGTTGTGAATTGTGAGGGGAAGTTAGAAAGTCAGAATTCTGAGAATAAAGGCAAAATTCTGACTTTAAAGTCGGAATCCTGCCAATTTCACTTGGGGCTCGAAACAGGCTTGATTTGCACAGAAAAACAAAATCGTTCTATTCATTCATTAATTAATTCATTCATAGATTACATGAAATGCGGATGTTGCAACCAGATGTTCGCATGATCACACCGGTCCATCTGCGGCCTCCACACTGCAAAGTGTTGCCCGTCTCTAAATGTGTTGTTTTTGAGTGAATCATAACCAGGTCTGACACATCATTGTGACCTTGAGGTTTGAATCATTGAATGGAGGCCCTGCCCACCTATCGGTTGGATGAAGTTTGAGGAAAAGTAGTGTGTTCATTTACTTTATGTATGTTGTTTAGAGTGCACACGGGGTGTGTGTGTGTGTGGGGGGGTGTGTGTGTGTGTGTGTGGGCGTGTGTGTGTGTGTTGGGGGAGCTTTGGCTCTGGCCCATGTTTCTCCCTCTGATGTTTACTGAGGGCCTTTTTCAGGGCCTGAGTATTGATTTCTGGCTGGATGAAATGGGATCGTCCTGGAAGACTCAGTGACGAATGGATGTGGAGGAATGGAGGGATAAGTGGAGGAATGTAGTAGCTCTTGTCCCACTACAGAGGCTTATTGAATTCTCTTAAAATGTTAACTTGATCTCCTTGGCCTTTCCTCTTAAGTCTCATTTATATGTGAGAATTAAAAAAAAAAAAAAAAAAAAAAAAAAGCATATTATTTCTACCCCAATTTGGTAGGTAGGTTTGTGTGTTGGGGTATGTGAGAAATATGAGAATGTTTTTTTTTTTTTTTTTTTATTTTGTTAATGGTAATGAAATTATAAGCAAATTTGATAATTGGACAATAAAATTATGCCCGGCTTATATGGCTTTTGTAGGCCGATGCCCATCTCGATTTTTGAAGGGAAAAAGTACAGATTACCAAATAATCAGCCAATTAATTAAAAGAAAAAAAAACATGATGAATATTCTTTTCTCCCAATGCATTTCAATGGGTGTTAATTATACGCGGATTTTCGCTATGTGTGGACAGGCCCGGTTCCTACTCATCATGAATAGTGGGGACCAACTAAGGATATTGTTTAAAAAAGAAAGTTCTCGGTTCCCAGAATGCAATACATTTAATTAATGAAGTTATAAGGCCATTAATCCTTGTCATATGTGTGAATGCAATGTGTGTCATTTTTAACATTTACGCACTATAATTTATATATTTTAAAGAAAACATGACTTTTGATTGTGTGTAAAATAGTGACATCCAGGTCAATTCCTTGCAAAAATTCAATTTCTCAACAAATTTTATTACATATATTTAAAAATACAAGGTTATTGAATGGATATATTTGTAAGAAATAATGAAAGCATTGTTACTTGTGAACAATTGCTAGAAATGGTTAGGGTGCATCAATATAAAAACAATCGGCAAATATTGAGCATTTTGACAATTATATAGGCTGATGTTTGAAGGGCCATAATTGGCCAATTTAATCAGCCAGGCCCTAAATAAAACATGTTTGTAACTTAATTTGAGCAACCACTGTCCAGAAATTATGATTTTCTGTGGTGTATTTGGTCTCCCTTTTTACAATTTATGATGGGTGAGTACCAGTTATTGGTATTGGGCTGATACCAGGCCTGGTTTCAAGACCCTCTTTTGGTCGTTTAATGATCAGGAACTAGAGATTAGAAGAATAGAAAATTGGCAACAATTTCATGCAATTTTTAGGGAGAACTACCGTATTTCCCGCACTATAAGGCGTCATTATAAGGCACATCTTCAATGAATAACATACTTTAAAACTTTTTCCATATATAAGGTGCACCGCATTATAAGGCGCACCTTCAATGAATGACATATTTTCAAACTTTTTCCATATATAAGGCGCTACAGTAGAGGCTGGGGTTACGTTATGCATCCATTAGATGGTGCTGCGCTAAAGGGAATGTCAACAAAACAGTCAGATATGTCAGTCAAATTTTATTAATAGATTACAAACCAGCTTTCTGACAACTCCATTCACTCCCAAAATGAATAAACAGCTGTTTAATTATTTTCTCTGAGGTAAAGTATTAGTATTAGCTAGCGATCCAAGATGGCGGGATCTTTTGCGCATGCGCGTCACCGATCGTGCAGGGTCACCGATAGCGTCTTGACAGCGAGACCTGTTGCGGCTCAATATTGATCCATATATAAGGCGCACTGGATTATAAGGCGCATGGTCAGCTTTTGAAAAAATTGAAGGCTTTTAGGTGCGCCTTATAATGCGGAAAATACGGTATATATTGGGATATACAGTATAGGTTGTTCTTTTAAATAATATGTCATTACTTTTTTAGTGAATTTTTTTGTATCAGAAAGTAATAGTGGTATCAGTAATTGGTATCTACTAGAAGTTAAGTAATCGTACTGGTATCGGTCTGAAAAAAAAAAGTGGTATCAAACATCCCTACATGGCCCATGAGGTCCTTGTCCAACTTTTCAACTGGGCACAAATTATAGTCTTTTCAGGCCCTCAATCACAAGCACCTTATAGTCCGCACTCAAGCTGAGTCTCTATCAAGGTTGTATAGTTGATTGTTGTCTGCTTAAGTGCCCAGTGAAAGTCACAAAGCACTCTCGCACACACAAACATACAAACACACACCTTTTCCCGGGCCCTCTGTCAACTTAACGGCTGCCGATCAATGGCAGGAGGTCAGCCTAGTGATAGAGAAGCATACTGCTGCCTTTGTGCCTGTCTGTGTGTACTTTCATGTGTCATTGACAATGTGTGTTCTGATCGAGAGCAGGGCTTACGGCTGCCGAGCAATTGAAAGGGGTGAAAAAAAGTGCCCAAGATTCATTTTTTCTCATCTGGTACAGAGGGAGCGGAGGGGATGCCGGGTGTGTTATTTTTCTTGGCTTTAGCCCTCACAGCTCTAAGTGGGTATTGATCAGGTGCCTTAATGCAAACCTGTCAAATTAATTTTGCAGGGAGAAAAGGCTGTGACTGCTGCGTGATTGCTTCAGTATGAACGGGATGGTCGGATGTATGGACAAAACCATAGAAGAGGGAGTAAAAGGATGTCATTTTTTTTTTTTTTTTTGAGGAACTTTTGAATTTTAATCATCTCAAAGGGAATAAGGGTATTCCTGTTGTTTTGTTTTGTTTTTTTCCCCGCCCCCAAAAAAATCATTTTGAAACGTTATCCATGTACTACTACAATAGAATCTCAAACGCACATAAATTGCCATCAAGCATGTCTTTGGCTATCATGAAGCGTACCTGATGAGAGCCCATTTTAGCAAAAATCGAAAGATTCACTGTGTGTATGTTTTGTTTTTGTGGCTTTAATGTAAATGATTCCAAGAAGGACCACGCTCAACCATGTGGGAAAAGAAAAATATACACAAAGTTCACAGTATTGGCCTCTAGTGGAGGGATTTTAAATATACGGCCCGCGGGCCAGAACCAGCCAGTCAGGGGGTCCAACCATCAGTAATAACAGAACACAAAGTGCAGTTTTTCTCTAAAATTAACTATTGTTGCTAATTTTGTGCCATGGAGGCCGCACTGACGACCGCCTAAATAACATCCTTACCCTGTATTTGATGCAAAAATATTGCACTCATTTTTGTTCAGAAATTTCAGATTACGCTGCATTAAGATAATAATAAATGGGAATATTGGTGTGAAAGCTGAAGGGCTTTTACGAAATTGACACACTTCACCTTCTACATGGTGGCGTCCATTTCTTTTACTACAAAAAATCAGGGTTTTCCCATAATTACTTGTTTTCTTACTGAGAAATTCCCCATTCTTCCCAATTGAGGCCAAATTTCCCAAACATTTCCCATTCATTTCCATTTTATTCTGCATATTCTATTCACACATACAGCTTGAGATTAAATTTGGCTGAAAGTGACCTTTTTAAAATTAATTTGACGCTCCTGCTGTAGTGTCACTACCAATGGGTTATTTGTATTTCCTTGATCTGAACAAATTGGAGGACTGCAGAGTCCCGCCCCTGATCGTGTTCACGATTCGACATAGCACTGTACCGACTACAACCCGTTGTGTTCTCTCCTTCAGTTCTTGTTCAAAAATGAACTCCCCCAACTAAGTTCGCTAACTACACAAAGGCAATGGAGGAAATAAATCCTGGCAGATTGTGGATGTGCTCAACCAGTCGAAGTATACCTCAGCTGCTGTATTTAACCTCCCTTCACCCTTTTGCCTGTGTTTTATTTCCCATGTTAGACATGTTGCCTTATTACTCCCTTTCTGTAGTTAGTTAAACATAATTAGGCAATTACACAGAGCCACGCTTGTGATTTAATCTCTTCATTACGCTGTTCATGTACACCCAAGATGTGTATGCGCATTGGCTGACACGCACCTGTTCCCTGTTCACGTTTATTTGACAGTTCACACAACGTAACTCGCGTTCGCGCCGTGTCGGCCCAATGCTGATAGTTTGCTCAATTTTCAGCAATTCACACGCTATCCTATCTATGTGCGAGGTGTATCAGAAATATATGTCACAAACGATGTATTGCAAACTTAAACTGCAAATTTTCCTTTTCAACGTTTGCTTCATTCAGGGCGTGAGAAGAGAGAAACGTCTTTTGCAACATCAGTCGTGAAAATTTTTTGACTGATCCCGTACAGTCACATGACTCTTAATGGTGGCTTGGAATAATGATATGAATAACCTAATATATGAATAATATAATAATATATATGAATAACCTACAGGGTCAGGCAAAATGATCTGACACATTTGTAGGTTTAATAAATGACAAAGTAAAGAAATAAAAAAGTATTTATTTTTTAAAAGTAGGTATAATGCTATTTTTTTCCCCCAGATAATCCCTTTTTGATTTGTTTCTGTATAGTGCCATTATTTTGTGTTTCTTTTTCATTTGATGCCATGAATTTGACTGGTAAGCACTTTCATTGTGGAAACGTTCATTAAAACAAACAAATCTGTAACTGCAACACAACGAGCGTTCCGTTTGCACTTCAAACTTGATAGACATGATCCTGTACCAGCTCGTAACACGATCTTGTTATGGGTTACCAGCTTCAGATCTACTGGATCTGCATGGAAACTTTCGTGAACGCCTTCGACAGTGTGGAGACAATAAAGGATCCCATTTGACTGATTCAATTTTCAAAACCTAATGAAACAGAATGGCATTACATGTACTTTTCGAAAATAAAAAAAACACTTTTTTTTTTGTTTCTTTACTTTATTTGTCTTTTATGAAACCTAAAAATGTGTCAGATCATTTTGCCTGACCTCGTATTTATGAAGGTAGACTTATAATAATATAATCGTTATCCCATTTGCTCCTAAAAACGTATAAATACGTTCTATTTTAAATATTGCCATGCTCCCAAAGAGGTATTTATATGTTTACTTTTTCCTCTGAACTGAAGAGAATGCTTGGAGCAATGGTAGTGATTACAAAAACGGCCAGCAGGTGGCAGCAGAGTATAAGAGATCAACCAGGGCCATGTTGCAACAAGCTCTTTTTGCCAGTGTTTTAAACACGTTTGTGAATAATGATGAAACTTAGCTATATTCTAATGCTAATTGCTGCAAAGCAGAAACAGATTTACTTTTTTTTTCTTTCTTGAATAGGAGACACCAATTTTTCTTTTCTTTTTATTTTGTGGGCTTTGTAAAATCAGTCAAAAATTTTTTAGGCGTCTGTACCTTATGTAAGCTTACTATATTGTTTCATACTGTAGTTCTCCACATTGCTGAACTACTACTCGGATCACAGGCTAATCTCTGACCTGCTCCTTCACGCCGTTAGTTTATTAACTGTCGACCAGGGGATTTTCACTCGGGGAAAAAATTAAAAACAACCGTAAGTAACTTTTACGACGAGGGATTTGAGGGATATCGTGGTGTTAGAGGAGGCGAATGCATCTGCATGTGATCTACTGCAATGTGTAACGAGTCTTAGAGTCGCGCTTTTCTTTCTCATATTATCCGGGAGCTGTAAGTTCGACAAAGAACTCTGTCACATCTTTTCTTCCTCCCTCAGTCTTTTAGGTGAGCTTTATGATCCGTAAGGAGATCAAAATGAAGACGCATACACCGGTGTTTCTGTACTTTTACTACTATACTATTTAAAACGTCTACATTTTATCACATAAACACATATTTAAATGTATTCTTAATTCATCTTAAACAAGTTTGAAAGGAAGACAAGGTCAGACAAACTATGGTAGGACAATGAGAGAGCTCCAGCATAAATTTTTCTTTCAAGAAAGCCATTAGTGTGACAGAGCTATAGCGTAAGTATGTTGTTGATTCAGAATGAGCTTGACTGGCAAATATGTCACATCAGGGGATGACATTTTAACTATGTTTTCAATTTGTGCTAATACTTTGCGCAGACATGATTGCTGAGAGCAGGACTCCCAAATCTCTCGCTTTCTCTCGAGACTCTTATCATCCATCTGGCTCACAGTCTGGGTATTAGTGCTTTGCGAAATATACAGCAGCTCTTTTGGATTAGCCATGTGTCAAGAAGGACATTAAAATGTTAGGAGCAGCTGTGATACACCGATTTTCTCCAACCGTTATTTCCTGTAGTGACTTAAGAAAAGTTTTATGTCATTTGTCTCATTCATCCAGATTTATATTAATTTTAGGGCATGAAGACTGGGAAAATTAAATGGCCGAAATCAGTTAATTTTTTTTTTTTTTTTTTTTTGTATGACTGTACTTTTATTCATTTTTATTTCGCTTCTCCTAGGGTTGCGGGTGGAGACTTTGAGAAGCACAGTAAGACGAACAGCCATTAACACTCACATTCACACCTACAGTATGGACAATTTATAGTCTAAATTGTCCTAACATGGACGTTTTTGGAATGATTCCAGAAGATGGAAAGAGGCTAGTGATGAGATGCGGACCCTCAGAATTGTGGGACAGCCACGCTACCCCTCGGGTATATCAATTTGAGGAAGCTTAGTAAAATTGCCTCACAGTCCATGACGAAGTGACACATTAAATGACAGAATTGTTTCTATACAGGTAACTGTATAATTTGTAATGTGACTCCCATCCCTCTCACACAACAAGTCAGCTGGGATGGCTCCAGTTTACCCATGATCCCGAATATTAAAAAAAAAAAAAAAAAAAAAAAAGTGAATGAAATATGAAAAGCTTCATTAAATTGAAAAATCATTTAAATGTGGCAATGGGACAAATGGAACATAAGGAACACCAGATTAAGTACGCACATGTACGCATGACGCACGCATATATTTTGTTTTCCCATTTAGAAAAGTAACAAAAGGAAAGTTTGCTTTCCCTCTTCAGTGCAGCTGACAGGTTTAAATAATAGACTGTTTGTATTTTGGAGGATGTGCAGCAGACGGAGGAGTGCTTGACTTCATCATCAAAAGCCTTTAAAAACAAAAGAGTAGCTTACAATCATATATTCTTCTGAGAGACGTCGAAATACCATCTGTAAAAATAAGACTCACAATTTGTCAAAAATGGCAAAAACCTGGGACTTCTTGGGGATCAGTTTGGATTTTTGCTAAAGCTGTACATCAATAATGCACTCTGACAGTCATAAAGCTTTTAACGTTAATGCGCTCAATGATTTTGCCTTAGTTGAAGAAGTTGCATCAGTACTTTTCTCCAAAAGTAGAAAGCCCACAAAGCTGAGGATTGAAAAGATGGTTTAAAAGTCATAAATTGAATTGAATTTTCATAATTATAGTAAATGTCCAAAAGTGGAGTGTACTGTCATGAATCACCCAATAATGCACATCAGGGCCAAATGAATAATCTCTACCGTTTCAAATGATGGCTCTTTTCATTTCCTAATTGAGAAATAGATGGATTTACAAGTTAAAAAAGTAGAGATCAAAGACAAGAATGGTATACCTCTCTCATCCCTATCTTTTTTCTTTATTAATGCTCTTTTATTCCATACTTTCCTCTCTATGTCTGGTAATATTCTCCAGAATTTGGGCTATTGGATTAACCCTCCATCCATCCATCCATTTTCTTGACCGCTTATTCCTCACAAGGGTCGCGGGGGGTGCTGGCGCCTATCTCAGCTGGCTCTGGGCAGTAGGCGGGGGACACCCTGGACTGGTTGCCAACCAATCGCAGGGCACACAGAGACGAACAACCATCCACACTCACACGCACACCTAGGGACAATTCGGAGCGCCCAATTAACCTGCCATGCATGTCTTTGGAATGTGGGAGGAGACCGGAGTACCCGGAGAAGACCCACGCGGGCACGGGGAGAACATGCAAACTCCACCCAGGAAGGTCCGAGCCTGGACTCGAACCGGAGACCTCAGAACTGGGAAGCAGACGTGCTAACCACTCGACTACCGTGCCGCCTATTGGATTAACATCAAATGAAAAATACGAGTTGAATCAGGAGAGAAAAATAACTCAAAAGCAAATGACATGTATTTTTTTTAGGCCTATTTCCTTTTTCCATTTTCCCTAGCCTTGATTTGAATTTACAATGTATAATTATGATGAATATTCATGTTATTATAACTCCATGTGAATAATTTCTGCCGTTGTTCTTTTATCTGAGGAGAAACAAATCAAGCCCCTTCCACCTCCTTGTGTTGTATTGTCTCGTGCGCACATGTGCCAAATGCGCCGCTGCAACCGTCGCCGATACACTGACACATATGAGGTGCTGAAACTTCAACATCAAACATATTACATCACCTGCACACAATCAGCCGCTGCCACAGCTGTACTCCAACAACACGGCGAATTGCACACCTCTCACGCCGTCAAGAACTCGCACTTCAATTAACAGGCAAACACATGCTCAAAATTACACACCCTCAAACCAAACCATCCAACGCACCAACCAATCAGCTTACGCACAAATCGTCATATACACACACAAACACAGATGAGATTCGGTCCCATTGCAGACGCCTCTCACTTCAATTAAGATAGACTGAAATATGTCTTTTGATGTCGGTATTGGCTATCAGGAAGATACACCTGATGCTAGCAGCACTAGTGGCCTCATTGTCTGCAACACAATGTGGCTAAAAGCTAACATCATCTGGCTAGCAGAAAAAAAAAAAGGAGGAAAAGTGCTTTGGTGATGCAATTTATATATATATATATATATATATATATAAGTAGCTGCAATATGCAAATTAATTTTTGGACACAATTTTGAAGTTTTATATATATATATAATTTGTGTGCGTATGCATAAGTGATCCAACTCGAGATCCATGGGGCAGCCTATTCAAAATTAAATGATTTGGCCAAGTAGATTGCATGACATCTCTGTCAAGCTGCTGTGAATAGGATGTGGCCTTTGATGAAAATGAAGAGTGACACACACACACACCCCCACACACGCACACACACGTCACAATATTCATTCTCAGTCATTCCTTTATGCAAATTTCTTTGGAAAAATAGGATTGGCCAAGACATCCGATTCATTCATTGCAGACTAAGCATATGTATTGATACGGGTGACTTATTTGTTTGGTGGGGAGAACACACAGTGGAATATTTTCAACAGTCACATGATAAGTATAATTGTCAAAAACACATACATACATATATACATACATACAAGAGCTGGGTATTGCCAACAACCTCACAATACAGGAGTCATGATATGATACGTATCGCGATACATATCCCAATATTTTACATTAATTTACTTGCATTTTTATTATAACAGTCATATGTATACACGGACACACCGGGAAACTTCATAAATGGGCACGGGCCGATATGAGTAAAAATATCAAAGTATTAAAATTACAGCTCTAAAATGTGCTTATTTGCAATATTTGGGGAAATAATAACAGCATTTTTTTCATGTAACAAATCCTGATGGTTTTAAACAAAATATAGAAAAATCAGAATCACAATGTACCATGTTAAGTGTATTAGTAAATACATGTTGATATTCTTACTCTGTTTTAATTTTTCTTAGCAAGGCTCAGTATCCAATCACTGGTGGGCTATTTTTAAAACAGACTTCACATGTACATTTTTTTTTTATTAAGTACGTAGACTACAATGCAAACTAAACACCCAAGGCACTCATGTCCGTTTCATCTGCTCCGCCACTCCGCTCCATTGCTGCGCTCATGCAACATGAGGGCTAATTGATGGCAATTAACTTCAAAGAGCCGCTTATTAAGTATAATGCAAGCTGCAAAGGCACCCGTGTCTCTTCTGCTCCCCTCACACCGGCTTCATAGTGCTTCCTAATAACCCCAACAAACGCTTATTTAAAGTTTCATTTATTCAAGAATAATTCCTGTGTAAAATGTTCAAACAAGAAAAATGTGTACAGATTCTGAATCAGTTTTAACATGTGAGTTTGGTTTTGTTTTTTTGTGCCAGATGCCTTTCTGATGCCTTTCTGTCTTTTTTTTTTTTGTTTATTTTTTGTTTTTGTTTTTGTTTTTTTGTATGGGCTTGGGAATGGAACCTGTGCAAGTACACTAAAAAGGCAAAACACTTCTCGGTCATGAATATAAAACAAAACAATCACTCTAATCACATTTATTTTGATCAAAATTGTAGTCATGATTATGAAAAACTTCTGTATTTTTATTGCACTACTTTTAATATAAAACATTTTCAGTGCAAAATAAAACTGTAAAATAATGTAAATGGACCATCATTTGAGAATAAAAATTATTGAAAGCAAAATTCCAGACAATGTATTTATTTATTTTTTGCTGTACTGTCTTGTCTCAACATGACTTGCGCTCGTCAGACCACAATCAAACACTTCTTCAGAGTGTGCTCGCTTATTAAAGCAGCTGACTAAAATTTTAACCATTGCAGTCGATCAGATTAACTTAATTATGGCCACCGGAACCTTAATCATGATTAATTGTGCAGCCATGTCAGGCAGTAACTTGTTCACAGCAACGTGTTTGACTACGTGTGTTGTTGGTTCAAAGAACAGTGGCCTCCTTTCCCCCCCAGAGGCTGAAGAGCCAATGATGGTCTTTATGTTGCTGCTTAGCTGATAACACATAGCGTCGCCACCTAATGTCCTCTCTCCCGCGTTCTCCCTCACCACCAACACTCGCTCACTTCCTTTCTTTCCACTTATCTGTCTTGCGCTCCCGTTTATTTCCCCGCGGCCTTCCTCTCTGTCTCTCCACTGCGCTTGTCTGCAGGAATGAATCAGACGTAAGAGGCCAAACAAGATTTTCAACCCATTGCTTTTGATTAAGTGACTTAACACAGAGGTCTGCGGCCCGGCAATATCACTAATGGTCCGAAGAAAGAGAGATAGCGTTTGGGGGGGAAACGGGGGGTGAAGACAAAGCGGGGAGGGCAAAAGATGGAGAGAGAGAGAGAGAGACAGACGTGGGCTACCATTATCCTTGGCTAAAGGAGAAAGTGATTATAAACTTAAAAGGAGCTTTGCGTTCATAGCTTTCTCCACAGAAAGTTTAGTTGGAGAATTAAGATTAAGCTGGATTTAGATCCACGCAAATGCCTTTTAGTCATGGAGGCATGAGGGGGGTGGGAGAAGTGAAGACCTTCTTCTGTGTAGAAGATAGAAAGTTGCATTATATCTGTGCGCAGCTTGCTATTGTGCAGTATATTATTTCAGAGATATACTCCTTTTCATTAGTAACATTACCCAGCGGTGAGATTTGTTTTTAGAGTTTCAGATCAGATGCACCTGGATTCTGTTTTTCCGCTTCTCCGTTTTTTTCTTTTTAATGTAAATTGGTAAATGTAATGGCTCGAATGCAATATAGTACACTCGAGTCACCCTGGCGAGGAACAGTAAAAGTTAATAAACAGACGAGCACTTCTAATTCCCTTTTTGGCTTTTACAGCGGATAACAAATGCCGCTCTTATTGAAATGCAAACCATATGTCGCTACTTATCAGATTTCCTGCGGGGTATCAAAACAATTTGGGATATGATCTCTGTTGATGACATGATATACTTAAAGCGTCCCCTTAAAAAAAAAAAACACACAAACATGAAAACACATTTTTATAATCATTTGGTCTTTGTGGATTGCTTTTGAATGGTTATATCAAAACAAATTTGAGTCTTTAATGCCACAAACACTTTCTGAACATATTTTTTCAATGGCTGTACAACTACTGAAGAGGATTAGGGCTCGTGAAGTGAAAAAAATGGGTTGGCAGGATTCTCAGTGTATTCTCAGAATTCTGACTTCTGAGCTATTAATTGTGGAGGGAGAGTCAGAAAGTCAGAATTCTGAGAGTAAAGTCAAAATTCTCACTTTACAGTCAGAAATCTGAGATTTAAGTCAGAATTCTCACTTAAAAGTGATAAATCTGACTTTCAACCAATTGTCAAAGTCAGAATTCTCACTTTAAAGTCAGAATTCTGAGAATAAAGTTACAATCCTGCCAACCTTTTTTTATCTCTTCACTTGCCCTAACTGATGCAGTTACTATTGAAAAATTCAATGTGAAAGTCTAGCATCCTCTTTTGCTCCATTTTGAACATGTTGTGGGGCTTACCAATGGGATCGCGAGAGCAAAATGTCAGGCAAGGGAATGGGATGAGATTTGAAAGTTACCAGTGAGACATGAGGTGACATATGAAGACCATTACAGACTTTTGGCTTCCAGCAAGTTGCATTTCCTAAATGAGACATCATAATGAACATGGGTTTACTTGGTTACATTTCTCTGCTATTGCTTTTGCTCCAGTCACAAGTCACCCCCCCTCCTCCCCAAAAAAAGCTCAAAGGACCCTCCGAGGTGAAGCGTTGCGGCTTTGCCAACATGTGTACATTCAGTGTTGTTGGTATGTCTTGCTCTCTGCACATTAGCGGTAATTATAGTCAGTAATAACCCTAACGAGGAGAGAGGGACTGGCTGTGTGCAGAGCAGCAATTACATGTTAATCAGCTACCATGTTGTTGGAAGTAATTAGACAATGTTGTGAGGAGATTTAGATCTCAGATATTTACTGCTGCCGTGTGGAACGGGGTTGGCCGAGTGCATGTATAACAATCAGTGCAGTTGGGCAGAATGAGTCAGCTGTTAATTGTAAGACATATGGACTTGCTCCACAGGTGATACATTTGTGTAAAAAATAGTAATAATAAAAAGTAGCGCAATGATGTAAGGCAGGGAGCTTCCAGAAGACTTAAGGCAGAGCAATTCCCAAAACAAAGCTCATTTCAGACTGCAAATTGTCCTTAGATGTGAACGTGAGTAGAGTAAACTGGTTTTAGATCAGTTTTGGGAACTCATTTGCTCCCAATAACGTGTAAATACGTTTTTTTTTTTTTTTTTTTTTTTTTTTTTTTTAAATGTAAGTGTCCCAAAGACGTATTTATGTTTTTTTTGTTTGTTTGTTTTTTATGCTAGAGCATACAGAAGGCTTTGATGCAGCCTCTCAACTGCAAAGAACGGTTGCAGAAATGGTAGTTATTACACAAACGGCCAGCAGGTGGCAGCAGAGCAAAGGAGATCAACCAGGGCCATCTAGAAAAAAAGCTCAATTAATTACAATTTTAAATGGATTTGTGAAAACTGATAAAACTTAGCTCTCTTCTAATGCTAATTGCTGCAAAACGGAAACAGATAGAAACATACTTTTTTTTCCTGATGAAAGAAGAGACTTCAATCTTTCTTTTGGTAGTTTCCATGCTTTTATAACAATTGAACACAATTTTCTGTGGGCCTTGCAAAATCAGTCAAAATTCAGTAAAAGAGCCGGGAGCGTACGGGATTGCTTCTGTGAAAATGGCTGGGAGTGAATGAGCTGCTTTTGTAATTTTGACGATCTAAAACTCTGCTTCATCAGTACATACTCATGATGACACTTCCCAAATCAGCCTAAATCATTTTTTTCAGTCACCTGATAGGTTAAAATTACTTCAGTCAAGGTGTGGAATTATGGCTCAATAACTGCTTGCTCATGTGGTAGCACTGATTCCATCCATCCATCCATCCATCCATTTTCCAAACCGCTTATTCAATGATTTAAAATTGAAATTAAATAAAAAATAGTTCAAAATAATCCGGCATTGTGAAGACAATGGGTAAATTGCTGACTGGTAGAGAGAAGCCAAATAGTTGCCCCACCTTCAAGCCCGGCACTCGAGCCTCCAGAGTGGACTTCGGTGTCAAGTTAATTAGGTGTTAACGTGTTTGGGCGTCAATTGTTTGCACATGAAGTCTATAATTGTTTGTCTGGGAGGAGGAAGCTGTGATTTAGCCGTACGCCAAGTGCCATTTAGGCTCAGTTGCAAGAGCAGAGCCGTGACACTGATACGCACACACGTTAATTGTATGTTGTGTTAACGAGGCACAGGGGATGCAGGAGGGAGGGAGCGAGACGGGGAGGAAAGAGACGGACAGAGATCAGCCAATGACCTATGTGATGAAAAAAGACTGTTCTGACAGCTCATTGCCCAATCCTTTCAACCTCCATCTCTCGGAGTCTCTGTATTTTTGTGTGCTCGTGGCACAGAGGGTGATTGGCTATTAAGACACTGTAGAATTAGGCATAAAATCACTCACTGAATGCTTTTATGGCCAACCATTCTATTAATTCAATTGCAGTTTCTGAGGAGAATCCCTTTTTGTGCAATCTTATTAAACCTGAAACTAATAGGATGGTAATAAGGGCATAATCACTGTGATGCTTGTGAAAATTATTCACTGTATTAGCAGTGATATTAGCTTTTTAGTCAAAAGTGAAGATTGCAATCCTGATAAGAAAGTAACCATTGACAGCACATGAGGTTGGTGATGTCACTCAGACAGAGAACGATCATGTGACGCTGTGTTATGGAGCTTTAGAGTAAGTTTCAGCTCATTGTTTCGCATCCGGTCCATGACTGTTAACGTTTTGCTTCAATCTCACCTCCTTCATTGTGTCATTTTCAGACGCAGCAGGTTGCCGCTGTCAAGGAAAGCGGGGGAACAAAATTTTACTATACGTGCTCGAAAGCAAACTATGGATCGTAAAATATACCACAAAATATCTATAATATTAAGATTTAAATAGATTTAAAATAAACCTTCAGTTCCTTCATTTGAAAAAAAAAAAAAAGCAGTTAATCGTCAATAATATCAGGACATTATCAGATGACAATTGTATGTACAAAGTAACGCCCAGTCTAAACAGTTATAAAGGTTGTCAGTAGTTATTTACACATCCACAACGTGCATGTGATTATGTTTTAAATTGAGGTCAATTTAATTATTAATGATTGAAAAAAAAATTTCACCTGCAAAACTTTAACAGATTGAGCGTGAGTAAATAAGAATAATTATGAAACAATTTACTGAAATGTAACAGAGATTGTGAATATCTCCAAATTAACAAACGGAAAAAGAGAAGTCACAAATCTAAAATAAAAGCAATCCCCCCACTGTGTTTGTCTGGTACAGGTTGTCTGTTGCCTGCAGCAGTGAAATGTGATTAGAGAGTCAGAAAAAAAAAAAAAAAAGGGTTTGAAGACATTACCTCATCAGGAATTTAGAACAGCTCAGAGAGACAAAAAATGAACTGACATCCATAACCTAGTTAAAACAAAAGGTAATATAGCAGAGACTTAGCTTCTGATAGATAAATATTGTGTTTAAGGTTTGGTCCATTGAAGCTATCCTAAGTTGTGCGTTTGGTTTAATTTCTCCAAATTGTGGTTTACATCTGAGCCATATATGCTCTTCAAACTGTTGCGTTTATTCATCATTTCTTTAGTGCGTTCTAAAGGCTTTGTAATGCTCCGTAACCCACAGATGGCAGGTCAGCAATGCTCACTGGAAATTTGCTAGTCGATGAGCTAGCTTATACAAACGGCTAAACATTCATACACAAACTCCACAGAGTCAAGATTTGCAGTGAAGTTGTCTATTTATATTGTCAGACACCAACAAGAAACACAAAAGACGATTTATGTGCTACATAGTGTACGAGTTATCATGGATACCAATAATATTAGCCTATGCTAACAATTAGCGATCACGATTAGCATTAGCACCTCAAGTCAACAAAACGTAATCTACAATGTGGCTCAAATTGCACTGCCAAAAAAAAATCGGACAATGAGTGAGTCATCCGCAAAGCCTTAAATAGTTGGGTGTGGCCCATGGCAGATGTGGGCGTGGCCAAATGTGGCTAACAGACTGTGACAGATGCCTTTCATGGTGATTAGTTTCTTGCTGTTGGTCGCTTGCTTGTGCAGCAACATGACTGAAAAAGGCCACCTGGCCACCAAAACCTAATTGTGTATTTTTTGTACAGCTTTAAATTGACATTGTACAGTATTTTTGGAACCGTTTACAATTTTCCTGAGTGAGGAAGTTAGATAACATACAAGTTATACTTAATGACGAAACAAAACCTTTGCTTGGTGCGATACTTCAACAAATGCAACTTTATTACATTTTTCATTTCATTTACATATTATGATAAATTAAAAAAAAATGTCATTACGATAAACTATTAAAAACAAATGACACTCCCGGGCAGTAACTTGTAACTGAAAACAATATTTATCACATGCCGGGATGATAATTGGCCACGACTAATTAAAAATGTTTTGTTTAATATAAATCAAAACACTCCAAAAGAAACCAATTAAGTTTTGCCCTGGGACAGATCCCAGTAAATACGTTAAGGACTTGAATAAATGCCGCGACACTTGTTTCCCACATCGGCGAGCGAGGGGAAACCGGAGTGTGGCCGAGTCTGATCTTGAAAATGAAAAACTGATTGTGGTGTCTGCTTTTGTAATTAATTAACCTGATTGATTCCGACTGCAGCTTGCTTTTGAGTGGCATTTCATCAAAAGGTTCCTTACTTAACACCCCCTCTTCCCATTAATAAAACAACAATTAAAACAGTCATTTGCATCTCACATTATACCCTCTATTAGCTGAAGGAGAAACACACGTTTACGTCTGCTCTGCCTAACTGATTTATGGGAAATGTGACTGCCAGTTCCATGACCCTGCGACGGTACTTCACACCTGACCCCTACTAGCCCGGCGCACACCCGCGCACGCACACACAAAAGCAGGTATCACGCCATCATTTGTAGGAATATGAGTTGCCTCGCCAAAGAATGGGGCTCCATGGGCTGTCCTTGAGGCTGATTGGCTGAGAGTTGTCAAACGATCACAAGCGGCAGTGAGGAAGGGACACCCCCCCCCCCCCCCCCCCCCCCGCCTCCCCAAAATCAATTTCAATCAACGCGGAGACGCAATATTATCAAATGTCAAGTCCACCATGGCCCTCGGCCCTGTGGCGCAGCAAAAAATTATTCCTGACAGCCACTTGCCGACTTAATTAAGTGCCCCCCCAAAAAAGGATGGGAAGTCAGGAGGGGAAGGATTGTGGTGTGGAAAAGGGAGGGGCGATTAAGAATCAAAATACCTCGATCGGTCAGTTGGTCTTTTTGTTCGGTTGACTGGTCATATTGACAGGCCCTCAGAATGATAGCCTCACTGGGGAGCAGTTTGGAGGAAAGGGATGGGGGGGGGGGGGGGGGACTAAACCAAGGGTTAAGAGGTGAAAGCCAAGAAGAAGAAAATATAAGTAATGGAATAATCAAAATCAAAAAGAGAAAATTACAGTGGGACAGACGGGTAGAAAAAATGTCAGGGGGGAGACAAAACCCTCATTACAATAAAATATCCATAACATTAGCTAGCTAGCTATCTTGCTTGTTCAGTTTTGCCTTTTCATTCATGTGCATGGTGCTTCTGATTATAGATATCTACAATTCACTTGCAGATATTCGCTACTGACTAATGAAACCAAATTGTATAATTTACATATAACTCTAGTTTGAGGTATACAACCTCATTTTGACAATTTTAGTCCACATTATCTTGAAATCAACATTTGGGTGCCCCTTCAACTACTTTAAATTAAGTTTTAACTAGGCCAAATGACATTGTAGTTACAGGATGTCCGATCACATTATCAGAAATCGGGCCCGATCACATCATTTTCAGCTGATGAAAATCAGTGGGTAAAGATCATAATTAAAATAAAATCTATATATACTTTTAACATTTTTAAAGTTATTATTAAAGTCTGCAAAGAAACAAAATAACCCAGGGGTACACAGATATTGCCAAAAGACAAAAAAGACAGTATACGTTGTAAACTACACAACATCACAGCACACCCGGAAACAGCGGAAGTAAACACAGCTCGTAGGACAACGTACTAATATTTTTCATGGGAAGCTAACGTGAATTCAGTGACATGTAATAATAATGTAATGATCATGTCTTGCAATGCGTGCAAATTGAGCATTTTGTATGGCAGAAAGAATAGAGCTGCTGCATCTAACACAACTAAATTTATATGCCACCTGAAAATCTGATGTCTAAAAAAGACAATTTGGATGTGTTTTATTGCATACACGACTCAGTATTATTGGCAAATCCTCAAAATCAGATGACTTGAACTGTAACTGAAATTATGACTAGTCAAAATGAGTTACAGTTGGCAATAATTAAGTTCCAGATAGGTACGATTAATTGACTAGTGAATATCTGCAACTAAATTGTGTCTCAAATGAGAAACTTCATACACATGAATGGCAACATTGATGTGTCATTTGTTCTTGGCAAAATAACATTGCGGTTATCTCGAACTCACGTTTGGCAAGGCTAAACAAAATTACAGATATCACTGTGTGGTTTCGACTAATCTTAATCACATTACAGATCTCTTGAATTAAAATTATACTTAGTCAAACTAACAAACAAACAACAACACCCAAAGTTTAGAAAAAGGCACATATTAGCGGGGAAAAGAGCGCCATAGTTGTTGAAAAGTTGCAGGGCTTTCGGCGTGGTAAAACAAGAAATGCATTAGGCATGGATTTGGTGATTGACAGATGCCGGACTTTGAACGGGGAAGCAAGGGTTCATTTATTGACAAACACACACACAGGCTTGATATTGAAATGATTCCTCTGGAAATAAATCACATTTCGATTGACTGGTAATTGCGGAGGATCGATCAACACGTTCCGCGCGGTTCCCTCCGGGATGTTCCCCTCGTTCACAATACACACAAGCACACGCGCTCACCGGCTGTGGACGAGGAGCCTGAACCTCAAGGGACAAGTGAGAACTGATTGAGCGAATCAGTAAACATGAGCTTGCTGATTGACCATATGCAGATGACTGAAATGGGCAAAAGCGGGTGGGAATGGTTGAGACGGATATGAGGAAAGATGAACATAACTGATGGAATGCAGTAACATTCTTAACTTTTTCTGACATTACTATCATCTTATTGATATCTCACCTTTGAAACATTTTGGGATTTCACTTCCTTTTCCTCTGAATGCTGCAAAAGTCCACGGCTGATTCATGAATGAGTAATTCTGATCAATTCGGCAATCTGTCAAAGGTTAGAGATCTATCTGTCTCACGTTAAAGTATGATTTATAAATGGCTGCGGGTCATTATGAAGCGACGGGCACTTTATAAGTCTAAATGAGAATGGCCTTTCCTTTCATGTTCTCAGTCTGACAGCGACAAGCATGTTGTCAATAAAGAAATAACTGCTGTAGGGCGCTAAAAGGAACACACAACTGCAATATGAATGTGTGCATTCCATGACACATGCACTGGAAATAATACACATAGAAACATGTAAGGATCGTCATGTGCATGCCATCACGCAGCATTACAGAAACGAGTTGAAAATAGTCATACCAACAATCACAATTCCACAACAACTACAATGGAGGCAGAAATTTTTGTGTTGACCAATTTTTGTGGTGACGTTGGCATATATTTAGCATATTGACTCATTCAAACCCAATAAAAATGTATAAATATGTTTTTAATATTTTGTTATTCACTACCAAACACGTATTTTTACGTTGTTTTTTTTTTTTTTTTGGAAGGCTCTGATACAGCTTCGGACACCAAAGAGGTCGCTTAAAGCAATGGTAGTTATTACACAAAACGGCCAGCAGGTGGCAACAGAGTATAAGAGATCAGCCAACAAGCTCTTTTTGCCAGTGGTTTCAACTTGTTTGTGAATAATGATGAAACTTAGCTACATTCTAAAGCTAATTGCTGCAAAACAGAAACAGATACAAATACACTTTTTTTTTTCTCCCGATGAAAGAAGAGACTCTAATCTTTATTTTGGTAGGTTCCATGTTTTTACAACAATAGAACACAATATTCTGTGGGCTTTGCAACGTCAGTCAAAATCCATTAAAACAGCCGAGAGCGAAGGGGCTTGCTTCAGTGAAAATGGCTGGGAGTGAAACTAACTCAATAATGACCATTTAGGTGAAATCAATGGTGGAATTTCATCAAAGTGTGAATTATGGAACTCACCCCAAAATGATAGATTCTTTTTATTTATTTATTTATTTGTTTTGTTTGCGTGTGTGGGGTGGGGTTCCTCAACAATGCATACAGTTTCATCAAGGGGACATATTATAAAAATTCCAAAAAGAAAATAGAAAAAAGAGAGACATGTTGAGACCACAGAAAGGTGATTCTGTAGAATTAAAAAACAAAACAGCAAAAGCCCTTGATCGGATTTAAATGAATACTACTGTAATTATTGACAGGTATGTGTGCAGCTATTTTCTCAACGTGTGTACGCACTGAAAGATAAACTTTGGATGCTTGTGTCACTCACGCACACAAAACTGCTACACACCTAAGGGTGCGTTGTGTAAGTAAGCATGAGTGCACCCCTGTAAGGTAGGTCACAACAGCCATCCATCTGGCCCAGCCTTGGGTCATCAGATTGACGCATACTGAAACACACACAGGTTATCCCATTCACACAACCACCACACAGTCTTCCTTTTTTTTTTTTTTTTTTTTTTTTTTTTTTTTTTTTCCTCTCATCCTCAGAAGCGTACACATACATGGGCATGCATTCACTCTTCCCGCCTGCAGCCATCATTTAGTGGTTTGTGTTCAGCGAGTGTTTTGGATGTGTAACACTAGACATGACAAGAGGAGACCCAGGATGACAGAACACTGTCCAGAGGTCAGTGTGTGCTCGTGCGTTTGTGTCCTAATGTTTTCAAGCACCTGCGGAAGGATGCACATGCTGCTCATCTCTTTGTCCTTTTCTGCTGTGCTGACGAATGTACGTAGAAGCTTGATGTGGGGTCATTGTATTTTGATTTCACAATTCACAAAATTTTCATTGAAAGACGATCTCTATTTCTGTACTGTTTTTCATGTACGAACGATCATGGCATGGACAAGTGGATGGATCTATGTTGGGCTTCGTCTCTTTGCCACGTGACTAACGAATTGCTTTAAACTGAAAAATATAGTTGAATCCGTCCACGGCAGAAGGTAGAAATCGTCAGTCATCCAGTCACAAACGATTGACGTCCGAAAATCATTTTATTTTCATCAGAAAATATTATCTAACAGTATGCATGTTATGTATTTAATTGTTGTCTCACTTTAATTTTAAAGAAATGAGTGGTTAACGTCATAATAGCCAACCACGCATGTTGCTGCGAGGCGGAAGTTCCACCTCCGGACAATACATTCACCCATTAAGTAAGTATAATTTAGTTTTAGGGCTGGAACGGATTAATTCTATTTCCATTCATTACAATGGGGAACATTACCTTGATTTATGAATCTATCAAGTTTCAAATGGTTTCATGGAACAAATTAAGTTTGTAACTTGAGGTTCCATTGTATAGTGATATAATTGGTCATATAAGTATCAAGAGAAGGTAGGCAGCGTAATACTAGATTAAAAACAATAACACTCTCGACCTTCCCTCACTTTAATGACGAATGAGGATGGCTAATAAAAAGTCGGTGATGCACCTGACACATCTAATTGTGGGAATGCTGAAGCATTCCCACATATGTTATTGTGATTTTTATTTTCCACACTTTTTTTGCTGTGTAATAACTCCCACACCATACTTCCGATTTACACTGTTCAAATTTCAACTTGCTTCAAAAATTCACGCCTCCCGGGGTATATCGTCTGATTCCACATTACTTACAGTTTTCGCACAATTTAACGTTAAATATCAACTTTTCCCCATTCATTTTCAATGGGACAGACGGTGAACTTTTTCTAAGTATCACTTTCCACGTCCACTTCCAAACGTATAACTTATCATCTTTACCACGTGTCTGATACTGCTCGGTGGCATTCCACATGCATTCAGATCTTAGAGTTCACCTATTAGTGTTCAGCTTTAAGCATTCCCACGCAATTTCTCCAGAAATTGCACTTGTCTAGTTCTTGAGCAAACTCAACCACAAAACTGCTGAAAAACATTAAAACACAAACAAACAAACAAACACGCCAGTTTGTGACTTACAAGCTTGCGGCTAGCATGTGAAGCTAATATATCAGTTAGCCTTTCTTTGTTCACATAAGGTTGGCCACTATCTTACCTTACTGTGTATCTGAAAGTCCCATCAGGCCAACTGGAAATGTAACAAAGATGACAAAGTGCTGTAGAGAAGTTACAAAATAAAACCTCTAAACTTCGCTTAACAGAAGCCAACGCTTGTGCTCAGTCATCCACATGATTACTGGGGATTGTCTCCAACTTGTATCGGACTGAAATGCTCACTCACTCAAACATAGTGAGCATAAGTAAAACGAAAGTTTTAAAAGTAAAACTTTAAATTAGCTGCTTGTGTGTGTTGTTTTTTTTCTTCTGTCTTCTCTTACCAGCAATTTAGCAAAGCATCACAAACAGCCAGATAAAAAAAAACATTTCATCTTTTGATGCTTGTGCCTCACATTTCAACATCATTTAAAATCACCAATTTACAGCTTACATTTTGATAGAACTCTAAATTTTACAAGCATTAAGGCGATCAATTTTGGAGTTTATACAATATCTCTTTAGTTGAGGCCTACTTGCACACACATACTCAAACACAAGCGGAGAGTGCACATCCC
Organism: Festucalex cinctus; assembly: GCF_051991245.1. Lineage (NCBI taxonomy): Eukaryota > Metazoa > Chordata > Actinopteri > Syngnathiformes > Syngnathidae > Festucalex > Festucalex cinctus. The sequence goes on from NC_135425.1 coordinate 16,666,459, forward strand.
CGCTGGTTCGTCGTTTCTACTCACAACCACACCTTTTATGCTTTGAAATATTGATAAGTAGCCTTGCAACATTAATATCGTAAATGGTTTACAAGAACACTTAAATAAAATCTCGCTCACACTCACTATTCCTATCACCTCCCTCCATCCCTCCTCCCCACAGCTGTTATTTTGTTTTTCATTTTCGTAATGGCTTCATCTGTTTGAGAAGCATGTTTGGGGGTGTGTTTGAGGAAGAGCAAGAAGATTAAAGAGAGTGGGGGCACAAATAAGCATCGTCTTAACTTTTGCAAGCTTGCCCGAGTTGCATTTTGATATTTTATATGGTTGTTCTTTGTCTGACAAGATATTTTTTCTCACCAGGCGGTTTTTGCGGAAGAGCATTTCACTTGCTTAAAACATTGTGTCCCCTTTAAAATCTTAAGAAGGTATTAAAAAGTATTAATAAAAATAATAATAATAATAATAATAATAATAATAATAATAATAATAATAAAAAAAGACAATACCATACTTCTGTACAATTGTTTTTGGACTACACTCTATTAAACAAACCTGCATTATTTTCAATATAGAATAAATAAATCAAACTGCTGAACATTTATATGAGAGAAACTAATAACATGTGCATGCGTACGAATAGACAATGTTTATGTATACACACAAAAGCCCCGAATGTTTTAGCGTGTCTTTCTAGTGTTTTGACAAGATTTATCCCCGCTGAGATCCCAAGAGCCTGATCGAGTGTTTTAAAGGGATTAGAATGGGATTAAGCCCCAATAGAGAGGGATTAGCCCCCCGCGCTTTTATAGCTGCTCACATAGCAGGTATAACACACACACTGTCTCACATACGCCATTCAAATGCACAAACTCACCCATGCATTGTACCTGTGTTATCAAATCAGCAAGTTCCACATTAACCTTTTGCTTTGTGAGAATGGACATGAAATGTAATATTGGTAGCACTAGTAAACACAGTAAGCAAAAATATCACTGTATTTAAAAATTCAGCTGTCAGGTTTACCTGTTTGACACCTATTAAACACGACACAAAAAGGAAAGAAGACACTAACTGATACAATTCACTCCTGCACTCTCTGAAGAATCCTCTCCTCACCCTTTCTTTTTATTTGGTTTCCATGCCCCTAGTTACCATGGGTGTTCCAACCCTAAAAATGCAAATGCAAGGCATAGTTGGAACACAGTGTACTTGTTTGTCTATGTGTTGTGCATGTGAGTGGAAGCTTGCTGAGTACGTGTGATCAAGTTTGTAATCATTTCTTAACAGAAAACAGGCGGCCTCAGCAGACTGGCTCGAACCATTCTGCTGCGTTAGATGTCGTGGTTCTTCAGCTTCTTGAGCAAAGCATTCTTCATTGCAAGCAGAAGCAATTCTTCATTGCAGCAAATGTATGATAAATTATTATTTACAATTATTCCTACAACAGCTTTAAAAAAAAATATTTGGGTAAATATTTTTTGCCACTGTACACAATATAATTTTACACAAAAAAATTGAATATTTTAATAAACATGTACCATATTAGGTTTAATAAATAATGTCTTAGTCTGAGGAAATTACAGTGTCCCATCAAGTTAGAAAAGATCCATGGGCTACTCATATTGTCATTAGGGCAAACTAGTACATGCTGGCACCCTTTTTTTTTTTTTTTTTTTTAAATGGCAACACACATTAATCAGAAGACATCCGTGCAACTGTAACTGTCTCTCCTTTTTTTTTTAACCTCCCTGCATCCCCCTCCTCCTCCACTACCCTCTGATTGCTGAGGAAAAGAAAAAGTTAATTGGAATAATTAATAATTAACTTTAAAGAGGCACCTTGCTTACTCAATCCAGCAAGGAGCCAATCATATTGCACCTGCTTAGATTTCCCCTTAAATAAGCAAAGAAAAGGTCATTACTATTTCATATATATATATATATATATATATATATATATATATATATATATATATATATATATATATATATATATATATATAATAAGAGTGTATTTTTACCAGCAACCTAGTACAGTAAGCGTCTCATATACAAAACATACAAATACACAAATAAACGACCTATTGACCTCATAGTTACCCAAGTGCAGCATCCTTCAACAAGAAGAATAATTGATGTGTCTGTTTGTGTGTGTCTGTGTGAGTGCCGGCGCCTTTGTGTCACTGCGCAGTTTTTGCGGGGGAATCCAAATGGAGAAGAGTGATAGAACGACATACAGAGAGGTTCATCAAAGTCAGCGTGCGCGACGGCCCTCATTTTTCATTGGCTGAGGGGTCCCCGCGCACCTGCGACAGCCAGGCCCACCTGAGAGAGAAAAATGAGCGAGGCAAAGAAAGATGGTGACAGAGAAATAGAGTAAGAAACAAACTCGAGTAAGAGTTGCCCGAAGAAAGCGAGTGTGTGAGGAGGGGGGACACCGGTCGCTGGGACAGTTTGAACGACAGCGTTCTCCCTTTTACATTTCACACCCGGACGCTCGCCGCACTGCCTCGGGGGGGGAGAAGCAAGGAGGTGTGTGTGTGCTGTGGCTTGTTTTGCTCAAGGGAGAAAGACAGAGAGATACATTCTGAGGATGTTATTATTATACGTTTACCTTTTTTTTGGGCTCACAGGGGAACGAAAAATGACACAGGGAGTATACATGCGTTCATGTTCAAGCGCATATACAGTATTAACATTGACTTCTTTATAGAACACATTCCAAATGCAAATCTCTGAGGTTCAAGGCGTCCTATTCCAGTCATTTGAATAATCTGTCCTAGGGTCAAACTGTTGCTATCATCAAATATCGATTAACTATACAGGCAATGTTTTTTGGAGCAACATAAAAGTAAAACACCTTTTGGATTTGAATTACCAAGGGCAAGTTGACTTCATGCTTTGGCCTTTTAACATTCTTTATTGTCTTATACTTAAGCTTTATTGTTCTGAGCAGCAAGCCAGGACAGTCAGGACTTCATTTATTTTACAGGCTCACAACTTCTCAATAAAGTACCTTTTTGCTGTTTAATCCCATTAAATATTGTTTGTAAGTTATATATTAAACTCCACTGAGATCTAATTGATTGAAAAAAAAAACAAAAATTAGGGATAGGCAAGTACCGATACCAATACCAGCATTATTTCAAGGTATCAGAACTCACAAAGCTGGCTGATACTGGCCCTCTTGTGGCCCTTTTACGATATTGGAATAGGGATTATCGGCCGGGAGGATTATTGGCGTTAATATTCGTCAAAAAAAACTTTTAAAAAATCTGCCCATGCCCTGTGCACAAGCCCAAAAAAACAAAATGTTTCATTTAAAAAAAACAAAACAAAAAAAACAACACAAGTTTATTATATTCCACTTACATAAAGGTAAATAAAGCTCAAAATGGTGAAACACATTTGTTTCAACAATTTCCGAATTTCCTTTGGTGTCCGCCCGTTATTGTGACTATTTTTCCAAAGCTGCTCACGTTTTTTCAGACTTAAAAAAATAATAATAGAATACTTTGACATATTATAGTTGTTTCCCGTGTGTTTTAATAATCAGTTCCAGATAATTGTGTCGATTTTTTTTAAGTGAATTTACTGAATATGCCATAGAGATGTGATTTAAAAGAAAATTAACAGGAAGCGACTGCGCCGTGCGATGAGGGTGTAGGAGTTTGCTTTTGTAATTTTTGATAAACCGTAGCATTTCTTTGCTGTTTCCCATCTAAAATTGCATTAATATTTGCTTCTTTCATTCCAAAATATTTCTGTTTCGTCGTCCCTCCAAACATACCTTACTTTATTGTCCGTCATTGCTTTGTAACTACAAATGTATGTGTAGCGTAATATCTGGTCAAAATGTTTATTCACACCCGCGACCCTTGTGAGGAATAAGCGGTCAAGAAAATGGATGGATGGATGGATGGATGGATGGATGTTTATTCACAAAAACCTGTTTCCATCTCCAAAATTCTCATTTTCCTTTTTTTGATACGCTTCAAAATTTACCCCCTCCAACCGTAAAAACTATTTTTTGCGAGTTCTGGGCCCTTTTTTGTTTGAAATTTCTAGCGTTTCCATTCAGTTTTATTTTCGCTTTTCTTGAAAATTCAAATAAAAATGGGTGGATGGAAACCCCACTAATGTATCTGTGGTTGGTCAGATGTCAACTTCACTAGCTTGTGGACATCATACCCGCGTGATGTCCACCGTCATCACTCGTTTGATTGTACGCACACGGCCCGCTTTTGCTCCCGGCCATAGAAAGCCACCATCCGACCGCTACGCGACACACGATACGGAATCCATCACTCAGCCACTCTCACACACGCACTCACACTTACAGACACACTTGCAGGTAAAGACACATATAAATAGACACGATGTGATCATGTGACAAAAACATACTCGGGCGCACATGGTCAAGCAGAACCACATATCACTCGCGCGCTTACGCTAAAAATGAAGCTAATCCATCACCTGGAACACACACAAACAAAAACAGCAGACATTGTCACCTTCACAGCTCACCTGTTATCATTGTGACATCCATATTTGCCGGCGACTGTAGCATTTGAGAGGAAGAAAGATACATACTGGACACTCTTAAATGTAAGAATTGCCAGATTTGCTCATTTTCAAGGTTTGAAGGCCAATCAGACAAGAAACTCATAAAAAAAAAAAAAAAATCAACTTATATTTGTGACCTTTACCGTTCATATTATCCACTCCAAAAATAGGTTGTGACGGGATTTAATGAGATGTGGACTGCATTTAGTTAGACAATAAGAGCAGTATCACAGGGAAGGGACATAACATCCCACACGAAGCGCACATCAACTTTACGGGGTGTGCTGGTGTTTGAATCCCAGTTGCATGATTGCTATTATACTGCTAGTTGCATATATTCATACATAAAGATATTTAGATGCTGCTCTGAATCAACAACGGTTGAGTTATTTAAAGGTTGTTTTTTTAAACATATTTGTATGTTTAAGTTGATCAGAGTTTCTGCAAGGCGGCTATTTCAGTGTATTAGTCATGATATTTATTGGCGATGAATAGCGGTGCCAGCAGAACTGCGATTAGCTGCTCTACTTCAAACATAGAGTTGTTTGTTTTTAATTGTTTCTACGTTGGTAGGTTGAAATACTTTGTCTAAGCGAAACCAACCAATGATGCTATAAATGATGGTATGGTAGACGCACTCCCATTTTTGTTGATGGACTTATAAACATGCTAGCTGAAATAGCTTGCTAGTACGACAGACAGGACATGGATGGATGACACGGATGGATTTAAAACTTGACTAAAAGTGTAAAAACATACACAGGGTTCTGCCATTGGCTACTGTATGACGAGAGATTGTGGAGGTTAAAGTAAGTTTTTTTTAAAGTATTTTATTTTATTTTTTATTTTTTTTAAAGGGTAACCTTGGCTGTTAGCATTTCGGCTGCATACAGCCTTATGCTGCATTTGAGGATGGTCGGAAGTCGGATTTATCAGAGTTGGGTTTTTTTCCCAGTTCCGACCTGAAAGCGTTCGAGGCGAAAGTAAACAACCAAAATGGCCAATAGTGATACATTGTTTATTTTGGTCCTTACAACTAATTTTGACCTCCAGCAAACATCTCGCAATTTTGCTTCATTTATTGTTTTTATCTTATTTCATAAGAATTCCATAAAGTTCAGTACACTTTCGTGTACATTGTGTTACTTGGAGTTATGTCGAATATTTATGAATGAAGAAATCTATCTAGTTTTGTACTCGAGTAAATTGTGTTTTACCATTCACGGTCTGTGTTTCCAAAGTGGTCGACTTTGTAGAGTGACGTCACATTGTAGTCCATTGGTGAAGTCTGGGTCCTTTTTTTTTTTTTTTTTTTTTTTTTTAAGAGCTCAGAATTGTTCATTCGGTAGTCTTACTGATTCAACGTCTTATCATCATTGCCTTTTTTTTTTTTTTTTGTGTGTGTGTGAATCGATTTTTAATCTTCCATTTTTAATGGAAAAATATTCAACAAAACGTCTGACTTCGGGTTAGGATTCGCACCTTGAGCATGGAAGAATGTTATATGAACGGAACATTAAGCCTTAATATTTTATTTTATTGCTGTTCAAACATGAAACAGATTACAACCTCTATAAGACTGAAATTTCAGATAAATAAATAATACATTTTCATATAAATCTTACACTCTACAAGCTTACTGATTAGTATTTTCTAAATTTGAATGAAAAAAAATCGCAACAATCGACTTATAAATTCGTATCGGGATTAATCGGAATCGAATCGTGACCTGTGAATCGTGATACGAATCGAATCGTCAGGTACTAGGCAATTCACACCCCTAGTTAAAACAAACCTGTAGAATGTCGCATCGTCCAATCAGCTTGAATTATTGAACAGAATGTCCCACCTTTTCTTGACTAAATTACTGTGGAGAGGTACCAGCTATTGCCACGTTAACAATTAGTAACCTATCCATATAGATAATGAAGATTATGATTTACTATACTGTTTTCGTGCTCCTGCTGTAAATCTTCAAGTCATTTTCTCTCCAAAAAGCCCTCATATTCACTCAAAAGGCAATTCATAGCTCACGCCCGTGACTGACGCAGACCCAGATTGCCCTCCAAAACAACAAGGACACGACATTCCTTCAGAGAATCACCGGCTTGCATGTTTGACAAATGCAGGCCGCCGGCCGGCGCGGCACTCGCATCCGAGCAGCTTGCCGAAGGCTATCGAGCAGCAGACTTTCACGGCTCTCTTGTTACTGGGCTGTAAATTCAGCGGATGGCTCCTGTCTCTGCGTATTGATCCGCTCCGTCACCTTGAACCTCACTATTGACACATGGGGCGACGCTGAGTGGGGAAAAGCGGCAATTTACAGACCCTCAATTATGACATTCATAGATGATGTCACAACAAGGGCATGGCGCTTTGGGACACGCACGCACACACACGCACACGCGCGCACGTTCATGCAGTTCGCCAAGGGATTGAATCCATTTGTTTGGGCACCAAAGCGCACGTACACTCACACCAAATAAAAGCCACCCGAAACAGCACTTAATGGCACACTGTTAGCTTGTGTGTCTATGATTGGGTGAGTGCGTGCATGTGTGTGTGTGTTTCACCTCTGACAGCCTATCTAATGCCTGCTGTCTGTCCTCTTACTCCCCAGACAGATGGCTCACTGGACCATGTCATTAGCAGAGTACAGTTAGCCTTTATAATGTCATATTCAATACCACATATTAATCGTACAATGGCACGGGTCAGAACGTCTGTTCACTGATGAAGCTCTCTATTTGCAGGATGGGATAAATATACATAAGCCACCACCATATGCAAGCAATTTGGAAGCACGTCATTGTCTATTTATGTTTTCGCAGCAACTATATTGATTTTTAGTAAGTATTAAAAAAAAAAAAAAAAAGTGGCCACTATTGCTCCAGGGTTCCCTCTATATATCATCAGAGCAGTAATATGTCAGACTGCTAAAGTAACAATCACTGAAATACTTTTTCAATTACAACAATCTAGTGTCCATCCATCCATCCATTTTCTTGACCGCTTATTCCTCACAAGGGTCGCGGGGGCTGCTGGCGCCTATCTCAGCTGGCTCTGGGCAGTAGGCGGGGGACACCCTGGACTGGTTGCCAGCCAATCGCAGACAATCTAGTGTATTTAACTTATAATCATTTTCGGTCCATATCATATATCATTTTTTTGAATGTTTTGTTGTAACATATATTTTTACCTATGTCCATAATCTGTGCTGTTTGAAATTTCATTACATTTTCAAGAGTTTTGAGCATAAGAATAGTGAGTGTGTATTATCTTGATAACCAACGTTATGAATGAATTTTATTGCCACTTTTTTTGTAAGCTTAATTATTGTAATAATTATTATAATTTATTATTTATGTAATAAATAACTAAAATATGGCAGAATTGTGAAAGTACAAGAGTAAATTGTGTTCACACATCCATTTAACTTTAACACTGAGATGCTTCTTGATAATTTATTACGTCTATATTTGAAGTTTGGCTTCCAATTCATTCTTTCATCTATTATGACACCCAAGAATTGATTTTCTTGATCCCTATCAATCTGCACCCCGTCTGTATTTGTTTGTTTTTGTACATTCCTTCTGCAATTCCCAAATAACTTTAATTATGTTTGATTTAAGTTTAATGATAATTGCTTATATCAAACCAGAATTTCTTGGGGTTTTTTTTGTTTTTTTTTTCCCCCATTCCTGCAGTGATTCTATTGAACACGTCGTTTAAATTCTCCCAGAACAGAAAATACTGGTGTCATCCGCAAACAAGACCAGCTTCAGAACATCCAATACCTTACAAATAGCACTGATATACACAATAAACAGTTTACAACTCAAAACTGACCCTTGGGGCACACCACAAACAATATTTAGATAGGATAAAAAAAAAAAAAACATCACCCAACTCGAAAAACTGTTGTCACTATTTCTAATGCAATATTCCCATTGGAAATAAAGGAGAAAAATGTGCTTAAACTTTGCCATCATTAAAACCTTTATTACTGTTTAGGCAAGTTAAAATGGCAATTATACATTATGTAAAGGTGGAAGGTACTATATGAATAATAGTTTACATTGATATGATTGGCTGGATTAGGGTCGGCCAATATCTTGCATTTTTATGCAATAAAAATCAACGATTGGCTGTAATGTTTTAACTGAGCAATGATGATCAATCAATGATGTCATTGATCTGACCTTCCGAAAAAAGACATTACATTACATTACATTACATAATGTCAGTGTTTATCAATATTTTTTTAGGTTGAACTCCACTACTGCATTTCAATTGGCATCAGATATGTTACTATTTGTCGGTCGACAATATCGACTATTTCTCATTACAACAAAATCATTTACTGATTCACTTGTTACCACCACAGGCACACTTCTTTTGTTTTTGAGTAACTTTAAAGATGTTTCTTTCCCCCTAGGATTTTTTATTTTTTTTTATTTTTTTTTTATTTATTTTTTTATTTTTTTGCTGTTAGGGACTCCACAATATCATAATGAGAAATAAAATCTACGCAGAGGCTAATTCAGTCATGGATGCCTCAATCATTACCAAAATGGTCTTTAGTTCTGAAAACCTTTTTTTTTCAAACCCATTTCAAAATAAATGTTTTACAGTTAGCAATTTTGTATCAACTATTTTGTGTATACTTTTTCTAATTTAATTTCTTCATTCTAATAAATACATCAATTCATTAGTAATGTATCAAGTTAAGTATATCATTTGTGGGCCATATTCCAAAATAGAGCAACGTATTCAGGCAACGCACGTTTCACAAAACAATTAAGATCTTTCACTGACCCAACTTCTGGTCCTGACCTTCACATCAAGCATGTGGCTATATTGCATTACAAATGGATTTAAAATTAGAGCTAGATCGGATTTCACATATCTGATTCAGTAAGTAGTGGCCAGGGGCCACGCAGCCATCGTTACTACTATATTCACAATCCATTGATGCATTGATGAGATCATGAAAAATTGCGACGTGCATGTGTCTGTGCTCTCCTAAGGACTCACCCCGACATGTGCCGACGCTCATAAACACGCGCTCACAAAGAAAAGGAGACACACTCCCCAAGGCCTGAGGGCTCTCAGTGTTGACCGTAGAGGACGTGGGTCAGAATAAAAGGGCAAAGTGAAAGAGGCTCTTAACAGCTCACACAGATGGGCCTATGTCACACGCGCGCACGCACAGTGGGAGGTCAGGGTTCACCTGGAAGGTCTGGTCAGCGTCCATCCATCAGTTTTATAACCGAGCTGTGTCAAAACATTGGGTGGACAAAAAAAAAGAGCGAATAGACACCCATTGTTTATTTAGTGTCCGAAATAAAATTACTTGCAAAATATACATAGACGTACTGTAAAGCTGGCGTTCTAAATATGGAAACCATATGGAAACCGTGGTCTCCGTTTTTGGTTGGCGAGATAAACAAATTAGTGTCATCCTAAATTGGTTTCATGCAGTGAAGTGCTCATTTCCACAGCAAGATCACAAATGAGCAGCAATTACACAGCTGGTTAATGCAGCTCCCTACTGACCATCTCAAAATGGACAACTCACACTTTCTTAGAAATAAGAAAAGATGTAGCTTAGGATTGGTTGGCAACCAGTCCAGGGTGTCCCCCGCCTACTGCCCAGAGCCAGCTGAGATAGGCGCCAGCAGCCCCCGCGACCCTTGTGAGGAATAAGCGGTCAAGAAAATGGATGGATGGATGTAGCTTAGGTACCAGCAAATGTTCCTTAAATACATGCAATGCAATTTATTGGTGCCCAGTCCCAAAGTAAGCTTGTATGGAGAGACATTAATGATGAGAAGTGCTATAGAAAATAGATTGATGGATGTTGCTTAAATAAAGTGAAACATTGAAGGTTGAACAGACCTAAAAACAAAAGTCAACATTTTTGGACTTTTGTTTTGTACATTTTCGGTGGAAAATTTGTATATTTTAAGTTGAAATTCCTAGAAAAAAACTAATAGTAAAATAAGAAAATTAATACTTGAAATAAGCAAAATTACCTGCCAACAGAACAAGAAAAATGTACTTAAATTTACCTGCAAGATCTTGAAAAATAGAAAACTAATATTGGGCCCTTATCAACCACAATGGTCTTGAAAATAGTATTTTTAGACAAAAAACAAGTAATATCGACTTTTTTCCAAGCTGTACTAGCTCGAACTATTTTCTTAAAATGTATACGTTCATTTACATTTAGCAAACTAAGCCTGAGTGTCAAGCAGGGAGGTAACAGGTCACACTTTTATTGTCTTTGATATTAAACTGGGATTAAAACCACAACCTCTGAGGGTAGACACAACCACTTTTACTGTCTTCATACCTTTCATATTAGTTTGTGATCTGACATTACATTATTGATTTGTAATGTATTTATGATGGTTTACAGTCAAGGTGTATATATATGTCTGATGCTCCATGTGACATTCCGCAACAGCGTCTCATCCGGCATGAGTGGTCTCAGACTGAAGTGCGTGTTCGTGTGTGCGAAGTTCGTTCCCCTTCTTTCATTCTTCCTATGTTTCCCATGGGGACAAAACGGTCATTTTGTCCTGTCACTCCCCCTATGATTTCCTTCCCACATTGCCTGTCCAATAAATGACAGTTTAATTTGCCAGCCAATTACACCTGAGCGGTATTTAAATGAGCCAATCAGCACGGCTGACAGGATGACTAGTCGCTCTAGTTAGCGCTCAGACTCAGAGGTCGATTTACTCTCGGACTCAGTGCATCTGTACAGTTAGAACGGAGCTCACTTATCACACTGTTGAAAGCTTTGACCTGAGGTGCCTGGACAGTGTCACATAATAGTTGCAGAAATAGAACTGAATGTGTTAGAAAATCCTAGAAGGATTGTGCACAGACCACAGATCCCAGTTTTAGCTGAATTACTGTTCAGTGTTTGGGTTTTCACGTGTTACGTTTCTTTTATGTTATAGTACTATTAAAAATTGAGTCCATTTTTTAATCCGTGCTGCAGAATAATTCAATACTTAGTCAATACAGCATGTTGTTCGTACAAAAAAGTAGTTTAATGTAGCACAAGATTAATCATTTTAAACAAAATGATTTGAGGGTAAGAATATATATGAGAGCAAATGAGATTGACAGTTGAGTTGAGTTAATCCTCTTTTATGCCTTCTGTAAATAACGTCTAAGCGTCCCATCCTTCTCATTAATGTAATGGCTGACTTAGATGCTCATAAGCACAAGTACACTTTTTTTTTTCCTAGCATAGGCATAAGAATTACAATTATTTCAAATTATTATTATTGTCCTAATCCCAACCTTTCCCTGTCCTCCCAAAGGTCATTTTCAAAGTGCATGACTACTTTCTGTAATTGTACTTTTTAATACAAAGCACCGGATAAGTAAATATAACCCCGGCCTAATATCTTTAGATTAAATACATCTTTAACACACTGACTTTGTCCTTTGCAGCCATACACATGCATAAACCAATACCATCTAATGCACACAGTGTAGCCACACAGAACTTGGGTACTTATAATCACAGTAGCATAACCACACTTAAAAATATTAAACATGGCTGAGGAGGCTTAGAAATTTGCACTTTTAAATATACCCTGTGAAATGACTTGGTTTTTGATGATTATTTTTACTATGAGCTTAGCCGCAAAAAGAAATAATAAAAAAATAAAAGTTCCTTTATGCACACTTCATAAGGGGTTGAAAATTAGTATTTGATGTATTTATTTCCAGAATTAAAATGCTTATCTTACATCTCTTAGGCAAACTCCATCTGAAAGTCTTGTCAGTGACAAATGTGTGACATGTGAGCACATAATTAGAAAGACTAACGGTCGAAAAGTAGTGTAAATGATTTGTGTCTTTCTGAAATTGAGGGTTAAAGCCTCAACGCTTCAGCCAAAACGAAGGCAACACACAATAGAGTTCCTTAACGACATCTGGACAACTCACATTCAGGGACTGCTGCACATAGAAACATTGCGCTGCAAACACACGCGTGCAACGCAACACACCCGGGTCAACACGCCGGGAGTGGACCCCCAATGGTGACACTGGCAGCATCCTCCATTAACTCCATTACGCACATATAGAATGCATGGATATGTGTCACTGTCTCCAGGTCAGAGACAAACGGATACCTGATGAGACGAGGTGAGACAGCGGCAAAATAAAATGGAACAATGACTGGGACGCAGATGGAAGAGAGTAAGGTCACTTAAACGACTTTAAGGATACATTTACGTGAGTAAAATGTAGTAATCATAATAATAATAATAAGAAGAAGAAGAAGTATTTTTGAGGAGTTTCATGTCCAGATGATTTAGTTTTTCAAAATGAAAGTATGATTTTAACATTTTACTCATATATTTGGATCTTTCTATACCACTTGTAGTCCTTACCCTGGTGGGTGAGCTGGCGCCTATCCCAGGCCAGCTGACTTTGTCACGTTGGACTGGTTGCCCAGCCAAAAGCAGGGCTCATATAAACAAACAAGCATTTACATTCACACCTATAGACAACAAAGTCCTCAACACTTTTTAAAATTTGAGAGTATGCCCAAGTACCTGGAGAAAATAATGTAATTATGAGCAGGAGACAAGCCAAGTCAAAAGACAATATGCGTCTTGTTTGTTTGTGCTCCGTTTGTGACAAACCAAACAGGAATCGGCAGCTCGCTTAGTTAGTTAGCTAGCTGGGGAATCAGCCAGTACTTAGGCCCCAATTATCCACTAAATCTGCCTCTCTCTAAATGAGATTATTGCTACACGCACAAGCTGAAGCTCCCATTGGGTTCCATTAACTTTGATTACTCCTCATTATTTACTTACAGCTCTGCCACTGTTATTGCTTTCACTTACGCAGATGCCCAGACAGGGAGGACCCGAGCAGGGAGGCGATACAAGCGCGGAGAAGTTATATTTCATAAATGCATAAACGTAAGTAATAAGTGAGGAATATGCACCTAATTGCAGAATCACAAAATGTAAGTAATGAAGCCAAAACAGTGGGCTTGCATTTTTAAGGTTTTGCTTTCGTATGTTTTGTTTTCGGAGATTATCTGACACAAAGGACAGCTTGGTGGTATGATGCTTAGCACAACTGCCTCACTTTTACAACTTGAGAGATTCTGGGTACAAATCTTGGCTCCATCCCGCCAGTGTGGAGTTTGCATGTCCTCCTTGAGAAGATCTCTACATTCAAAACCAAAGCAAGAGTAGTTGCTACTAAGATGAGAAATGTTAAAGGAGTGTTTACTAGGATCTTAGTTAACTCATTTGCTCCCAAAGACGTATAAAAACGTTCTATTTTAAACATTGCCATGGTCTCAAAAACGTTGTTGTTGTTTTTTTATACTAGAGCATAAAGACGGCTTTGATGCAGCCTCTGACCTGAAGTGGTCGTTAAAGCAATGGTAGTTATTACAAAAAAACAGCCAGCAGGTGGCAGCAGAGTATAAGAGATCAACCAAGGCCATGTTACAACAAGCTCTTTTCTTCAGATTTGTGAATAATAATGAAACTTAGCTATACTCTAATGCTAATTGCTGCAAAACAGAAACAAATACAAACGTACTTTTTTTTTTTTTTTTCCTGATGGAAGAAGAGACTCTAATCTTTCTTTTGGTAGCTTCCATGGTTTTATAGCAACGGAACACAATATTCTGTGCGCTTTGCAAAATCAGTCGAAAATCCAGTAAAACAGCCGGGAGCGAAAGGGGTTGCTTGACACAGATGACAGAAAGTAGAGGAAAACATTTGTGTTTCTGAAACTGAAATATCTTAATTGAAGAGCTGAGTAAGTCCTTTTGTATAATGCATGAGGGCCGCTAAAAAATGGACGACGGACTGTCAATGGCACCCGGACCGTAGTATGAACACCACTGCACAAGAGTGTCCATATTGTGTGTGTTTCAGTGCACTAGCACATTGGTTAATAAGATGTAAATCTGTATCAAAGTAAGATAATAGTAAGAACTACAGTGGGTTATTTATTCGTATAAGCCAAGAGGTTATTGTGCTTAGACCAAACGTCAACTATATGTCTGGCCGTAATTGAAAAACAAGAGCAAACAATGACAAGAAGGAAAGAGGAAAACACTCCAAAGAAGCGTGTCGGCTCACTTGTCATTTTGGGGCCAAGCCCAATGCTCAGGGCCAGTTTTCATTGTCTATCGTCTTAGTGTATAAAGCCAGTTGCTACATTAATATCGAGAAGCCACAGCTGTTTGCCTCCAAACTTTCTGACAGCAGCAAAAGAGAAGCATGGGAAGTGAGGTGTGCCGGATGGTGAGGTTGTGGGGGTGGAGAGAAATGCAGAGAGACTATGAAGTCAGCTCCAAGGCCTAATTTCACCGACATTGTCCCTGGCTTAATTGCAAAATTCCCTCCATGTCTACTTCCCTCCCCATTGCGCGGCTCTGTGGCGCTCCAAGGTAAAAAAAAAAAAAAGGCAGGATCTAATTTCATTTTGGTTTGTCTTAGGACAATTCTTACATGTTTAATTCTATCCCAATTTCATGTAATCAGGCGGAAGACTTCCCCAGGGGGAGGGCAGCACAGGTCAGGACCAGGCCGTGCTGTTTACTAATGTAATTGGTCGCACCTTTATTCTGTCGCCGTTGTCTTTTCTCCTTTATCTTTATATCCTTCTTTCTCTCCTTCCACCCTTCCAAGTCACACCATCTTGCGCTCCTCCTATCTCTTTCCCTTCATCCTCCCCTCCTCTGGGCCAGGTCGACGTATTTGTTATTGTGATTTCATATTTCCTCCCATCCATCCATCCCTGCCTCGGCAGCCTCTGGACATTGACTACAAAATCCATTATCATTTGTATATTTTAATTATGCAAATGAGGATAGCTCAGCTGGCCTGTTGGAGGCTGCAGGGGAGAAAGCAGGAACTCCATTGCGGGTGATTACAATTCATCCGCTCGTCTCGCTTTAATTGTAACAAGCTAATTACCGTGTTTCCATTTAGTTTGAACAATGCCAAAAAGAAAAGGAAGCAGTGATAGCTCGGGCTAACTCGTGTGGCAAAGCTAGCTGACGGGCATTCGGGGAGGGAGGGGGAGGTGAGGGAAAACAGCCTGGAAAGATCCTTGGAAAACTGATGCAGCAATATTTTGACAACATACAAATAATTTGCCACATTCTGCTTCATGCTTGCATACTACCCGAACATGCCAGACTACAATACGCAAGACAAGCCTGGTTCTCACTAAATTACAAGTTAGCTGACTCACTTTTGAATCTAGGCTGATTTCCAGGTTTCATCAACAATTAGAGTGGACAAAGGGCTGATGTGTGGCAAGGTTTGACTCGTATTTTTCCCTTGACTCCAGAGGTGAGGGACTGGATTCAAATGATTTGACTCGCATGAGATTCGACTCCCCAGTTTAAGTACATGACTTGAGCATGACTCGACTTGACTTTGACTTCGGCAAGCAGGGCTGTAGTAATCGAGTATGGATTAGACCCTTTTTTTTTTTTTTTTTTTTTGTCACTGATTTGACTCAGATTTCATGGAATTTGACTTGGACTTGCCTTAGGCAAAATAGTTTTATCAACTTGACCGAATCAACTATATTTTTATTCCTGAAACTTAATAACATCCTTCAAAAGAAACTTAAAATATTTTTTTTCAGATTACCAAAAAGCCCAGAACAGCACGAATTCCATTTTTAAAATATGCCATGCTGACTTACGCATGCCTGTGAAAATACCAATATAAGGTCTAACATCTGCGCAGATTTCAACCACATTACTGTCAATGTTTTGTATTAAAACGGAAATGTAGCACTATTGATTGAATTATAATAACAAACTGGTCTGTTTTATTGCACAGTGGAGAAGCACGTTGCCACGTCAAAGGGTGTGGTGGTAGACACAAATACAGTCAAGTAGGGCGAGGAGGCAAAGAATTCGGTCAAAAAATGTTTAACAAATAAAAACGAGGAGGCAAAAATGATCTATGAACAAAGAAATAAAAAAATAATAATAATAATAATAAAGTCCAACAGAGTAAAACCAGACAAGGCATGGAACAGAAGCGGCAGCATGACAGGAGGAAAACGACAATGAATCGACACAGAAAGAGGGGAAACAAGAGACTAAATACACACTAATTAACACGAGACACAGCTGGGCAAGACACGTGGCAGAGGGTTCTGATAGGTTGACACACGAGGAAGTCAGGCAAACACAGGTGGGCAGGACAATGATTGACGAGACAATGGGAGACACACAAGGAAAGCAGAACATAACAGATCATAAAAGAAACTTAAAGGAACATGATGACAAACTCAAACAAAACCCACTCAAAAGCAGAACTCCGACAAAAGCAAAAAACAAACCAAAACCCAACCCAAACCATGACACGCATATACACACCGTAGCGTTTCATGTGCTTTATTGTAGTTCACAAGCCAAGTCTGGATCCAGATGGTTAAATGGCTCACCCTAAAGTAGTCTACCAATCACATTTAACTTGATACAACAATTTGCTTTCCAAAGCGGCATTTTGTCAGCTGACTGAGGATCAACTTGAGCCTGTCCCAAATCCTGACACAATCCCCCCTCTTGACTAGCCATGCAAACAAGTTTAAAGTGCCTCTTCTGTCCTATGTGATTTAAACGAGGAGCTCGGAGAAGTGTGTTTCCTAAAAGACATTAATAACAAAACTGCTGAGAGTAGGAGTAAAGTGATAGTGAGGGCAAAAATACAGTACGACTCTTGTGACCATTACGTACAGCACACGCTCCAACTTAAAAGAACAAAGCCGGTAGCGGACCAATGAAGACGGCGTTCGCTTTTGTGCTCGAGGTGTTCTGCCTCATCTTCTCTCGATTCAGTTCTTTTGCCGGTGAAATGAGTCCGGGGCTTCTGGGGATCAGGACCAGGCCTCGGCTGAGCAAGATCTCATTATCTCTCCTTTACATACACCCATGCACGCACGCACACACTCTCAGATATGTATTCACACGTGCAACAATAAGGGGAACCCGATATGTATGTCATGTCATGAACATGTCTGCATATAGCCCTGTAACCTTTATTGAAAATGGGTTGTTTTACAATAGGACCTCAAAAATGTGTTTTTGTTGTTGATCGACACATAAATATACCATTCAGAGTCACTTTTCTCCACATGCTGTCCATAAATTAAAGTAAAAAATGGATCCAGATTTCAGGCGAACTAACCTTGCCTTCATTTTTGTCTCCAGCATCCAACTTGGGCGCACCCCTTGCCATCTTCCACCTTCTCCATGCCCACCTACTTTGCGATGTCATCAGGGAGACTCTTGAAAGGTATTTGAAATTGTCTTCCTTAATCATTTCGCTGATCCCGCAGGACACGCGATGACACGATAGTGGAGGAGGGTGGGGAATACGGGCATGCAATCCACTTCAGGAAATGCTTCTCCAAGGGCTTAGAAAGGAACGCCCGGTGACACAGTTGGAAGCAAAGAAGGGCGACAAACCAAAGTTCCACAGTTTTCTTGTTGTACAGGAAGAAAAGAAAAAAAAAACTAAAAGGGAATGATAATGACATTCTTTGCTAATCTTGCTGTGAGGTCTTTATTGGATCATCGACCTATTTAAGCCAAAGTATTGAAAAAGTCTGACCTGTATTGTAACTCACGATGTGTTGGAATTATGAAGTGTCGAATTTCCCAGGTTATGTTATGACTTATTGTCTGAGTCACTGTCCATGGTCCTGAAGTTTGCTTGGGTTCAAAGAATTGTGATTCATCATGACTCGACTTGACCCAACTGTCCCTAATTACAACACAATAGTTTTGATTGTTTTTTTAATTTTGTTATATGTATTCTTTTACTATCTGTAAACTAAATTCCTAAAAAAATATATATGTATCCATTTATTTTTAAAATGTCATTCCACAACATTCTAATTCATTCAAATGCACCTGTATCATGGAAATATTTATTTATTTATTTATTTATTTTATGTGTATAATACTGTGCATTTATTTAGTGTCTAAAAATGACGCTTTCCACGATCAGGATTTTTCAGCCAATCAGCGATTAATGAGTTAGAAAAAAACGATCACTGATTTGATCAGAAGATGGAGCAAATATATATTTAAAAAACTTTTATATTTACTGCCATTTGCAAGGGATAAGGGCTTTCCCAGCCCACAAATAGTTAAAACAGTATAATTGACCTCAACTGAAACGCATGGGGGGGAAACAAATCTTCAAAAAATGCTGACAAACATTAAATGCAACATGTGATGTCTTATTTAGTGGAGCCGGTCAATGATGTCATTGTTCAATCGGGAAAATTAAGAGATTACATCTGATCAATGATTTTGCATAAAATGCTAATTATCATCAGACTCTTTTAAAGTGTTTGCATGGAAAGTTGCATCTGATTTTGTAATAACTCTGGATTATGTTCAATGATATACACAGATGTCACGCTATAGGTTAAATCAACACTATAAATACCAGGCGGTCTTAGGATAGAGACTATCCTTGGTAAATATGTAGCGGGTCTTTAAATCACTTCCTACAGCTGCTAAGTGATGCTCACCTGACCTATATCAACATATATAATGTAAATGCAATGTTTTTAGACCTATTTCTTCATTTGGTATAACATGTTGTGTCTCCACACAAACAAAGAAGAGACACACAAAGTCCAATCTATATTGACTGATGTGTGATGACTTTCCTGTGCTTTTTTTTTTTTTTTTTTACATTTTTTTATAATGAAAGCATCACCACTTTATTCGTCAATCTGCATGGGGCGGACAGCAGATATTTGTGAGCACATTCCAAATCCAACTTAACCAGCAGTTGGGGATCAGAGAGAGGAAGTGAGAGCTCGAAATCTAACATTCATTAAGAGATCAGACATTCAGAGGATCATCTTTAAACTGCCCCTGGAAAAATAACATTTTAAATCGCACAACATGACTTTACATGCACTTTTGCCTGTATGTACTGCTTTTATTTCAGTCACAGCAAATGACTCAAAACCCACAACAGTGTTGTTGCGGCTTAAATCTATCACAGTCGAGCAAGAAACATTTGAGGCGCTATCATGACAATTTTCCTAATGGCAGTGTTCCAAATGTCTTATTTAAAACATGCCACAAATGACACAAGAAAATGACGGTATCCTCTCCTAACCTGTGCCCAACATTCTTCTACCTTCATTGTCTCGAATGCTTTCCATTAAAACTGTCGATATTAAAACTCATGGCCAATCATCCGGGATTTGTCCTGCAACATCTGGGCACTATTTTAATAACCCACATATGTACCCCCCTCATAAAAATCAACATGTTGCTCCTGCTGAGAGGGTCCATTTGAAAGCTAAGTGAGATCGAAATAAGTACAAGTGAGCGTAGTTGTCATCATTAAGCAAAGTGGCGCCACCCAAACTGTCCTCGTGCCCTTAAAGAATCCCAAATAGGCCCATCTGTCCATTTTACACTCTGTGATTCTTAGCAAGCCGAGCCCTCGTGGGTGTAACCCTGCAGGGATTTGATAAAGAAGACACAAACATATTTATGCTGCCAGATATGAATTTTTTTAAGTCTATGTTTTATGGGGAAAGCTGTGAAAGAACGTGTGTTTTAGGAGTCAAATGGAGGATGCAGGGACAAATCAGGCCAACTGGATTACAATTCTGTGTTACACTGTTTTGAGTTTGGAATTGGCAACCTTTCTTTCTTGTCAAGAGTCGGTTAAATGAAACATTTTTGGTTTACTTAAGTATTTTTGTGGAGGAAAAAAGGTACTTTTATGCAGTTACATTAAATTGAACTGCAATATATTCTGCTTGCAAATTTTTTTTTAGCTATTACTAATTGTGCTATTGAAGTCACACGACAAGGTTTCACCAATCCAACCTAACCACCACAACTAGCAATAGTAGGTGAGTCACATGACCAAGTTCCGGTCAAGATCTGCAAAGAGAAGCAACGTTTTCAAAGTAATTTATGCCAAGTTGACTTGTTCCGTTTTTCTAAATTGTCATGTTTTGGTTTGGTGGGAGTGGGTTTTTGTTGTCTTTTGGTGTTTTTGGTCGTTTGTCATGTGTTCCTTGTTTCTTCCCTTGTCCCGTTATGTCTAACCACGTCCACCTGAGTGTGTCTTCCCTTCCCAGTGTATCCACCAATCAGCTTCCCTTGCCACTTGTGTCTTGCCCAGCTGTGTCTAGTCATTGTCATTAGCCTGTGTGTATTTAGTCACCTGTTTTTCGTTCGGTTCTTGTGGAGTCATTGTGCTTGTAGTATCTGTTGTGCCTGTTCATGTTCATGTCCCTGTTTTCCTTGCCATGCCTTGTGTTTGTTTTTGATCTTGTTAATTTTTTCATAGTACCTTGTTTATAGTTTTTGTTAATTAAATCCCCTTTTTTTTACCTGCATCCCTGCCTTGCCCTGTTTTTTGTTGCCCCCTGCATTTGGGTCCTGCCTCCAACACCCCCATTTCGTGACATAAATAATCACTGCATGATGAGCCTATTGTGATTTTTCAGGGGCGTAAGCCAAGAAATTAAGATTAATTATTCTTTTCTTTTCTTAATTCTTGTTTTTAAATATTTAATTTATAACTATCTTAGTTAAAGTGATATAATTTGGCAATTTTGCACATTCCTAGGTCTGTGCAATTAATAAAAATTCAATTACAATTTCAATTATTAAACTCCACAATTGCAAAATCAGCATAATCGTTTTGAAAAAAAAAAAGAAAATAAGTATTAATACTAATTTTGAGTTGTTTAAATTGATACATTAGCACCTTTTTTAATTTCAAAATAACTAATTTAATAAATTATGTGTGGTCCAAAAGTAACTAATCTAATTATGTTTCAAAAGAATTTTATTTCTCTTAATATTTTTTACGTTTCAACATTTTCTTGTTTCGTACCAAAAAAAAAAAAAGATCAACCTAATCGAATTATTACCACATTAATCATAATTAATATTTTCTTCATAATCGAGCATCCCCACACATTTCATTTTGATATTTTTGTCTATTTGACGTTCATGCTCTAATTAAAAAGAATGAAATGAAAAATCAGAAGTTACTCATCAGTTACTCGAGCTTTTTTTGTTAATTAAAGACATTCATTATAAATATCAATGCATATTAATGAACATGCAGATATAGTAGCTTATGAAATCTGTTTTTTCCCCTCTTTTGTCTAAGCATAACATCTGGCATTTAAAAATAGATTATACTGGTGTTAAAAGGATAATAATCCACCAGAAAAATCTCAAGAAAAACATCTTGTTTGTGTTTGCACTTGAGGCCCGTCAGTGAGCATGCGCCATGCGCGTGTTCATAAAAACATTTTAAAAACAAGGGCTCACATATCTGTAAACATTAGCGTTGTCAGATCAGTGTCACGCCTCTTTCAGCCCTGCTTTTAATCCTTCACTTCCACTGCTATATAGGGGTATTTATGAGTGACCAGATCAGTGAGAGATCAGCGAGAATCATCATAACAATGAAAGTGATGATAAGATCTGTTTTGATGAGCAGTCTTAATGTGAGCTTTTAGCACAGCAACAACAATCCATGTGGAAACGACACAAATAGGAAGGGAAAAAAAAAAGACTGCAGTATACGAATACATTTGTGTGTGTCCATATGAACCGCACACCCAAACACAGCTCATATGAATTGTTATTTTTAAATACAAAACACCAGAGCGGCTATTTGGCTGAGCAATAATTATTTTTCTGCAACAATAATTATTAGCTTTTAATTCTGTTGTTCACTGTTTTGCCCGATGGCCCTTCTTTGAAAAGCAGACGCGCTAATTTCAAATTCGCAGCCCTAAAGCAAACTGCATGAAGCATTTAACTTGAATATCAAATAATTACAAATCAAATAATTGAAAAGTTAAAGCGCAGGCGGATCGTTATTGAAATGCGTGAGGCAGTGCTTCCTGGAACACTGTCTTGTTGTGTGAGGTCACTTTAAATATTTGTTTCAATACTGGGACATTAATTGATTCTTTTATCTTGAGAGAGCATTATTTTTGTATGTGCTATACTAGAGTCATCAAAAATCAAAATCTTGCAGGTCATTTTGTGTAAACAACCTGATTTGTCCTGGAATTCACGTGTTTGTGTCTTTCGCAAGACAAAACAAACAATAAATGAAGATTAACTGCTCATAGTCTAATCTGGTAGAGTCTGGTGCTGCTATGCAGTATGTTTGATGGGATTACATTCAGGATTACACAATTAAAGCATATCTGGTTGCAGGGCTTGTCACACTGTTGTCACTCACTAATGTGAACCAGTATAATAGCTTTGGAATTTTCATTATAGTTATTTTGTTTTGAATTTAATTTGAATTAGTTTTATAAGTTTTAGGTTTTTTTTTTAAAGTGCTTAATTGTAATGCAGTTTTAGTATCACTTTTCTTTTTTCAATTTAATATTGCAAGATCTTTGTGTAGTAAAATAAATAAATAAATAAATAAATAAACAAACATTGTTTTACTGTACAACAGTCCACAGACTTACAATTATAGAATTACAATAAGTGCAGGGCATAATAGTGTTTCTAAAGTAAGATGCATCATCAACCTTACACAGCAAAATTCCAGGATTAAATTTTTGGGAGTTGATTTTAACTCCCAAAGTGTAATTTTGACATTTTCAGAGTTAAATGGTGCCCAGGGCAGGCATTTTTTTTTCCCACATTGTTGATCACCTAGTATCAAATTTAACACTAGGAAAACTGAGAATAGTTGATTGTCTACTCCTGTACTGTTAATTTGACTTTACTTAGTGAGTTAAAAATGGACTCTTTCCCAGTCTTAAATATTTAACTAAGTGTTAATTGAACTCTGTAGAGAGTGTGGAGCTATATGAACTCTGTAAACTCTGTCATCTAGTGGCACTTTTTTTTTTTTTTATTGGATGTGTTAAAATGAAAAGAAATTAAAGAAAATTAAAAACTTGTTAAAGTACAAAGTATTGACTCAAGTAACTACCCAAGTACAGTAACATACTTAGTTACTTCCCATCTTTGAAAATAAGCAAGTCTCTACACACACAAAGTAAATTTACTGCGGATTGTGTTTTAATTTATGCTATTAATAGCACAGTTTTTACCAAGTCATCCTATATTTGTGTGAGAGTAAGCTCATACAGGACTTCCTCCAATGCCAGTCAGCTGATCTCGTATTCTAACTAACAGCAACAATTACATCCACGCAGTGATTGGAATCATCGTTGTGCTGGTCAATAACGACTCTCTCCCTCTGACAGTTTCATTCTCGTGGACGTCTTCTGTCTTCCCGCTTTCAGCTTTTATTTGGCCCTTCCATCACTCGCCATGCCACCTGGTGATTAAGCAGTAAATTAACCTCCTGGCCTCATCAATAATAAACGGATAGAGAAAGCTTTTGGTTGTTCCGTTTCCTGTCTGCCACGCTAATAGACCCCTTAACGTTCACATTAACATAGCTCTTGTTTACTCGGGCAGATGGACAGACGAGGCCAAAACATGGACGAGCACAAGGCGAGACGCATAAACGCATCATGGATCTTGTATAATGTGCAGACACTTACTCGCATTTTAACCGCACGGGGATGCCTCAGAGGTCATGTGATCGAATAATGTCTTCCAGAAGCTTGGACATGCGCGATAAGCTTATACAATTGTGTTTATGTCGAAAATGCTACCTCAACTCTTCTAGGAAATCTCGACTTACTTGTACTGTATGTGTATTAAATCGAATTTCGTCATTATATAAACAACAGATTGGCCTCGATGGTGGTTGATCATCCAGGACAGAACTTTTACCACGTCCATTGAGTCCGAGTGAGCCATCTTCCATGTCAATCATTGAGGTGGCTGACCTGAGCTGTGCTGGTAAGACGGTTGGAAATGCCCAAACCCGTTGGGTTGAAGACATGGAGGTAGATACAATAACCTCCCCGAATATACAGTAGCTCTGCACAAAGTCTCTGAAAATGAAAACGTTTTTTTAAAAAAACAAAACAAACAAAAGCTAACTAAAACTCCCGTATTTTCCGCACTTTCAGGCGCACCGCATTATAATGCACACCTTCAATGAATGACATATTTTAAAACTTATTTCATATATAAGGCGCTACAGTAGAGGCTGGGGTTACGTTATGCATCCATTAGATGGTGCTGCGCTAAAGGGATTGTCAACAAAACAGTCAGAGTCAAACTTTATTCATAATTTACAAACCAGCTTTCTGACAACTTCATTCACTCCCAAAATGAATAAACAGCTGTTTTATTATTTTCTCTGAGATAAAGTATTAGTATTAGCGATCCAAGATGGCGAGATTTCTGCGCATGCGCGTCACCGATCGTGCAGGGTCACCGATAGCGTCTTGACAGCGAGACCTGTTGCGGCTCAATATTGATCCATATATAAGGCGCACTGGATTATAAGGCGCATGGTCAGCTTTTGAAAAAATTGAAGGCTTTTAGGTGCGCCTTATAGTGCGGAAAATACGGTACATATTATGTCTATAAAACTGATTAAAACTAACTATAACTTTTGTGAAAATGGTGTTCATTTTTATTTTTGTCTATATTGTACATGAGCTTTCTGAATTAATTTTAGATAAGCGGTTCTTAACCTGTAGGTCAAGACATACACCCAACTTCTCTGATTCATGATGACACATGCCGCTTAATTGGCTATCATTGGCTGCAGGTGATCACATATGGTGTTCCACAGGGTTCACTTCTGGGGCTTCTGCTGTTGTCATTTTATCTGCTGCCCCTGGGTTCCATCTTAAGAAAACAGTGGTTGTTTTGAAGTACTTGTAGTAAATACAGAGTTGAGTTGAGTAATGAGAGACAGCCCACTTAATGCCTGTACTTTTAATTGCAATATACTGACAGATTCAGTTGATTTCCGTTCTTTATAAATTGGAGATTGGCCAGCTTCTTAAAACAGATGGGATTCATTGGTGTTTCACAACTTACTTTTCTGACATTAGCCGTGCTATAGAAACAGGATTGCACTTCTTTTCAAATGTTCTCATATCGTTTAAGATATTACAGATATGAGTACAAAGTTATTAACAATGAAATTCCTGTCAGAAAACAAAGCTTATGCACACTCACAAACGGCAAGAAAAAACAGTAAAAGCCTTATGGGACCACATTTGTGGTATTTCATTTGAACGTCTTTTTCAGGTCTAAGTGCCAATCTTGTGAGTTGCCTTGATTTTATGCCCCACATAAAATGGCGCCGTTTGCTCCACAATGGCCTATTTAAGTTACATTACCTTCAAATATTCCCCAGTAAAGAAAATTAAGCTGTGATACTGTGAGATCATCCAGTTAGTTATCGTCTCCCCGTAGAAGGGATGTCACGTTGACACCCTGTGGAGAACACAATCATTCTCTTGGACAAAAGGTAATAGTCTTATACGGTGTGCCCCGAATAGTCCACTTCCCCCTTCTCTCAAACCATAAACTTAAGCATTTAGAGGTGTTTTAGCGCTGAAAAATATGCACAAAAATACAGGCGTGGTGAAAATAAACTAAAATGATGGGTTAACACGCTAGCTAACATGTTTAAATTGCATATATTAAAGTCGTTGTCATTTCTGGAGACACTAAATTTGGATCCTCCGGATAATACTTTTTTTTTTTTTTTGAAAGTAGTCCTTGACATCCTTCAAACTGCCCCAGTTATTAGTCTTGGTTGCATTATTTATTACATTGATTTTGTAGATCAACATGTAAGTTAGGCGAAGTGGTAAATGTGTCGGTTTAGTTATTATTGCATGAAACTGGATTTAATGAATTCATTCAATCACATTCTTAACAGTGTCTACAGTTACAAGTAAATCATACGTTAAAATATATCAGAAAAAGTGAAACATCAGGATACTGGATTTTTATAAACAGCTCCAAGAAGCTTGGGTCATGCTTCCTGTACCCCTTCGCCCCTCCGCCCCTGCCCCCTTCTGACCTTGTAGCCTCTCTGCTTACCTTTTCAAATGCTCTGTAGCGCCCAGCAGTCTGTCTGCACAGGAGCTAATTGGCTTCAGTATTCACTGTTAACGTCTCATTACTCATTCCACTTAGAATAACTTGCACAAGTTTCCTTGTGTCCAGGGGTCATTAGAAGCAAAGGAAGCCTTTAATTATGAACTCTGGATTATTGAGTAAGTAGGCTAACCATCACCCAGCATGTCTGAAATGCTCTATCTCCCATATCCAACACGTGTTAGTTATCTGAAGTGGATTTTTTTTTTTTTTTTTTGCATGATCACATTATCTTGATTACATTTTGAAACATGTGCATATGGAAAAAAATAGAAAATTATTACATTTGTGTATTATTATTATTATTAGGGATGGGTGAGTGCCGATACCAGGTATCGGTATCGGGCCGATACCAGCCTTTTTTCTAGTACTCGAGTACTCGTGACGCAGACGAGTACAAGCGACCGATGGCAGAGGGGGAAGACGTTAAGTGAGTCCTCCTTGCCTGTAACTGGCGCTAGCTTGCAGCAGTTTTTCACCAAAACTTCACCGGTTTGGAAATACTTCAAAATTGTGAATCCTAAACTAAAAAGAGCATTTTTGTGTTTTATTTTGAGCGTTAAGACTATTGAAGAGTGACTGTGCATGCTGTTTTTTTTTTTTTTGTCAAAATTAAAGGAAATATATTTGTTTAAAAATATATTTTAGTTTTTTTTTTTTTATTTGTCAAAATGTACTACTGGTATCGGCAGTTGGTATCGGTATCGGTGAGTCCTGAGGGTCTGGGTATCGGTCTGAAAAAAGTGGTATCGAACATGTCTAATTATTATTATTATTATTATTATTATTATTCCCAATAATGTGTATAATTTTAATAATTAATTAATGTAATAATCCCCATTGCTTGTCAATGAAATGCATGCTCATCTTCAGTCTGTCGTGCTAATTGATATGCCCGAGGCATGCACGCATGCGCATCTCCTTCAGGCTGAACAACACCGACTATTATCAAATAGCATCATGGCGCTTTTTGCTCAAACTTTAAATGTCCTCCTTAAAATGTCGCATTTGGATATCCAGTCGCGAAAGAGGAGGATGACCTGCCTGCACGGTGACAATCCGCTTCCAAGCCTCACTTTCTGTAATAAAATGGCGCAATAAGAATAATCATCCCCATTATAATTTGTCCTCCAATTTGCTTAAGATGTGTGTTAATTGTAATGGCGCACTAAATCTTTAGTGAACACAAGAGTTGCAATCGGTAAGAGACGGCGCAGTATTAAGTAAGGATTACATTTGGAGCGACCATATTGTAGCCTACATCTGCTTTTTAATCGCCACTAAATGAATGGAGCGCTTTATTCTTGGCTCTAATATACAAAAATGCACGCCTTAATTATTTTATACCTCAATTCGGAGCGGAATATATTCATCCCATCATTTTATTATGAACTATAGAGGCTTGGTGTTTAGAGAAAGGGGCGTTGGGGGGGGGGGGGGGGGGGTACATTTTAGTATGGTAATCACTCACCTGGGGCGTGTTGCATTTATTGACAGCTCTGATGTTAAATGTCTCAAGCTCACTTAGTGTTGTACCTCTTAATTTATTATGTTTCCATCTTGCTTCAGTGTCCGCGCGCGCTTCACTGGTTTGACCCTCCGAAATCACCAAGCGTTTTTTTTTTTGTTTTGTGTTTTTAACGCATGATTAATTTCTCAGTGGGGCGACGCCTAATGCATTATGAAAACAGTGTAATGTAGTCCAGATGCATTGTATTGAAATCAGCTCTTTCCCCCGCTTCACGCGGTTTAGTCATACTCTGCTTTTAAGAACATTTGGGAACATTGAGGCGTTTAATTATCTATGATTTCAAGGCGGGCGATTCTTGTTCAAGTTTTGAATACAAATAATATTGTTATTTACAGACAATTAATTCATGACAGATAAACTTGGTAAAACTTTCCACTATATTGCGATCAAAAACGAAAATAAAATATTTGGTTTTATAAATCTCATCGTGACGTCACTTCTGGCAGCCACGCGCGGCCCCGCCCCCTCGCTTGTATCACGCACGAGACAAAAGCTACGCGCTGTGACGAGGTCAATTGGTTTGAAAAGGAGCAGATGGGACTCGTGTGGCGCGTTCAAGAACAGCAAAAAAAATAAATAAATGCCACCGGCCCATCTCAACTTGCACCTTAACAATTGATTCCCGATATGGAATTGAATTATTATTATTTTTTTATAATGACGTAATGTCCAACTTTTTCTTTCCACAACATGGCCACTGAGCAATCTGCCCTAATATAATAATTCTGAACAATGTTCATGCACTTCTCCCTCACGAAAATGAAGAGAGTGACGACAACCTTCAATCTGGGTTACATGGCTTTATATTTAGGTCTGCCTGCTCCCATCTGTAATTTGGCTGCGTATTTTTAGTGGATGGAGTAATTGAGCAGCAGGGGCGGCATGTTAAAAGAAAAAGCAAGTGGAGCAGAGGAGTAACTTAAAAAAAAAAAAAAAAAAAAAAAAAAAGGAAGTCTTTTGAGAGAATTGTGGTATAGACCCCAAACTATTTAGTCAGATACTATAAGAGAGTCTACCAGCTCACTTTGGGTAGAGGTTGGTATACCCTGCACTGGTCGTCAGTCACTCGGCAAATAGACAAACAATCATTTACATGCACTCCCAGATAAATGGACAATTTTGAGTCGACAATCAAACAGTGGACATGGAAACTCCACTCAGGATGGCCAGAGACAAAACTTGGATCTTTAACTTCAGAACTGTAAGGTTCCATTTTAATTCAAATATTGGAAAGTATAACACATATATAGACACAAGCTAAATAAATAAATAAATAAATAAATAAATAAAACGTTCAAAAAATAAATACAGGTTTATTGAGGTTGGTATGGTGAATCTTCCTGTGCTGAAGTTAGCCCACCATTTTTTTTATCTATTAAAATAAAGCACAAACAATAAAAACAAAAAACAAAAATGTACAAATATCAACAAATCTCCTTTCCTGTACACTGAAAAAATGGGGAGTACTTGAAAAAGTTTAGAAAGGTTGCACTCAGAAATTCTAGTTTAATTAGAATTTCTGATGTGAAAAAAACTTTACTAGCTTTTTTCAAATTTACTAGATTTTTTTTAAGTAAATATCATTCCCCGTTTTTTTCAGTTATACCTGAAGTTCCTTAATCAAACTGAGCAACCTGTTCAAACTAAATGGAACGCGGCCCTAATCAGTGTCATATATAGGCCACTGAAATTACACATAACTCTTTAAAAATAAGACCGTAATACACATTAACACGTTGGCGGCGGTGGTATCCGTTTCTTGAATTGTTTTGTTTTTATATTTCCGTATAAATTTGACGTCACTTGCGGGAGCAGAACGCGTTGGTGTGAGTGTGGCGCGTGCACGTGTCCCGCGTGGTGGGCTGAGCTCGAACCGCACGCCAATCAAACAGGAGCGAGCGAGACAGAAAGAGAGAGAGAGAGCTTGAGAAGGAGTGAGGGAGGGTGAGAGAGAGAGAGAGACGGATTAAGTCGGCGCGTGGCACCTCTGAAAGGCGAATAAAAGCGGCGCGTGCGTCCGCGGTTTAGTCACATCTGACGAGCTGCTTCACTGTAGTTAGTTAGACCCGGTTTAAAAAAAAAAAAGAACAAGAATCAAATCTATAACGCGGCTGCCAATAAATTGTGGTTATTTATTCTCTCGTTAAATAAAATGAGTTTTTCATGCTATGTAGGATAAAGTCATTTTTCAAGTAAGACGGATATTTTTTTTTTAACTAACATTTTGGAGGACTCGGCTGTTGGAGGTAAGCGCGCGACAATTACGAGTTGACTCTATACACATGAAGAAAAAAAACAGTATTTCTCCTTTGCACTTATAATCTATTTTTTTTGTTGCATTTATAAAGATAAATTATTTTCGTATTCTTGTTGAGTAATCTCGTTAAAAAAAAAGTATGCGTGGCTTTTCAGACAAAATTATACACTTCAAATTTGATTTCACATTGTTCTTAAATAAAATCAATTGTAAAGAATTTCCATTGATGTTTACAGTGGTTCATAAATTGCCGTTGATACCGCAAAATTGCAAAAATACGTAGTAAAACTTTTATATGATATGATATAATATGAGTACACATTCTTGGTGATGTTTAACTAATTAACAGATTAAATATTCTGTTAAAAAAAAAAGCTGTTATCGTTTGTATTCTATCTTGACGTTTTATTCAAAATGCAGGCCTATCATACGTGAATTATTAAAAACAAAATAATAAGATGTGAAATATTAACATACCCCAGGGAAAATACCTTTGCTGCGTTTTATTATTTCATATTAAAAAAATAATAATTTTTGAAGAGTTAAAATATTACATGAGTATTGTGTAGCAATTAATGTAATAAATAATTATGTCTTGCCATTAACTTTAAGCCCTTGAAAAGTAAAATGGCCTTAAATGCTTCTAAATCTAAAAATGATGCAGACACATTCAATCAAAAGGAGGTTGCAGGAATACAAACTGCAAATTTAGTTCAAATGTGTCATTAAAAATTGTCTTTGAAAACAATTTCATGACTGATTTATTAAAGTATATCTGAAAATGAAATTAGAAAATTATGCGTAACAGTATGTGTGTCACATTTTGACATTTAGCATATAACAAAACATTTTCATGAGTTTTGCTTTGCATTTTAGTATGATAATAATAATAATAATAATAAGTAAAACATTTAATGATTTTTATGATCTCAATTTATTTCATGTTATTTAATGTTAGAGTGGTTGGTTGGACTTTGTTATAAATAACATGGAAAGAAGCTTTTTGTGTATGGGGGAATAGAATTATAACTTGAAATAATTTAACTTTTCTGACTTCAACCTTCTAACCTAGTTAGACATAAAACAGCTTACATTTCTTATTTAATCTAATATCTATAATGTAATCTATAATACAATTATATAAAGAAAAATTTCAATTTTTACACAATCTGGTCTATGAGTGTCTTTATTTCTACAACATCAAAACTTCTTTGGTCTTTTTTTTCTTTTCTTTCATTCTCCATCTGCAGGTTTGTTGCAGCATCATGGACAAGTCTCATCTTTCCAACCCCAATGACATCATCATGACAAGCTCAACAGGCCCATACCCGCCAGAAGCCCTGACTCCTCCCCGGCCCAACCACCTCCACTCCTCGTCTTCCTTATCTTCGCCGTCGCCCTCGTCTTCCTCCTCGCCCCTCAAGCCCAATCAGGTGGGCCAGGTCATCCTGTACGGCGTCCCCATCGTGTCGCTGGTCATCGACAACAACGAGAGACTTTGCTTGGCTCAGATTTCCAACACGCTGCTGAAAAACTACAGCTACAACGAGATCCACAACCGCCGCGTGGCGCTGGGCATCACCTGCGTCCAGTGCACGCCCGTCCAGCTGGAAATCCTCCGCCGCGCCGGCGCCATGCCCATCTCGTCGCGCCGCTGCGGCATGATCACCAAGCGCGAGGCCGAGCGTCTGTGCAAGTCCTTCCTGGGGGAGAACATGCCGCCCAAGCTGCCCGACAACTTCGCCTTCGACGTGACGCACGAGTGCGCCTGGGGTTGCCGCGGCAACTTCATCCCCGCCCGCTACAACAGCTCCCGGGCCAAGTGCATCAAGTGCTCCTTCTGCAACATGTACTTCTCCCCGAATAAGTTCATCTTCCACTCCCATCGCACGCCGGACGCCAAGTACACGCAGCCCGACGCCGCCAACTTCAACTCCTGGCGGCGCCACCTCAAACTTAGCGACAAGCGTCCGGCTGACGAGTTAATTTACGCTTGGGAAGATGTGAAGGCCATGTTCAACGGAGGGAGTCGCAAGCGGGCGCTGCCCTCGTCGGGGCACTGCCACTCCATGGGCCCCTTGAAGACCGTCGGCTCGGTGGTGCCTCACATGATGGCGGGCGAGCTGGGCGCTCAGAAACGGGCGCACTTCGACGATGACGACGACCTGGAAGGAGGCGCTTTGTCGCCACGTAAGACGCCGCGTAGTTACCCCGTCATCCCCGTCCCCAGCAAAGGCTTCGGCATGCTCCAAAAGTTCCCGCCCACGTCCATTTTCCCGTCACCGTACCCGTTCCCGGCGTTCGGCCTCTGCCAGCAGAAAAAAGAGGACGGTGACGTTCCATCCAAAGGGACGGGACTGTCCGGTCTTTTGTGGCCCGGACGAAAAGACACTTTTTATCCTCCCTTCTGCATGTTTTGGCCCCCGAGAGCAGCGGGTGGGATCCCCGTGCCCACGTATCTGCAACCTCAACCCGGCCTCTCCTCATTGGCTGACAATCCCTCCCTCAGGCAGGCCTTCCTGGATCTGTCGGACTCCTCGGAGGCGGCCAACGGGAGCGGGGTCAGCGCAAACGTGACCCCTAACAACGGGAGCGCCACATCTCGATCTGGCCTGTTTGACCCCGACTGCACGGCGGTGACCCCTGACCTTCGACCTTCGGAGAGCTGGCTCAAACTCTTAGACAACCCCACGCTCCAAACCCGAAAACCCAGCTACGGCTCGGCCTTCCGCCCGGTCGTCAAGGACGCGGAAAGCATCGCTAAGCTCCACAGCAACGGGGGAGGCGGGGCCGAAGATTTGGGGGTCGTGGGCGGCGGCGGAGGCCACCCGAGGCTCTCGCCCGGCAGCAGCTGCAGTTACGGCAGCGAAAGCGGCGGCGAAGGAGAAGCGGAGGGAGGGGAAAGCGAGGAGGACGGAGAAGTGGACGTGGAGTCCTCCAAGCAGGAAGACGAAGAGGCGGGCTTCTCCTGCCGGACCCCACAAACGAACCTGTTCCTGAGCAACCCCAGCACCTCCCCTTCCTCCGCGGACCCCATCCGACAGGAGTCCCCCAGCTTGCCCGCCTCGTCGCCCGCCAGCCTGCCGCTCTCCAACTCCAGCCCGCCGCACAGAGAAGAGCCGTCTTACAAAAACGTAAATATCCCCGCAGGCCACGTCAGCTAATTATTATTGAAATGGTGTTGCAGCAGGCAGCGATGTGATCTGCATAAGCAGATTGATAGGCCACCTCCCCATCCTGTAGGAATTGAAACAGTCACCCCACCCTGATCTTGGTTAATAGAGCCTGGCATGTGGGCTGTTTAATGGCCACTGTGTGTTTGTTCTCGCAGTGGAACCTCAGCCTGTTAGGGCAACTCTAATCTTTAACCTGTTGACACTTGCACTGCGGAGGGGGGAGAGGCAAGAGAGAGGAATCAGATTCATTGACCAAGTATCTAAAACACAAAAAGGAATTTGTCTTTACAGTCGCAATCCGTCCGAGAAAGATGAAAAATAATGACAGGAAGGAGAGGAACAGGAAGCCTGGCGGTTTGCGAATTAGCGCCCCGAGATTCTTACATGGGGAATAAAAGAGGCAAGATAAAAAAAATATTTATTTATTGAAAATGCATCTAAAGCTCTCAAGGAATTTTTTCTTCAGAGTCACAACCCGTCCGTGAAAGATGAAAAATAATGACAGGAAGCCTGGCGGTTTGCAAATTAGCGCCCCGAGAATCTGAGATGGGGAATAAAGGAGACATGAGGAAGGAGGGAGGGAGGGAAAAAGAGCAAGGCCCAAATTTTGCTACTTTAAAAGGGAGCACAGTATGGACATGGGTAAAAAAAAAAAAATCAAAAATAATTTTTAACAAGCAGAAAGCCAAAAACATTATCAATAAACTGTAATCTAAAGCATGTGTTTCGAAATAAATCAAAGGACTGATTCATTTTTAAAAAAAGAGAGAGATTTGATCACTTCCAGAAAAAACATGTTGACATATTTTTGCTGTTATTCCACACACAAATATAACAATATAACAATAACTGAATATTTGTGATTCCAGGTGGACAAAAACAGAAATGAAGGACTCCCTGCCTACGCAACCAAAGACTCCATTCCAGGTGGGCAGAAATTGCTGTAATTTATAACACTTGTCTTGCGCACACATACACACACATCACCATTAAAGCAGCTTTGACTTACTATCTATTTTTCTAAAAAACATTTTTTTTTATTTGATGTCTGATCCAGTTATTTTATGACATCTTTTTTTTCATTGAGCGTCTGAGTGAAGGGTTTTATGTGACACATATTTCTGGAATGTTTCATTTTCTGCTCGACGACATCTTCTGCTTGTTTTTGCGCTGCTGCAGTATCAAACACGCTTGTTGTTTTTAAGACGGCTGCAAATGAGCGGCTCGATAAACGTATTTTCTCGTGTCTTCAAGATGAGAACAAAGAGCAGAACAGCTTCTTTGGAGCCGAGAATGAAACATCAGCACCAGCACCGGAATACTGGAGGGAAAGCTCAGGTGGGTTTTTTTTTCCTCTCATCAAATATTTTGAAAAATACATATTTACTGTAGAAAACTATAGAGCATTATGGTATTTACTTGTTTAAGTTGCCATTAAACTTTTTAACACATACTGATAAACTTGGGATCTGCTGAACATTTTGTTAGACGTTTAAAAGGATGTCTATTATCTAAGATTTTTTTTTTTAATCTACATTTTGAAAAGTCTGAAAAGTTGTTCAATAAACATGTTTTGAGACATTACAACAAAGAATAGAGAGAAGAAGAAAAAAGAATATCAGTTCCAAATATCAGTTATCGGCCTCCTTGACGTCTAATAATTGGCATCTGTATCGGCCCTGAAATAAACATATCGGTCTATCTTTACTTTGAATATATCAATCAAACTTAGTAAATTGAGATGAGATCGTCATTGTTTTAGTATTCATACTTTTGGGGAAATTTTTCTAATTTCCTCTTGGCTCAACTTGATTTTTTTTTTTCTCTGATAAATTTGTCTAATGTTACAAAAGTGCATACCAATAAAAGTAGGGATGGACGAGTATCGATGCCAGGTATCGGTATTTGGCCTATATTAGACCTTATTTGTAGGTATCGGTACTCGAGACAGAAATCGATACCAGTATTGTTGCTGTCTTACGATCAGGAACGTAAGGCACACATGCCTGACAGAGGCCAATTAAGAATGTATTAATTTATTTGTTTCAATTGATTTTATTTTGTGTTCTATACAAAATATGTATGAACCAATAAAATCCAACTTTATTTAAAAACAACACAGTTGGCCAAAGTGCTGTACACAAATCAAAGAAAAAGGCATAAAATAGGCAACAATAAAAATAGTAAAAATAATTAAAAAATAGAAAACTAAACTTTTTTTTATTATCAAAGAAACAAATTCAATGCTGAATTGCCACATGGGGAAAAATAGAAAATTGCCATTAATTTCATGCAATTTTAGGAAAAATGCTACATTGGAATATTTAGGTCTAAAAATTATATGTCATTATTTTGTGGACATTTTATGTATGTACAGGACTGTCTCAGAAAATTTGAATATTGTGATAAAGTCCATTATTTTCTGTAATGCAATTAAATAAGCAAAAATGCCATACATTCTGGATTCATGACAAATCAACTAAAATATTGCAAGCCTTTTATTGTTTTAATATTGCTGATTATGGCATTTTTTTTTTTTTTTTTTAACTTGGTCTGAGGAAATATTCTAATATTTTAAGATAGGATATTTGAGTTTTCTTAATCTGTAAGCCATAATCAGCAATATTAAAATAATAAAAGGCTTGCAATATTTCAGTTGATTTGTAATGAATCCAGAATGTATGGCATTTTTGCTTATTTAATTACATTACAGAAAATAATGGAGTTTATCACAATATTCAAATTTTCTGAGACAGTCCTGTATATATTTTATTTAAAGTAGTAGTGGTATCGGTGAGTACTCGAGAGTACTGGTATTGGTTTAGAAAAAAAGAATGGTATAGCACATTACAAAATAAAAGTCTATCAATGTAATTTTTAGTTTTAATTTTTTTTTACAAGCATTCAACCACAAGTTGGTCTAATAATCATCAAAATTCTGAAAGTCGTTCTGATTTTCAATATGAGTTTATATTTTTCAAATCAAGTGTAATCAATACTGACTCCAACATATGAAAACTTATACTTGCCTGTGTCAAGGCATTTTTTTTTCTGACTAAACTCTTGCATTGGATGTCACGAGCTTGCGCAAGTGTACCCAATGAAGTGGCCGAGACGAGAGCGCCGTGCAAAGCTGCTTAGCCGAGTTGTCGCCGAGGCTGTTGCTCTTCGGGGGGCCGTTATAGTTCAACAAGAAAACATCAGCTCAGTGGCGCTGGCAGCCTCCATCCAAGACCAATATCGCCGCAGACATAATTGCCTTTTTTTTTTTCCCCCTCCTTCCTCAGCGCTAAAAAACCTTTTGCTGTTTGAAAAAGATCACAGCTTATTGCCTTTTTATATCTGTCAGGAAGACATTAAAAGTGCTTTATGACATCTGTGCCAACATTTATATCAACCCCCACCAATACGAACACGCGCTCGCACTACCCGCGCGCACGCCGTAATGATCCCTGCACATAATGTGTAATGTATTTGGAAAAATTACACGAAACAAATTAAATGAGACCACCTTTCTCCTGATTGCCAAACGTCTCCCTGGGCGTTGGGAAGCTCGACGTGATTAGAAGGCCTGACTCCTTTGAGAACGCAACCCCACTCCTTCTCCGCCTCCACTGTCTTTAAACTCTCCCTGTGTTTCTGGGGAGAAAAAAAATAATAATCTAATTTTCCATTTATGTAATGCAAACCGCTTTGGCTTTGACTATTCACGGTTAATTGACTGTCAAACGAGGTTGTTATCCTCGGGCAGTGTCTGCAAATTTGCTTGTCAAATGAGACAGAGAGAGGAGAGGAGAGGGGGAACTCTCGGCTGGAAATGAGAGGAACGAGCATGGGAGGGCCGAAGGAGGATATGGAACGACCGGAGGAGAGCATACATGTTGAGTGTTGGAGATGGCTTCATTATCACAGTGTGCGCAAACGCGAGATTTGCATGCTGTTTTCAAACGAGTCACATTGGAAAACGACATGGAGATGAGATGTTTGAGGAACAAGTTTAAAGCCACGAGGAGCAGGTTGAGATGATTGCGCTTATCCTCATTAGGCTCACAAACCACCATTCACACCTATGAACAATTTAGTCTAAATCAGGGGTGTCCAAACTTTTTCATTTGAGGGCCATGGACAGAAAATCAGAAGGACGCAAGGGCCACATAATGTTATGAAAAAAGATTGTTTTGAGTCCTAAAAATTGTACGAATAATTTGTGCTTTTGCATATTTAGAAAAATGCTACAGAATACAGTACCATCCGATTTATTTGTAATATGGTAGTAGGGTTATTATAGTTTTGAAATTTTTCATTTTAGTTTTTATTTTGTTTTGAGTTTTTTTTTTTTTTTAATTTAGTTAGTTTTAATTAGTTTTAAAGGTGGTTCTGTTAGTTTTTTATTAGTTTTAGTTCTTTAATAAATGCTTAGTTTTAGTTAGTTTCAGTATTAGTTTTAGTTTTTAGTTTGATTTTTTTTAATGTGTATTACTTGTGCGCAATATTTAAAAAAAACACCAAGGGCGCGACCTCATTATTCCGGTTTATATCAAAATAAATCTCCTAAAAATCACATTTAAAATCATCCCTAAAGTCTCATGCATTAAATTAATTACCAAAAACTAAAACAAAGGACATTTTTGCTATAATTATAGTTTTATTTTAGTTAGTTTTGTAAACATAAAATGTAGTTTCAGTTAGTTTTCTTTTTTAAAATAAGCATCTTGATTTTTATTTTATTTCGTTAACAAAATTGTTTTTTTGAATTTTAGTTTTAGTTTTTTTGTTAGTTTTAGTCAACTAAAATAACCTTTAATAGCACCTGTGTTTTTCGACACCCTCCCTTCTTACTTTGATCATCTCCGAACATTTTTGTTTTCATTTTATTTGAACTGAGTCAAATGCCATTTTTAGCATATGTCGCGGGCCACTAAAAAAATGGACGGCGGGCCGCAAATGGCCCCCGGGCCATAGTTTGGACACCGCTGGTCTTCAATTAAGATAAGAATTGCATTTTTGGAATGTAGGAGGATGCTGGAGACAAAATTCCACTCAACTATTTCTAACAGTTTGCACCTTTGTGTCACTTAAATATGGTGACCAAAGCATTCTGAACATCTTGAGTATCATAAATTGTGACACTTTTTACTGCATACTCATATACTTTAGGTACTACGGTAAAATCCAGTGTATAGCATGCATCCGTGTATAATACGCCCACATATATCACTCATAAAGAGCAGGGGTTTTTTCTCTCTCGCTCTGTAGTTATGTATAATGAGGTTTATTATCAGAGTGAATAATATGAATGAACTAGACTAAGTGCAATTTCTGGAGAAATTGCGTGGGAATGCTGAATGCTGAATGGTAATAGCTGAATGCTAAAATTTGAATGCATGGGAATGCTTATGAAGTAAATTGAGAGATAAATTATGAAACTATAACCCCCTGGTTATTGGACAATTCACTTTACCAACTGTGCCACCGAGCAGTATCAAACACCTCGTAATGATGAAGTTATATGTATGGAAGTGGGCGTGGAAAGTGACACTTAGAATAGTTGAATGTCTATTCCATTGAAAATTAATGGGGATAGAAAAAAAAAATGAATGGGGGAAAAGTTGATATTTAACGTTAAATTGTGCAAATACTGTAAGTAATGTGGAATCAGACGATATATACCCCGGGAGGCGGGAATTTTTGAAGCAAGTTGAAATTATAACAGTGTAAATCAGAAGTATTATGTGGGAGTTGTTACGCGGCAAAAAAAGTGTGAAGAATAAAAATCACATTAACATATGTGGGAATGATTCAGCATTCCCACGATAAAGATTCAAAACATACAAATAAAGTATAAATGCATTTATATCTACACTAAAAAGAACCAATGTAAGCTTACATTTGGAATTTTTGACCAATTAAAAAAAAATAAAAAATCTTCACTTGGCAACACATGATTGAATTAAGTTAATCCAAAGTGAACATATTCAATTTAATTTATTATGACTAAACTTAATATATTCACTTAAGTTAATCCAAAGGTAATCCAAAAATGTATATTAAGTTTAATGAACTCACAATTAATTCAACTTAATATATTCACTTTGGATTAACTTAATTCAATCGTGTGTTTTTGTTGGTTTTTTTAATTGGTCAACAATTCCCTTTTTAGAGTGTAGGTTAGAAACTATGCTGTTTTTTGCGTTCAGCTTTTTTTCAAGTATTTTTAAAACCATGGTTTTGAAAATCTTGTTTTTGTACTCTACACTCTTAGCAATTTTATTAAGCATTTTTTTTTATTTCTTTACTTTGGTTTTGAATCTTTTTTTCTCTGGAATTGCTTTTAAATGTTATAATTTTAAATACTATATGTTAAACATATATGAAAAACATGTTTCTTTGTTCTTTTTTTTTTTTTAACAGCGCCTATATACTGCCTAGGTACTGATAAACATAAAAAATTGTAGAAAAAGAAAGTTTTTTTTTTTTTTTTTAATTCAGCCCCCCGTATACTGTAATACCTTCACAAGATTTTTATTTAATTTGTTAATTTATGTATTTATGTATTTATTTATTTTAAGGCATGTTATTTTACAGTAATCACAGGAGTAGGCTTTATGTAACAAGAAGCAAAATTATTATTATTTTTTAAATGATAAGTAAAATTGGAAGCAAAATGTCCAGCACCTGTGGTATCATTTATACTAGAGGTCACCAAGATGGTGCCACTTGAGTCGCATCTGGGCCTGTTCTGAAAATGAAGAACTGAAAATGAATAACCAACGATAGGACGGACATTGTGATTTCCTAGGAAGGTTGTTGGAAGAGATCATTTGAAAACGTAAACACATACAGATAGAGAATTACAGTATACAAATAGAGTGTCACATGTAGACATTTGTTTTGGTTTGCTAAATCAATATTGTTCATTATTGTGAGAAATTATTAACACAATTAGCATCTTCACATAGACAAATATCATAATCAAAGGTATTTTGAGCAAATTTGTGTATATCAAACTGGAAAGCTGTCGCATTAATCAGTACCCAAGCCTTTCTGTTGTTATCATAACGGGATACTGACCTCTACAGGTCAGATGGTGAATTACAGCTCTTTCGCTCAAGCCGTTGAGAAGAATTCAAACGCTGTGATTTGCTGTCATTGAATTGTGTATGAACTATTTTTCATATTAATCTAGAAATGTCTTTGTGTTCTCCAGGTGATCAAAGTCAAGGGGCTACATCTCCTGTTCAGCTAAAGAAGGATGTGGAAAATATGGAGAAAGGTATGCAAATGATTTGACTCACACACATTTCTTTACAATATAAATTATCTACATTTGAATCTCTTTTTTTTTTTTTCTTTGCCCCCGACAGAGGAACTCCAGAAGGTTCTGCTGGAGCAGATCGACTTCAGGAGGAGACTGGAGCAAGAGTTTCACGCTCTAAAGGGCACCTCCCCATTTCCTGTCTTCCGTAAGTCAAATTCCGCATGCTCTTCTTTTTTTTTTCCCCCATTCACTTTCCACAATGTGCACGTTTTCTCAATGAATTGTCCAAATTATTTCAGATAATTTCCAAGACCAGATGAAAAGGGAGCTAGCTTACAGAGAAGAGATGGTCCAGCATTTACAGATGGTAAGACAATGCATGCAAAAGAATTGTGCATATTACAGAATCATACTTGATGTGCTTCATATTAAACATTAATTAAGTAGATGCATAGATTATATAAATAAATAAATAAATACATATAAAACTCCCCCCAGCCTCCTTGTCGGAGGTAAGAATAAATAAATTGACTGCACTGTTGTTGCTTCTGTGTGCATCCAAATAAGAGCGAGTAAATCCAATCATGTAGTTTGTCTTTCATGGGTGAGAAGTTCCTGTGCAGCATTTGAATCAATCATCACAGCTGACTGATAGACTGACAGACTCCATTTGTCTTTGCTTTCTGTCACTTGGAACAACTGGACTCGCTTGCGTGCACGTAGTCACGAAACTTGCATGTACACGCACACATTGCTAATGATAAATACTTAAAAAAAAAACAATCAAACATTTTATTCACCTTAAAAAAAAAACTTTAATTTGCTGTGTGCTTTTCATTCTAACATTTTTCAAACTTTTTTTGTGTTTCAGATTCCGTATGCAAACATCATTAGAAAAGAAAAGATCAGCTCCCATATGAATAAATAAATCAAATGTGACCAAAAAAAACAAAAAAGGCAAGGAAAACACAAATAGTAGAATCCAGAATTCACTTTTTCTGGATTCCTCGAACCAAACAAAATTGTCCTGTTCCTTGGGATTGATTTCCTAAAATCAGCAGTCAAATTCAAAGACACCAACCAGGACACAAAGGGACCCTCCACGAACTTACTTGCCGGTCTTCAAGGCTAATCTACTAAAGTTCAACTACCTGACTTTTTAAAGAGTTTTTAAAGGTACTAAGTCAGATTAAGTTGAGACTGTTTTTGTTCAGGACTCTGAACTGCTGCTGTAAATAAACACACTGGGTGAGGATATGTAGTCCTCATTCTAATGTAGTTACTGTTGTTACTGTTTTTGTTGCTGTAATAAGAGTAAACAACATATCAGCCATTATTGACTGTGAACATATACATCCTAAACACACAGGAAATGTTACCTCAAAAGAACATCATTTGTCATATTGTCCTAAGAGATATTCTGCAGATAAGCATCAAAATAGGTACTTTTTATTTACTTTCTAAAATAACAAATGAAAGGTTTCACTTTCACCCAAAGGTGATCATCAGTATGCTGCCTTTTTAATTGGTTTTGTGTTGTCTGCAGATGCTGAAAGGACATGAATTGTATATATGGAACTTGTAATATATCCCAACAGAATTGTACATAATGTCCAATGTGTGAGTATTCATCCTCACAGTGTTTAAAAGTGTTTGTTATTTTTCGTTTCAGCATCGGGGCCTAAGACCCTGACTTTAAAAATATGATTATTTATTACAAAGAGAAAATGTGATGATGCTGTTAATTGTAACCCTCACAAAGTGTGAAATGAAAACTCATCCATTTTGTTTATACACTGAACCAAATGAATGGATATGTCATTTACTGAGAAAGATGTTATAATTATAAACTGAAGATGTATTTAAATAACTTACGTTCATGTTCTCTACAATTTATTGTATGTGTAAATTAAAAGACTATGAATAACGCCTGAATGCTTAATTTTGAATATTTACTGTCATCAACACCAAGTTAATAACATGCACTTCGAGCTAAAAGAGTTTAACCAAAAAACAGTATACACATCCCAAAATATATAAAAAAAATGAATAAATATTGATGTGGCACCATAAATAAATAAAATCACGTTAAAAAAATACAAAACAAAAGTTTGTTTTCGATCTTTTCTGACGTGAAATATGAGCTTTACGTCGACATTGAGCGATTTACGACACGTCTCCTTTGTCCGACATTTTCTGCTCATTTACGGTCCTCTGCTTCGCATCTCTGGCACTGGTTGAAGAAGAGAAGTTGCCAGCATGGCGTTTACACTCTATTCCCTCATCCAGACTGCTATTCTATGCACTAATGCCATCGCCGTGTTGCACGAAGAAAGGTTTCTCAGCAAAAGTAAGTGTTTAGTCGTTTTTGAGCTAAACTTATATGCGGCGTATTTTAATTGGATGTTTTGATAGGCGACTGTGTTAGCTAAAATGACAGTGCTCGCCCTGTCCAGTAAAGAAGATACATTTTTGGTTGTATTGAAACTGGAAGAGGGCGATGAATCAACTTTTATCACAAAAACGTGGTAAAAATATATGTGCATGATGACGTTTCTGTAACTGATTGTGAGGTATTATTTGCCAGTTTGTTGTTGATATTGATGTAAAACAATATATCTTTCAGAACTGGTTCCTGTTTTATTTATGCTACCTACCATCTCACCCGTGTATTTTCCTCTATCTCTCTCTAGTTGGATCAGGTGTTGACCACGGGGTCTCAGGTTTTGGAGATGACCCGGGAATCAAAGCCCAAGTCCTCAATCTCATCCGCTCAGTCCGAACTATTATGAGAGGTCAGTTCCTTTTGTCCGCTTAACTCACACTAATACAGGTGCATCTCAATGGATTAGAATGACATGGAAAACCTACTTAATTTCAGTTGCTCCATTCAAAAAGTGAAATTTAATATTTTGTAGATTCACTCACTACATAGAGTGAAATATTCTACAGTCTTAATATTTTTTTTTATTTCAAATATACAAGACTACCTGTTTGAATTAATATATTTCAATGAAAAACATTCTTCTACCATTTTCTAATTTATATATTATTTATGTCTTTTGTAGTTAGCTAAAAATATTTTCATGTTTGTTTTTCTAGTGCCTCTAATAATCGTGAACTCGGCCTCCATCGTCCTGCTGTTGCTTTTTGGGTGACGACCGGTCAACAGGCTCCAGTATCAAAACTCAAGCTAAAGGACCAAGGAGCAGTCTTTCTCGCTTTCGCTCTCACACACACAGTTGGGAAGCAGTGTTGTCGCACACTTTTAAAGAGAAACGAGACATTCAGTCGAACTAAGTCTTTTAATACTGTAATTTAATGTTTAATGACATGTATTATATACCAGCATATAGCACAATGGTGAGTACATCTGCCTCACAATTTGAGGTTCTTTATTCATTTGTTGCTAAAAGAATTGTGCCAAATGTGTGAGAGAAAAAAAAAAAAAGTCACATTTCTTTGTATTGCCCTTGTTTTTCTCTGAATAAATGTCCCACTTAAAAAATGTTTTCTCCATCTTTCCACCACTTTATTGTAAATATTGACACAATTCTCTCTTTCCACTCATCTACCCCCTGCTGCTCCACTTCCCTAATAATCCCCATATGCTGTGAATTATCACCATTTCATGCCCTGTTGATCCCAGCAAATATTAACAACTTTTGATCCACCCCCCCAAAAAAATGAGGGTGGGCAAATGCGGCTCTGCTAGAATTGAAAGCATATGTTTATCAGAGGGATATTCCCAGCAAAAGTCAGTTTAATCTGTGATTAGGCTGCATTGAGCTTTGGTTTTACAATAATTTGTGTAAGTGAGCACAGGCCATCTTTGTGTAATTTGTGTGTGCTCAGAATGTGATGTTGGTTTTGCTTTTGTTTTTTAAA
Source organism: Festucalex cinctus (assembly GCF_051991245.1). NCBI lineage: Eukaryota > Metazoa > Chordata > Actinopteri > Syngnathiformes > Syngnathidae > Festucalex > Festucalex cinctus. Next base: position 16,711,209 of record NC_135425.1, read on the forward strand.
TGAAAAAAGTTAGTTGCAAATGCTAAAATAATGAGTTGGAATGTCATCAAATGAGCTTTTCCTCTTCGACGGCCAGACAATCAACCAGCATTTCCGTTAAGAAATCCTGTGGTGTTTCCTTGGTTCAGTTTGAGAGTTGTGACAGGACTCGCAAGGCCCTGAGCATCTGACAGTTCCTGGCCAAGAACAACCTTTATTCACCCAAACTGGCTCCATGTTCTTTTTTTTTTTTTTTTTTTCTTCTCCCAAGATTAAGAAAAACTAGTAGAGGCGCTGTGAAAACATGGTCAAAATCAAGATGCCTGTCATGACGAAGGATTCTAAATAAATCCTTCCAGGACACCTGGGGCGTTACTTAGAAGGGGAAAAATTGTAGTTTGAAATATATTTTGTGACACCAGTCCTGTCTTCAACATCTCTGACATACCTTGTAATCGAAGAAGAAGAAAAAAAGAGCAAACTATGGAAAACAAACAAACAAAAAAAAACAGAACCGAACAATATAGCCAAGGCTTTAATAAAGTGAATTAATTTACGCTCCAAAGAAGGTACAGTTGCGATAAAAATAAAAAAGAATTTAAGGCCCAAGTCTTTACCATATTTTTCCTCATGCAAAAATACATGTACAAACAAAAACTGCAAAACGTATTCACTATGCAGAGGTAACATGAAAAGAGGATTTGTCACAGCGTTTTCTGGCATCATGTCACGAATAAGGTTTAGCCTTTTAACTAATACCGCACAAAATCTACCCTCAACGAGCCATTAATGCGATATGTCTGTTCGTTGTTAGTGGAATGGATCACATATGTTTTTTTGTTTTTTCCTCTATCGTTGTAATGAGTGATTAAGTGGTTAACGATAACCCTCTTAAATGATTACAACCTTCAAATGTGGTGGAAATAAAGTAAAATCACGTTGGAGCTTCTTTCTTTCTTTCTTTCTTTCTTTCTTTCTACAGTGGCATGTAATTAAATATTGATAGTGACGGGGGCAGCACCAAACAAAAAACAAACAAACACGCTTTCTTCTTAACCAACGAAGAAGAATCGAACCGGAAGTAGGAGCAGCTTTTCTTCAGAGGTTAGCAAGCTAAAGTTCTGAAACGTTATTGTTGGACATAGGAGTACTTTTGTGACATACAACGCGTGTTGCCGTGACTGACGTCTCGCATCATGTAGAATTACCATTTTAAAAAAAAAATAGGGCGTCAAAACATTTCGAAGCGCATTAATAAATGACAATGAATAGCACCTGACAGAATGTACCCAGTAGGTTAGAAACTTACTCTTATTCAGTGCAATTCTACTACTATGGATGATATGACATCAAGCTGTACCTCCCCAACACACACATACACACGCTCATGTCGTACTTGGTTTAGATTCCGATTCTAAACTGAGCTAAATACAAATAACAGATACGGGCCACATGAGCTGTTTAAGTAAATGCCCCCCAAACTGATAACTACATGACAAAAATCCAAGCATGTCTAAATAATAATAGGGGATCACGCCTCACCCAAATCTGCGTTCTAGGCAGGAAACCACAAATTTTAGGGAACTAACCATTTAATAATCCTCTCAGTTTTCTCTGATCTAGGTTTGAACAACACAGTAATCTGATCCACTTTGCCAATTCTGCATGAATTATGATTATAATCTATCAGCAAGAATGAATGATTCGGGCAGCTTTAAAAAAAAAAAAAAAAGTCTAAACTTCCATTTACAGTGGACCTTATTATTATTTATCAGTTTAACAAATTTTATCCAGACGAAAGGCCAAGTAGCTTTTATCAAAGGATAGAAGGTGCATGGAAATGACCCAGTTAAACATCAATGATTATCGTATTATCTAATGGTTGCTTTTTTTTTTTAATATATTTAGAATGCAGTATACATTGGTGTCTCTACAGTATTAGTGTCATGGTTGCACATTCTCTCATGCAGGTGACAAGAATGGCAAGCAGACGCGCTCTAAAGGCCGTCCTCATTGACCTAAGTGGAACTTTGCACATAGAAGACACAGCAGTGCCCGGGGCACAGGATGCCCTCTCCAGGTGGGATCTTTGTGGAGCTACTACATGAATAAAGATCACAAGAGCACTCAAAATTGAACGTGTTTTATCTTTGGATGTTGTCAGGCTACGGCAGGCGTCTGTGGCCGTCAAGTTCGTGACCAACACAACCAAAGAAAGTAAGAAGAATTTGCTGGATAGGCTGCAGTGGCTCAACTTTGATGTCCAGGTAAAAAAAAAAAAAAAAAAAAAATTTTGTTGTGACTTACATGTATAACATGTATTCAGAATAAGAGCAGCAAAAGTACAAATGTAAGTAAATCTTAAAATGTATTTATTTATTTCCACACACACACACACACAGCATTTGGAAACATGGAAAAAAAAATATCAAAAGTGATGTCTCAATATGTGTCATCATAAATTAAATCTTATGTGAAGTATGCTATTTTTGTTATACAGGAAAAAGAGATCTTCACATCACTGAGTGCTGCGAGGAATCTCATAGAGAAGACAAAACACAGACCGTTGCTCCTGTTGGACGACAGTGCCCTGGAAGATTTCACAGGTACACGTCTGAAAATAGTACATATAAAATATATTTGTTGGCTTTTGTCGTGTTCGTAATTTAGATTTCCATCCGCTTTTGTAGGTATCGACACATCCGAACCAAATGCTGTTGTCATCGGACTCGCTCCTGATCACTTTGACTACCAAACTATGAACAAGGCATTCAGGTGATGACACAGACCTCAGGATGTGAAGATACATGGTAGATGGATGGCATGAAGTAAGATTAGTTTTATATTTCACTTCAGTTGTTTGTGGGAAATTATCTATTTAATTTATTGGGTCTGAACACACTTTAGTACATGATCATGGCTTACTGTAAGTTTTTATTTGTTTGTTGGTCAAGTTAAATTATCAGAGTTCACATTAAGTTAGGGTGACCAGATCAAAAAAAAAAAAAAAAACACAAACGAGACATAATAGTTTCACTGAAAATCAAACAATACAATAAATAAAATACATTCTGACCAGGAACTATTTAAATCAAATTTAACCAAGAGTCAATCTGGTGACTGACCGGTGGTTGTGTTATAGTGGGAATGCTGAAGCATTCCCACATGTTATTGTGATTTTTATTCTCCACACTTCTTTGCCGCGTAACAACTCCCACATAGTACTAGCAATTTACATTGTTCCAATTTCAACTAGCTTCAAAAATTCACGCCTATATATTATATATTGTCTGAGACCACATTAATGACAGTATTTGCACAATTTAACATTTAATATCAACTTTTCCCCATTCATTTTCAATGGGACAGACATTGAACTTTTTCTAAGTATCACTTTCCACGCCCACTTCCATACATATAACTTATCATTACCAGGTGTCTGACACTGCTCCGTGGCACAGTAATTTATCTCAATTTACTTCATCAGCATTCCACATGCATTCAAATCTTAGCATTCAGCTTTCAGCATTTCCACGCAATTTCTCCAGAAATTGCACTGAGTCTAGTTACTTTAGTTAGTAGAGGTGTTAAAAAATAAATAAATAATCGATTCGGCGATATATCGCGATACTACATCGCGCGATTCTCGAATCGATTCAATAAAAAAAAAAAATCGATTTTTTTTTTTTTTTTTTTTTTTTAAGAGCTCAGAATTGTTCATTCGGTAGTCTTACCGATTCAACGTCTTATCATCATTGCCTTTTTTTTTTTTTTTTTTTTTTTTTTTTTTTTTTTTTTTTTTGTTGTGTGTGAATCGATTTTTAAACTTCCATTTTTAATGGAAAAATATTCAACAAAACGTCTGACTTCGGGTTAGGATTCACACCTTGAGCATGGAAGAATGTTATATGAACGGAACATTAAGCCTTAATATTTTATTTTAATGCTGTTCAAACATGAAACAGATTACAACCTCTATAAGACTGAAATTTCAGATAAATAAATAATACATTTTCATATAAATCTTACACTCTACAAGCTTACTGATTAGTATTTTCTAAATTTGAATGAAAAAAAATCGCAACAATCGACTTATAAATTCGTATCGGGATTAATCGGTATCGAATCGTATCGTGACCTGTGAATCATGATACGAATCGAATCGTCAGGTACTAGGCAATTCACACCCCTATTAGCTAGTGCTAAATGCTATCTTGGTTGACAGTTCAACGGCGCTAAACAAAGTAGACACGGAAGCAGGAAGTAGTTTTAGTTCAGGTATGACAAAAACATGGGATGCCTGCTAGCGATTAGATGAGAATGAGAAAGCAAACGTGAATGTTGAAAGTGAATAAGAAGGAATGTAACAGTTAAATCTCTTTTTAATTGGTTTATCGTATGAATCACTCTGACAACTGTGTGATTGACATACTGTACACATGGCCCAAACATATTGGGAGTCAAAAAGATGGGACAGGATTTGGGTAGAAGTTGGAGCTATTGAGGCTACTTTTTGTGACATTTCTATTTGTGTGCTTAAGATTATTTATATACATATACATACATTGTTTTCTGTCCCTCAGACTAATTCTGGATGGTGCTCCACTCATCGCTATCCATAAGGCTCGCTACTATAAAAGGAAAGACGGTTTGGCCCTGGGCCCCGGGCCCTTTGTAACCGGACTGGAGTATGCAACAGACTGTAAAGCTACTGTAGTGGGAAAGCCTGAAAAGACATTTTTCACGCAGGTTGTTTTTCCACTATTCTCTTAGTTCGATGTTAAAATCTGCTTAGTTTTGACAGTTGAGCAGCTGTTGGAAGTTATTTAAATTAGATCAAAACAGAGTGCATTGGTGTAAAATGTTTTCTTCCATATAGGCTCTTGCTGATTTGGGTTGTAAACCGGATGAAGCGGTCATGATTGGAGATGTACGTCTACTCTCATTTCTCTAGATCCTGCCTCCCTTTTTCACAGGTGCGATTTTAATCTAACTCTGGTTTGTGCTTTTTCCTCACAGGATGCCAGGGATGACGTAGGAGGAGCTCAATGTGCTGGAATGTTGGGAATACTGGTCCGAACTGGTGAGACAAACCTTTCCCATTGAAGTGACATTTTGAGGCCTTCTCAGTGATGGGACGTGAACTTGACTTCTGGGGTCACATTGCAGGTAAATACAGACAAGGAGACGAGAACAAAATCAACCCGCCTCCTCACCTGACGTGCGACACTTTCCCAGATGCTGTTGAACACATCCTTAAGAACCTATTATAACATCACTTGATTAAGGCAAGGCAGGTGTCGTCATGTACATAACTAAAATGACTAGTTTATTAGAAGTGAAAAACCAAAATATCCTAATATTATTCCATTCCAAGTTTGATTTCTAAAGTGAACAATGCCCCTTCTAATTGGAAGCCAGTAACTACGAGTGAATGCAAAGCGGTCGATCAGACAGATTTAAAATCTTTCTCCCAGGCCGTGTGTTTCTCCATCACGCCGCTGGCCGACGGTTTGGTATATGCCAAGACTTCCAGGAAGTCCTGCGTTGTCACGGTTTCCAGCCGGAAGTTCGCCGTGCCTGCGTCTCCTGCGAACGGTTCACGTTTCAGTTGATAACTGCCATGATAATCACCACTGTACCACAGTAGGCGTCTACGAACGGACCTTGTCTGGTCCTAGCGTCCTGATTTGATTCCAGAGCCTCGAAGATTTTGCGGACTTGCCTCATGGCGGCCTCCTTACAAACTAATCTGATGTCAGAGCCAGAGTAGCCCTCCATCTCCTGCCGAATAAAAGCACCATTCGAATTTGAGAAGCTCGGCGACATAACCGAGCGAACGTGGGCCGCCTTACCTTTGCCAGAAGTTCATAGTCGAGCTCGGCTTTTATCTGCAACTCTCCTGTGGAGTGGACAGGAGGCAGCCAATTAGCGATCATGGTTTGGCGGGCCGGTGCAGGAGGAAGACCAACCAGGATCCTCTTTTCTAGTCTTCTTAGCATGCCGTGGTCCAGTTCCCTGAGGGAAGAAGGCTTTTAAATGTGAGACTCTCAAAACAGTACCAGTGTCGGTTTTTCAACATATTTTTGGGCCTATAAAGTTTGTATGGATTCAGTGATAATTACCAAGGCAGATTGGAGGCTGCCAGTACAAAAACCAGGTCCTCTGATCTCGCCAGTCCATCCATCTGGACCAGCAGCTCTGCCTTCAGTCTTCGACTTCCCTCATGCTCGCCTCTGAAAACACACACATCATTTAGAACTGAGCAACTAGAACCATTTATTCCGTAGCTATAAACTGAGGTTCTAAACTGTTTTAATAAATAATAATATTGTGGTACAGTGTGTGCTCTGAATTTGTTATTGTCCATAAAGGAGTGCCACAGGGTTCTTTATTAAGCCCCCTCTTATTTGTCAGTAACTTAGGTCTAAAAAGATCATGATAAAGTTGCCTCAAATGATTCTTGCACTGAACATTGACAAATTGCTTTGTTTGAAATTTTTGGCCTGTGAGGTATGTATGCTCTTCCAATCTGAAGAAAAAAAAAAAAATATTTTGATGCCATAATTTTTAGCTTTTTGAACATATACTGTAAGCATCACTTCTTTGGCCTGCTTAGGTTGACATCAGGCAGACGAAAGAGATGGAAGTGGCACATTAATTAATGTTAAAGCTTACACTTCGTTGCTTCCTCTCTGGCCCATCATTGACTCCACCTCATCCAGGAAGATGGTGGAGGGGGCGTGGTACCGTGCCAGCTCAAACAGAATCTACCAAAAAAAAAAAAAAGTTTTACATGGGACTCAATTCAAACAAAATCCGTTCATATTACAACCTGCAAAATATAATTACCGCCAATACAAGAAGCGTATTAAATATTCCAACTCAATCTTTTGGGGAAGGAGAAATGTTTGATACAATTCTTGTATTGGAAGAAATACAATGACAACAGGTGGACCTAATTTTGTGAGCAGTGCCTGAAGACTGACATACCCTGACCAGTTTTTCGGAGTCTCCTCTCCACTTGCTCACTAAGCTTGATGCTGATATGTTGAAGAAGGTTGTCCGACATTCAGTCGCCACCGCCTTGGCCAGCAGGGTCTTACCCGTACCTGTGAGGAGGGTTGCAAAATGGATGGAACATTTTCGGTGAGCTTCCGGGAATTTTCCTCAAATTTACTTGGAAAGCTAAGATGGGGGACTTTTTTTTTAATATTCCAAATTGGAAGCTTTCCATGGAAATTTATTGGGAATTGAGAGGGTAATTTAATAGAAAGTTATCACAATAAAGCCGAAATCTAAACATGTTGGCATATTCAGACATCCATGCAAAATAGCTCTCCTTGCCCACACGTGAGAGCATTAAAATACCTTAATTCAGGTATGTCCGAATCCGGTCCTCGATGGCCACTATCCTGCATGTTTTTTGATGGTCCCTCCTCCAACACACCTAATTCAAATGATCAGCTCATCAACAAGCTTTAGGGAGTACTGATAACAATTCTGACCATTTGAACCAGGTGTGTTGGAGGTGGGAGACATAAAAAAAAAAAAAAAAAAAATGCTAGATTGGGCCTCTCAAGGACCGGACTGTTTTTAGAATGGCCCCCTCCTCCAACACACCTGATACAAATGAAAATAACAATCTTGAGCATTTGAAACAGGTGTGTTGGAGAAAGGAATCATCAGGTCTCAAATTCCAGTCCTTGAGGGCAGAAATTCTGCATGTTTTAGATGTTTACCTCCTCCAACACGTGATTCAAATGATCAGCTTGTCGGTAAGGGCCACAGGAGCCAAATAATGATCCTGATCATTTGAATCAGGTGTGTTGGAGGAGGGAAACATCTAAAACACAGGTCTGAAGCTCTGGTCCTCGAGGGCTGGAATCCTGCATGCTTTAGGGTTCACCAATTCTGGTCCTCGAGGTCCGGAGTCCTGCAGGTTTTAGATGTTTCCGCCCACTAGCACACCTGATTCATATAATCAGCTCATCAGCATGCCCGATAACGATCCTGAGCTTTAGTATCAGGTGTGTTGGTAGCTGGAAACATCTAAAACCCGCAGGACTCCGGACCTCGGGTACTGGAATTGGTGGAACCCTGCTTTAGATGTTTACACACCTGATTCAAATGAACATCTCATCAGCAAGCTCTACAAGAGCTTGATAACGATCCTGATCATTTTATGCAGGTGTGTTGAACTTGGAGGCGGGAGACATCTAAAACATGCAGGACAAGCAGGACTCGGGTCCTCGAGACCTGTGATCTAAATCATGCAGAATAGTGGCCCTCGAGGACCGGATTTGGACACTCCTGCCTTAAATGATCCTGAGTCCAATAAATTCCCATTGAAAATTTACAAGTTAAAGTAAAACATTTTTTTATTTACGAATCTTTACCTGGGGGTCCATAAAGTAACAATCCCTTCCATGGAGAAAGGATTCCTTTAAAGAGTTGTGGATACTGAGACAACAACAAAAAAAGTTTCATTATTAGGGAATGGTTACATTTGAGGAAACATTCTACATGTGCAAAGGGCAGCTGGGGCTTGTCTCACTAACAAATCCGTACATTAGTATGAATCTGAGGTGATAAAGAGGGGCTGTGTGAAATCACCAAAGTGACCTTCTACCCCAGCGAATGAATAGTAATGGAGACAAAATGCGGTGGCAGGATGTTATTCAATAAAGGAAGAGCTGCAGAGAGGCAGATGGACGCATCGGTCCTCATCTGGTCGTGTAAATGTCAAGAGGATGCAGACGACCTGATTTGATGTCATCACATCCATCAGACGCATCAGACTGATGACATCTGGATGCGTGCGTATAGAAATTCCACATGAAGTCTGCCCCGTCTATCCATCTATGCACACGGTGCCATATTACCCCACATATAGATTTCATGTCAGCCTAACGGAGCGGCCTGACCCCCTCCTCTGAACGGCCTTTAAGGGAGATGTATTCAGAATCGAAGAAGGGCGAGCGCTGAAATAGCAGCGGGCATACCTTAATGGGATAAACGACGGCCTCTTTGACTAATCGCTTTGCATCCTCCAGGCCAATGATGTCCTCCCACCTCACGTTGGGGTTGTACAAATAGATGTCCTTTAAAGGGACACACACACACACACAGTGAGAATGAGTAATGCATGTCAGCTAGAAACAGCCATGGAGGGTGTGAAACATCCCATAAGGGAAGCAGATAGAACTTAAGCCTTCATTAATACAACATATCAATTCATTCTTGACAGAGTTCTTTGCTGCACTCTAGTGTACAGAATTGGGTATCACAGCATCACATATACTGTATCAAATCAAGAGTAAAAACAAATAAAAATAATTTAAATATAAATATTTATGCAATATATAAAAGTAACGAAAAATATAATATAGAAATTAAATTATAATAAAAATAAAAAATATATATAAACAGATATATTTTTTGTCAACTTCATGTATTTTGGGATTTTACAACAAAACATCTGCCTAATTCATAGTGTTCGTGTGTGGAGTACCTTATTAATAATTGTGGCAAATTCTTTCATCTCACCACTCATGCCCGGAAAACCACTGAGAGGCTTCATCAGCCGCTCCTGTCGAGCAACACGTTCAATTTAGAAGAAGAGCAATTCTTACTGGGATTGTTATTATTTTATGAGGGTGATGAGAGGCAAAAGTCATTTTGTGCATCACATATTAAAGCAACACAAGCCTTAATCATTTTCCAGTATTGGATTAGGCATTGTGTACAAACAAATAAAAGTACAAATATCTTTGGCATCTTATTCCCTGAATTTTAGTTTAAACCGATTTAAGTGTCCAAATTCGATCGTACGGTGCGGGACGCCATGATCCTGGTCACGTGATCGCGATGACGTATCCCGTGCGTAACCGGAAGCCGTCTTCGTTCACTTCAGTGGGAATTTGCTATATGAGCGAGAAAGACGTCTGGGATCCCAAATACTGTTCAGAGTAAAGTCCTCAACACGTCCGGTTTCATGTCATTCCGTGGCCACTCCTAATGTGGGCTAAAGCGTGCTTAGCACACGACATGTAGGCTATTCTAGTAGAGTACAAGTCACCCGGATGTTTACCGTCCACTTGGGACTCGCCGACGCCTGGATGTGCCAGTTTTATCCAGCTTTCAGTTGTAAACTAATTTTTGGCGTGTCATTCCATGGAGAAGAAGTGCTTCTTTGTTGTAAGGTGAAATTCCACCTTTGGTGTCCGGTGTGGGACTTGATAATTCCTCGTGAGTTTTGTTGTCCTTCATTCAATGCGTATTTTACGCACGCGATACGTCACGATGATCACGTGACTGTCCGAAATGCCCGAGTCAGTACTTGATGCAAAAATATTCATAAATAGTGCTATAAAATCATAATTGCTCAACATAAATTGGCTGGTTAGTTTTTCATAAGTCTTGTGTTCCTTTAAGCTATACACACTCAACATTTTGATTGACTGAGGCCAGTTCGAAGAGTTATTCATCCAGTAGTAGGTGAGTCAAATCCAAGACAGCCAGCTTTTTGACCAGGAGTTGATTGTGTTGGAGGCTTAGCCAAAGTTGATGAAGACCATCTTGATGTGACCTGTTATCGAGTGCGGTTTGGAGCGCAGAGGTAGCGCTATGCTACTGTTACCATCCGATAGTAAGATTAGTTAATGCCTTACCTGTTGTTTTTCATTGATTGTTTGCGTTTATGGCCTGGAAGTTTTTTTTTTTCATATAACATTAACATATTTGATTCTACGGCTGCATTAGCATAAGCTAGCAGTTAGAATACAGTACATTTCAACTTGCATTCAAATTTGGGTTACGCTTCACTACTTTGGGAATTGAAATGAATTACCACCTGATTGATGTCTCCTTTGATTCCCGTGTTGTCATCAGTCATTTGGACCTACAACACAAACATGTGTGCAATATTTAGTAGATCTGTGACCTCTGCTCTGTCATTTAAGCTGAACTAAATCTTCCCCCGGCAGAAATAAGAAGTCATAATAACTACTGTATAATGAGCACCTTCTTGGTCACGGATGCCCCTCCAGCTTGTGCTGAACCGATGGGGCAAACACTGATAACAAATTCTGACAATTCTGGAGACAAGCCATCACCCTGGCAAATAAAAAATGGTAAGTCATTAAAAATGAATCATCTTTTCTAATCGAATATGAATTCCATACGTTTGCAAGTGCAGGAGCGGAAGGATTGCCTCTTGTTTCTCCACCAAGGTTTGGAAGCAGGATTTTGGGGAGAGGCTTCACAACTGAACACGCAGCCCTAGCGGAGAAATGGTGGTAAGGCAAGCAAGTGGAAAACAACTTTGACTTTCACACTCACCTCTTTTTTCCACCACTTCTTGTATTTCTGCTTTCATCTTGCCAGAGACCTGAAAAGACATATGATGACACCTGTTAAGCACGATGAGATTTTATAGTGACACTTCCTATTGAATTGTCACCTGTTTCGACCACTTTCTTGATAAGTTTGGGATACTTCTGGAACTTGACGTAGTGGTAGCTCTCGTACTCCATCAACACCATCTCCAAATCGACATTTTCGCAAACCTCAAACTTCTTCACTCCTCCATTCATCTCCTGGTCCAAGGCCCCTGCTGTAGCCACATAGCTGTTGGATTGAAACAAAACATTCCATTGCTCCTTTTGCGTCATGTGTAGTTTAAAAGGTTTAGAGAGAGCAAAGTGAAGTCACTACTGACCCTTGCCTCATCAGATGTTGGTAGATTAGGATGAGAAGGCTCTTCTTCCTCATTTCAATCTTCAGTTCATCCTAATGAATAAACATAAAGAAAACAGGAGCAAATGACAAATTATTAAAAAATGCAAGACAACTACAATTACTAAGGGGGAAAGGTAACAATAACATTCTAAGTCACACATTTGATCAAATACACACAGTGACGGTTTCTGGCATGTCTATGTTGCTGTATTTCGTTTGTTTTCTTACTTTTAATTATTCTTTGTAGTCATTTGTCAAAATATAAAACAGCGTTGGGAGGGAAATATGCGCAAGATTGAAATATATTTATTATTGCTCACTAAAAAACGATCCTGCATTCTTCTTCCCTTTCCACTTATCGCCAATAGAGGGAGACAAACTACCATGAATTTACGCTGACTCAACTGGGGTAACCAGGCAACCAGTGCACGCCAAGTAAGCATGAATTACAGTAACTACTAAATGCAACTTTAACCAAACAATAGTAAAGCCGTTGTATACATACGATAGTGGGAAACAAATATTTTCTGCCCCTGATTTAGTGTTGTGAATATTATTGTTCACCATTTTAGAGGCAATGTTTAAACTCCACGCAAGCTTGTTTTCAGTGTTAGCATAAAACACTTGGCTTGTAAAATACGAGGATACATGACATATAGCAGTGCATATTTACTTACCGCCTCTCGGGCTTGATTTAAATGTTTTGTAGCACTGTAAGAAACATCCATTGCCGCTTAAAGAATAAGTAAAGACCGGGTGTCTTTCCGATACAGTATTCGAGTGAAATTAGTGTGATGGGCTCTGTGGTAGTTTGTCCCTCGGGACTTGCCGTAATTATACTTCCTCATTATTTGCACAACAGTACAACAGTATGACAAATTTTCAACTGTGAGTGTAAACGATGAATGAACTAATTTAAAATCGTCAATGACGTTCTCTATTGTTCCAAAGCAAGTGACGTTTCTTGCATTTTGCGTCATTTTATGACAGGGGTAGGTAATACAGTTATTAGTTAGTTAATACAGTTAAATACTCGGTTCATAATTGTAACGTTTGGAAAATGTCTGTATTAAGGGCTGGTGTTTGCATCGATTATATATTGTTCATCTTTGCTTATCAAAATATTAAGTAATTAATCATGGAATTTGATCAACCATAGCCACCTCATCCATCCCCCCCAAAAAATATAGTGTAGGCCTATTGTTTCCCAGAGCTAATGACTTAACTAGAGTTAATTTGAATTACAAAACAACACTGACCTTGATTTAACACTTGCAGTATGAATAAGCCACAAGATTAATTCATTTTCCAAATAGTTTATTTGCATTTGTGCTCAACATTTAAGGTTTAAGCATTTTTAATTCCTTCAAGACTTACAAGAACCACATACTGTACAGTGTGAAAAGTAAGAAAATGAGTTATTGATATTTTTTCAGCTATAAATGTCACTACTATATGAATTTTAGAGCGTGTGGTAGAAAAATAACAATTACAAACAATTTAAGGTACAAAAACGAGATGTGTGGCTGGTTTTCAAATACAATTTCTTCATAAAGGTAATACAGAAAGACAGCAACTCAGGATTCACTGAAAAATCACAACACATATAGTATTTTTATAGTAAATAAGACACAACATATCAGCAGTGCTTATGCAATAGTCAACCATAATAGGAAGCAGGATGATCAACCACCAACATGAGGTTACTTCGAAAACAATGGGTCATGTGTTACCCTCAGAAGAATGTCACATTCAGCAAGTACTTGGAAGGTTTTTGAGCCTCATTTCTAAAAACCACAGCGTAAGACAATTTGTTTTGTTAGCACCGAAAGGCTTTATTGTCTGTGGAGGCAGCTTTAAAAGGAATGCTCTCGTAGTGTAAGATTGCAAGGAGCCTGTTAGTGTAAGATTAATGTTGAAGGGAGTGGCTACATTTTTTTAAACTCCAAGTATCAGTATTAGTGTTGATGCAGTGTACTGGGTTCTCAACTCAAGCATATTCAAGACGTTCTTTCATTTACGGTGAAAAAAAATCACCTGGCAAGAATTTACTCCATATCAGACATCTAAAACAAAACATCACATCATGAGGAGCTTGTGATGTCACTGTCCCAGTGCAGGTGTTTTAAGTGTCACAACTTTGCATTTAGAACACTCCAATCTCAGTGAGTGCTGTTCCCCATTCTAACAGCATCGCCTTGACGTACACTTTGAATGTGTGAAACAAGGAGACAAAGTCCTGGGTGCAGAACACGGTGTCGGCCAGCGCAATAACCAGCGTGGACGGGATGAAACCTCGGCCGTACTCAACCATCCACGTGCCGGCGGTCCACTGGACCCCTGCGGCCTCGCCCATCTGGTGCATGACAGTGTCACCTGTATGAGAAAGAAAGGTCAGTTATTGTTTTCAGTCTTTTTATGCTATTTGTTTTGTGATATCCTCATATAGAATATACCGGTTTAATTGCATTGTGGTTATACCTGACATGAAAGAAATACAAAATGTGTTTACACATACCAGGATAGAAAAGTTCAATCTTTGTGGTTCCCTCCTTCCACCGCCTGAAGGTGCCAGAGACAAGGGTGTCAGAAATATCAGCCCAGTAACGACCTATAGAAAGACGGCGACAGAGAAAGTTCAAACATCAAAAAGTCAATTCCCATCAAATTCGACAAAAGATCCACTAGGCATTTTACTCCAGTCTTTCTAATCTTTGACCGTGACAAATTCAATATACAATCCCTTTCGCACAATTCTGGATGCGCTCCACACACAGACCTCCCTTTGTCCTCACCTGAGTGTCCTGAAGTGTCTATTCCAGTGCCAAACAGTATCACATATTCTGTGACGGACGCATGGAGGACACACATGGAACCCATAAAGCCACCAGCCCTCAGAAACACCCACTGCAGGTCCTCGTCTGGCAGGATGTGGCCGGGATACCTAGATTAGTTCACATTGGATTAGCTAGATTGTAAATATAAAACACAACCCAACATGAAGCTTGTGATTATCAGAAAATACCAACATAGTGAGATTTTTCTTATGCAAATTGCCTTGGAGCAATAAGATGTGTGCTTTGTACTGAGCTATTTATAAATTGCCCCTCTCGTGGTTACAGGGTAACCAATGTTTGAAATAGCTCTCAGTGTGACACACTAGTTTTACACCAATACAAACAAAAAGTTACATCAATTTTATTTTGTTGAGGGTTCACATTAGTTTCTGCAAGTGTACCTCTACAGAAATACGTAAAAGACTGACGTTAAAAAACGGAACCATAATCGTGCGTGCTTTGAAATGTTCGCAGCTGCAAAATCGCTTTACCTCTTCCTCAGCTCGACAACCAGTTTGGAGAAGGCCTGCTCGTGGTCCTGCCCTAATAAAACAAATAATGAGCACGGAAGCCAAGGTAGGCATGCAAAACATGCCAATACAGGTTGGACGCGTTTATACGACATGTGAGGACAATCCATACGAATCGTGGCGTGCTTTCCGGTTTCCAACTTCGAACTCACCAGCGTACTGTTTGGCCAGTTTTGCGATATCGTCGTGGTTGAAAATGTAGTGCTTGGTGGCCATCCAGTGCCTCAGCAGGAGCACGGAAAGGACGATAACTCCGATAAAGACCAAGAGTCGACAACACGATGTGAACAAAGCCATTGTTGACACACAAAAAGACAAATCAGACAGGCACGCAGCAACAGGTTGAGGAGCTCCAAGAAAAGGAAACGACTCACACCAACAACAAAAGAGACTGACGGCTACTTCCTTGTTTTGCGGAGGCGGGACATAACCGCTGAACCAATCAGATGACGATGTCGTTGTACGTTCCATTCAATTGCGCTTTTAGGGATTGCGTTTACACACAAAGCCCTAAATTAAGGCTCCGTTTTCATTCCTATTATTTTTCATGTTTACCGTTCATGATATGTTGAAGATATGTACCAGCAAAGTCAATCCACTTGAACATTGTTGTCTGCTTTTAAGAGATAAACACCACGTATTTCGGTAGCAAATAGTATGTTCCGGTTTTATAGGAAGTCGCCGAGGAAGCGTTTTCGTGCAAAGCCAGCTTCAAATGGATGAACAACTTTAGTGAAACGACGTTGTTGACATGAGTGCCCCTGAAGCCAAATTTGATCCAAAAGGTAGGGAGTCGTAGTGCGTTGAGTTACATTGCCATGTTTAACAACCACGGAGCTTCAATCAATCAACACTGCACCGGAAACAAAACTACACAAATGACAGCGCGTGTGATTGAACTTCAGTTTATTGTTTCCTGGGCATTGACAGGGAAAATCCGACAGTCACTTCTTCCATTCAAAGCAAATTCCCCAAATAATATAAGTAATGTTGCTTTTCTTAGTTTTTGCTGGTTTGTTGCATTAATTCGTAGGTGGTTGGAATGTTTTATATTTTTTGTCACTTGGGGGGGATCCTTTCCCAGACCATAGTAAAAAAATAAAAATAAATAAATAATAATGGTGAAAACGGCTCATGTCCCATGTTGCCCCCTTTCAAAATGACTCCCACTCCCATACCACTCCTATTTTGGAGGTCAGATACATAAAAAAAAAAAAAAAAAAAATGCATCGGTCCAAGTTTTTTCCCCCTCCTACTGAATAATCTTGTGCCTGTCTGCTCCTGTGAATCTTTTTTTATCCTGTGTCGTGAAAAACATGTTAGCCTCTACTTTAGACTCGGGGTGAGAGACTTTTTTTTGGCGTTGACTTCCTTTTTAAGCACCCATGAACATGGGTTAGAAATGTGCAAACAGTGTATGTAGTATTTTTCAGTATGCTGCTATCGTATAATGATTCATATCAGTGTATTGTTGATTCATGCAAGAGACGTTGATCAAGTTGTCTGAAAAGCACAAACAGGACTTTGTTTGAGAAATGACACCTACTACTCATAATGTGTGACTGTTCAAACAAAGACCATATTTTATCTTTTATTAACCACAACCATTATTATTTTTGTCTCAATGCACCCTCAGAGCACCAGCACCTGCGTTATAATCCTTTGAGAGACAGTTGGGTCCTGGTCTCAGCCCACCGTATGAAGAGACCCTGGACCGGTCAGGTGGAAAAACCTCCAGAGGAATGTATACCGAGATATGATCCGTACAATCCACTTTGTCCCGGAAACACACGTGCTAATGGAGAGGTAACTGAAAACAAAACACACATTCACAAAATAGTGGTACCTTGACATATGAGTGAAGCAGCTTTTGAGATCTGTTAACTTAAAATGATCTTATCAGGAATATAGTACATAATATACATTCACTCAATCCATCCAGCTTCTAAACCACTATATCACTGTATCTTGTAGCTTGTAAATGTAGGTCAGCAGAGAAGGTCCTGATGGCTCACCAGTGAAATATGCGCATTTGGCCATCCCTTGGTAACCAGACAAAATGAAATTGCTGTTTCTTGTGTTGTCTCCATAGAAAAATCCAGAATACAAGAGCACTTTTGTTTTTGAAAATGACTTTCCTGCCATCCAACCAGATGCTCCAGATCCCGGTAAGTGGTTCTTTCATCAGTGTAATAAAAGTCATTATTTCACATTAGGGAAAATAAATGTGTTGCAAATTTGTATTAATTTGCTGCTCTCACATGGTTCTTCATCATAAAAGCACCACACTCATGAGGTGGAAGTGGATTAAAACGCTAGTTCTTAGAAGTTATTTTTAAAATGTGATCATTTAATTACTTACATTATACAGTATCGTGTGATTAAGATTTTGTGCTCTTCAGCTGCAGATCAACATCCATTGTTCAAATCTAAAGCTGCCCGAGGGGTGTGGTAAGCAAACATACTTATATTTGTTGTTGATTGTCAGCCCTTTTAGGTATTTAGTCTTTGTTTGATAAGTATGGTTGGTTATCAATCAACACATATTAGGAACGTCACTCAATATAATACGGTGTAATTCTACACCATTGCCAACTACTACCACAATAATAAATCTATTGTTATAATTTCTATGTAGTGTCACTCAAAATAGAGTATCTTGGCAGAAATGGATGACTTATTTATACAGATCTAAAATAGGTTATCTTTGGACTATCTGTAATAGAATAGTAGGGATTCTACTTTTGGACCATTCAACATTAGTTCACCTTATTGGAATTCAGGCGAAGTTTGGATCAGAGCTTTGCTTTCCAGCATTGTGTTGGACTTCCTTAAACTTTCACCCGGTCACACCTTCACACATTATGCTTTGTTTTTCTTCTGGATACAAATGTTTCCTAACCTCCAAAGATAAGTCCAAAATGTCTAAGTACAGTCTATATAAAATAAATTACTTCATAGCTATATGCAATGGTTGTACAAAATAGATACAATCAATGTGTTAAGCATGCCTAACAGGATAGCCACTCCCTTCCTGTTGCTCCCTGTGATGTGTTTTTGTTTTTACCATGCACAGGCTGGCATCTTCTCACACATATTGTTGTAGTGTCTTGCAAAGCCTTGATCTAAAAGTGAGACAACCAATTACAGAAACAATAACTTTGGGATTTGTCTCCTGGAGAAAACAAAAACTCATGAAGGAGGTAGGATAGCTCAGGATAATTGCAAATTCTTCTCAAGGGTCCATGATTTGTCTCAAGTTCTGTAGTGATGTTAATTGGTTACATTCATTTTAGATTGACTACAGTAATGCGTTACAACTCTGGCTTGTTTGTAAGCTCCGAGCTTGCTAAAGTACATTTCTGTCAGGAGAAGCCAATTTGGATGGGGGACAAGAAAGCAAGTTTATTTGTAGATCCGCAGCTCGACCATATGCTTCCTTCAAACTGGCATCTGCATCAAACTGTTTGAAATTAGATAAGACATCTGGGCTTGTGAGAACAACCGAAATGCAGCAGCAGCACATAGCATGGGTGTCAGTTATAGTCAGGAATATAACTCACTTTCAGTATCAGTTTGTAGGTTTGTATACCTATAAAATACTACATTACTATTGTACTTGCAAGAACTTGTCGGACAGAGTACGTCATAATAAATGGTCTAACAAGGTCTTTCAGCAATGCTAGCTTAGCATGCTAATGCTAAGTTAGTTAGCATGCTAATGCTACTGCTATGTTAGCATGTTAATGCTAACATTATGCTAGCATGTTAATGCTAATGCTTTGTTAGCATGCTAATGCTAAGTTAGCATGCTAATGCTAACTTAGCTCATGACGGTAAAACCTATAAGGAGGGCATAAAACAATGAAGTCTTATTTGCTTGACTTTTTCTTTAAAAAAAATAAAATAATCAGTGTTCTTATTCCCTCATTCATAGGAAGATGATGTTTATTTATGCAGTTTGTGTTGCATTCTCATCTTTTTCTGCGAGGGGCAACTCGCGAGGCACGCAAGTTATTTTTCTGTCAGTTTGACGAGCACTTACAACCAGAAACCTCAACTGAAAATCCACTCAAAATGTCAGAAATTGTCAGATTTTGACAGGTGTTCTCCCACAAGTTTCCTCAGCATTGACTTTTGAAGAGAGGGATTTCGCTTTTTATTTGAGCTGGCGGTTCGCACATGCACGCCCAGCTGCAATTTAACTCTCATTCATGACTTAAAATATGATAGACACACATTATCTCATCTTTTCAGTAAGGTCATGTGTTTCCATCCCTGGTCTGATGTCACCCTCCCTCTCATGAAAAAAGGAGAGGTTGTCAATGTGATCGACAAGTGGGCGGAGCTTATGGAGGAACTGGGTGCCACCTACCCATGGGTTCAGGTATGGGATGCGCCTACTAGCTTTCGTCTTCTGTTGTAACATAAGATAGACATATATGTACATTTTATTTGTATGTTATTTATCATTTTAAAGATTTTCATTCACATTTATTGTTCTATTGTAAATCACTGAGGAGTAGTGCAGTTGACCCACATGAATTCTGAGTAGACAGCATACGTTTAGTTCCCATTCAGTGTCGGTGTAAATTAATGGTGGTTTGTCTATATGTGCCATTCTATCATCTGGGAAAGATTGAAAATGTTTGGATGGATGATGCAGTATTACGTTCATTCCTTCTGTAAAATTTGTACCATTGTCCTATAAATCATCCATGTTTTAATGCGTAGTGTCTATTAGTAAAAATAGAAATCTAACATATCATCTTCTGTTTGTCTTTAGATCTTTGAAAATAAAGGAGCTATGATGGGTTGTTCCAATCCACATCCCCACTGTCAGGTAAAAAAAAAAAAAAAAAACTAATAACTCAAGACTCAGAATGTTGACCAAAAAAAAAAATGTTTAGGCCTTCAACACTAATTAATGTAATGTGTATGATATTAAATTATGGTACATCCACACACATTTGAATCAAGTAGGGTGGTTCAACACACATTTTCTAAGCTGGTAGTTTAACAAAATTCAGAAAATAGTATTTCTCACAGCAATAATACCAGACAACATCAGCATCCAGTTTGTCAAGTCCTGTCAATATCTAGATGCTGCCAATAGAGGGCAGTATGTGACTTCAGGCTAACGTATCATGCACGGTGTTTTTTTCCCTGGAATTTCTTAGAAATATCTGCGATGTCTAAAACTAAATTCCATAATTAATAACTAGTTACAAGGGAAATGTAATGAAATGGACAATAGAAAGATTGACTTTGGGTTCATAATTTTGGTTGAAGATTAAATCATTTCAATTTGGTCATCAATATAATGTATTTATTTTTTTTAGATACTCTCAATATTGTAGTATTTTGACCAATTACATACCAACGGTTAATCTAAAAACTGTACATTATGATACAACTTGTCTTGTGAGATTCGGTGCTCGTCTTTGTTGCGGGTCATCTCTTCATTTCTCCTTGAGTCAATAGTCTGCTACTGGATAGGAGCGAGATCTCGTGTCCACAGAAACGCAGCTGCACAAACACACCCACAGCTACAGATGTTGGCACGCATGTGGAATTCATCTGAATGATATAAGATAAAGAAGGGCCAACACAAAACACTTGAAAATGAAAGAATAATGACTTCATTACCAGGGGGACCCTTTTCGCAAATGTGTGTGTCGCCTTTGGATGTGCTCTGCATTTCGGGTGAATAAGTTCAGGGGTGTTTAATCACAAAACAATTAGCCATTCTGTCAGATGCAGTCCTCCGTGGCATGCCTAAACAGCACTCCGTGCCTCTGGTTATTGCTCTACACGGAATATTTAATTAAATTTTAGCCCCAATGTCAGAAATAATATTAAGTAAAACTCGAAAAGAAGTAAGAGACCACTATTAAGTAGACAACTAAAATTCTTATTGCAATTCTCTGGTCCCAAAAGGAAAATGCGGGAATCATATTTATTACAAAAAAAAAAACTCAGTAAATTATAAAAGGTTTGTTCACACATATTGCCCTAAAGCATGAATCCGGCAAAAAATAGCAAAAAAATAAATAAATAAATAAATACTTTATACTTTATCACAATTTAATAGCATTCTGTCAAATCTCATTATTGGCTATCTCGCTCTCTTTTTTTTTTTTCTCACTTCCTTCGATTTCACAGGTGTGGGCCAGCAGCTTCCTGCCAAATGAGCCAGCCCTGTCTGACCGCTGTCAGAAAGTGTTCTATGAAAAACACAAAGAGCCAATGCTGCTGCAATATGCCAAGCAAGAAGTTGAGAAAAAGGTACAGTTGATGAGCACACACAGCGCCGTGACGTTTCCCTTTGAGAAATGGCCCAAATAAGGTCATATTGTGACTTCAGCTAAAATGTTGTCTGTCTGTTGTTTTTATGTTGAGACATTACCTTGCCATTTATTTGAGTGATTTATTGATTATCCAATTCAGTAAAGAAGTTTCCAGAATCCAGTTGCAGTTGACTTTTCCATTATGAAGATAATCTTTGTGTATCATTTTGTTGCTGTAGTCTTCCTTCACCCCAAACCGCCCCCCATCCTCCCCATGTTTTTCTCTTACACTTTTGCTCCTTGTTTTCCTCGAGCACACACGACCTGTTTTTCAGGCAGTGAAGCATGTGATGGGGCAGCAGAAACGCTCATTAGCATCACGCTGTGGCATCCATCTTCAACCTGAAAAAAAAAGATTAGCGAGACATATTTTGTTCGTTTCGCGCGTTTTAGCAAATCTCCAGTCATGTGTGAAGAACATAAACAACGGCAACCTTGAGGAAGTTTGGCACGACGCAACGTTTAGCACCTAAACATGATATGAATGTCGTAATAGTAAGCAGCTTGGTGGAAAGTAAGAAAAAAAATGTTCTCAAGTTGTCAAAGTCAAACTGTTTGCTAGATTTTGGAAGGATTTAAGTACAAAAGAAATAGCTAGAACTCGTGCTGTATTTTTTTACCTTTGACATCAAGCCTTAGGCTAAGGTCTGAAATAAGCTTGTCTGGGACTCGGTAGGATCCGAGTACCTCGCAGCACTTTGGACCACTATCCTTTCAATTCAAGTTGAACCTTAGCATGGATTTAGTGTGAAGCATATGCTCCTTGTTGCTAGATCTGAAGTTACATTACAGCCAAATTAGGAATCCTACAGTAACTGCTGGCACACATGTCCGTTATTAAACATGATTTGGGTTTAAAGAAAATACTGTAGCTGTCTGATTCATTCACACAGAGATCTCTGCGCGTGCTTACGCAGCACAAGCACTCATGGGGGTTGACCTTTATAAGATTACAGTGGAAGCTGTGTATGTGTATCAAAGAGATAGTGAGTGTGTGTGTTTGTTCCGATAGTGTCCCACTTCTGTCTGTCTGACCCGAGTTTAGGACCGTAAATTGGCAGAACATGGAGAAGCTTCATTTGGTGTTTGGCTCCCATGTGAGATTGAAAGCAAAACTTTCCAAGATAATTGAATGAAAGTTTTGGGGGAGGATTTGAAACGTGTGAGGCGTCTGTTTTAGAACATCCTCCACTTACGCCTTGCGCGCCTCGGTCCTTTCTTCTGTGTCCTTTCGCCTTTTAATTTGTATTCAATCTTCATTCTATTGCATTATAATCCGCTTAAAGTGACAGGGAGAAAATACTGGAAAGGAATGGGACGACGGTGGAAAGTTAAAGAGGAGAGCAAAGCTTAACTTATATGAACAACTGTATGTTGTTTACATGGCGTACATTGTCAGAATTAAAGCATTAACTCTGGAGATTAATTAAAAAAAAAAAAAAAACTTAGTTAAAACAGTTGCATTTACTTCCTGTGGCAGCCTTTAGTCTCTGCTTACGTTTGGAACCAAACTCGGAAGGAGTCATAGGGAGGAAGTTGGATAAACAGACTATAGGTTAGTTTTACTTTCTGTTTTACTTGCTTGACGCTTGTTGGAGAATTCTAAAATAATTTGCACACTTTGCAAAGCCAAATTTAAATAGCAGATTAGTGGTATGTTTTTGGCAGATCATCCATCCATCCATCCATCCATCCATGATCTGAACCTCTTCCTCACGAGGGTCGTGAGCATGCTGGAGCCTATCCCAGCTGTCTTTGGGCATCTAACAGCAAGTGATTTTACATCAATTCCAATATTTTATTAAGTAAATATCTGTCAACTAGCTTTGTAGAACATAAGAGAAAAATGTGATTAAATCGTGATTAATCACGATTAATGGTTGGTTTCCCAGGATGCCAGTGGTGTGCGCAAAAACTTAAAATGACTTCAAAGTTGTTTTGTAAACCACATCAATCACAGATATAGACAATCATGTGTTAAAACTGCTTTCTTTTCAATATTCAGCAGCAGGAATTACCGTAACTTATCATCTCTCAATTTTCACTTTAAATTTGTGCCGCCGTTTTAGGAACGCGTGGTGGTGATGAACTCTAATTGGCTGGCAGTGGTTCCTTATTGGGCAACGTGGCCCTACCAGTTGCTGCTGTTACCACGACGACATGTGCTCAGAATCAATGAGTTGTCCTCAGATGAACGGGAAAGTAAGTGTTTTGGGGAGATGCTACAAAACAATTGTGAAGTTGTTTGTCTCAAGCATAAGAACAGTTTGTCGCTTTTGTGTAAATTCTTTACAGTTTCATAGTCAACATTTGTTGTGATTGTCCATTGTGTTCTTACCTTGCCTTTTTTAAGATTCCCTTGCTACAGCATTTTAGGATGTTTTTTTTTTTCGTTTTTTTTCAGGTCTGGCTGACATTATGAAGCAACTGCTGACCAAATACGACAATCTATTTCATGTGTCCTTTCCCTACTCCATGGGCTGGCATGGTAAGATCAATAAACATAATTATAATCAAAATATGTAACAGTCAATGCTTAGAATAGAAGTATATTTTTGAACACTAGGCAAGGAAGAAGTTTTCCATAGTTAGCGTATTTGACATAATCTACAAAAGTTAAACAGAATTGATAAGCGATAAAGGAAGGGAGAAGAAGAGCTTTACAAAGCTGTAACAGTACTTTAAAAATATTTCAAATTACTTGACCAATTGCCCTCAACTAATTATATTTTTTCAGTGAATATTAAGCATGTTTGAGGTCAAAAGTTGATTTTAAATTCAGTGTTCAGTAGAAGCATCAGTGTACCATATATCACCATCACATTAGCATATTTAAAGGTTAAATGTGTACCATCAAGGATATTGGCATCAACGTAAATGGGAAGGGATGCATTTTTTTCCTTATCCTACTTAATATATTTTTATTTAAATGGTGCTTAAGATGCTTTGCAAAGTTGTTGTCGAGTATATACTTGGTGAACATGCCTCATTGGAATAGCCCATGTTGGTAGCTTAGAAATTGTTCTTTGTAAGTACAGAACTTGGAGAGGTGCATCAAATGTGCTAAATTTTGTATTGTTCAGTTATTTAAGCTCTTCCTTATTATCAGCCCCCCCCCAGCTTTTCGTTGCCAAATGCGTACATGTAGATAAACCCCATTGTTTATACCTAAGACCATCTGATCACCACTGTGACGCCCATATGCCACTTTCATGTAACATGATACAAAGGAACAAATAACGAAAGGCACATTTAGAATTAAGAGGCTGATGGAAAAGATTCAAGTGGAGATTTAAAATTCAAGCCGAATCTTTTGTTCTATTCCTGTGGACAAGCAAACACGACAGGATGATGGCATTAGCTAGGAATCCGTGTTTCACACAGACTTTGAAATGAGTTGGCAGACAAGAGTTGAGATCCAAAAGCGGAAAGAAAAGCATGTTTCTTGCTTCCATAATTTTACATTACAGTCAAGCATCATTTCTGTTGCACAGTTATTGAGCTGTGGGACCTCGAATAAGTGCTGATTATGTGGTTGTTTATATAAATGATGATGATTCCTGTCAGCAGGACTCTCCGCATGATCTGCAACAATCCCCATGTGACTAACAAATTTCATCTTCACTGAGGATGAACCCATTGAGGCTGAGCCAGGATTTATTTTTAGCTTTTGTTAGATAACACTTAGTTTTGGTGTTTTTTTTACGACTTTTAATTTCTTAATCCAAAATCTATGAATCATCATTTGTTTGTTGTTGATCCAAATTCAAATTGTTTGGCCTGAGAGTGATAGACATTATTTTGGCTCAAAAATGTAATAATGTGGAACACTTTTTTTTTTTCTTCTTCTTCTTTTTCAAAAATTTGCAGGAAAGTGTTCCAACTCTTCATGGGGGATAGTTAAGTAATTTACACCCCAACAAATAATTCCTCATAGTGGGTGGCAAAGCACTCTTTTTCTATTAGACAGGGCAATGGGCCATATAAATGAAGTTCCTCACATTCCTTCAACATAGTTTCTTGACACAAAAAATGTCAGAAGATGGTACCAAAGCAATTAGAATTTTTGTAGAGGAGCAGGCTTTGGCCTGAGAACAGAAACAATAATTACCCATAGTAATTAACTCATTTGCTCCCAATAACGTATAATTACGTTTTTTTTTTAATGTAAGTGTCCCAAAGACGTATTTATATGTTTTTTTGTTTTTTTATGCTAGAGCATACAGAAGGCTTTGATGCAGCCTCTCGACTGCAAAGAATGGTTGCAGAAATGGTAGTTATTACTAGTGATAGACCGATATGGTTTTTTCAAGGCCGATACGATACAGATTATTTGTAGTCAAGTCGGCCGATAACCGATATTTCAAGCCGATATTCATTTGCAATAAAATGGGGAGGGGGGGAATTCTTTCAAACTATATATAATTTCTCACTGAGTAACAAATTCATGTGAATGTAGCTCATTTGGGGTTTTTGTTAGGGTTCGTAAAAACGTTTCAAAAAGATTTTCGCGGTTAAAAATTGTGTGAATATGTTCCAAATGTGTTTACGACAAAAAAAAACTGACTGCGAACATCTTACAAATCCTGATGAAAACCCCAAATTCGCTACATTCGCAAGTATCCCCTGCTCAGTGAGCTTTATCGGCCTTCAGATTCAAAAAATGGCCGATGCCGATATTTGTCAAAATGCCAAATATCGGCGCCGATAATCGGCCGGGGCCGATTATCGGTCTATCCCTAGTTATTACACGAACGGCCAGCAGGTGGCAGCAGAGCAAAGGAGATCAACCAGAGCCATCTAGAAAAAAAGCTAAATTACTTACAATTTTAAATAGATTTGTGAAAACTGATGAAACTTAGCTCTCTTCTAATGCTAACTGCTCCAAAGCGGAAACAGATAGAAACATACTTTTTTTTCCCTGATGAAAGAAGAAGAAGAGACTTTAATATTTCTTTTGGTAGGTTCCATGCCTTTATAGCAACTGAACACAATATTCTGTGGGCCTTGCAAAATCAGTCAAAACCCAGTAAAACAGCCGGGAGCGAACGGGATTCCTTCTGTGAAAATGGCTGGGAGTGAATGAGTTAATAGGTTCCTCGCAAAATTTGAGACTAGGTGAATGTTCATGCAGTGAAATGCAAATATACACTATAGTGTCCTTTTAAACGGAATAGGTGGCGAAAAATATTTGCAATTGTGATTTATATGCACAAAAGTATACAATAGTAATAAGTTAATTGATTCCATTATTGGTTTAAAAAATGTGGTTTTCTTCAGTCATCACAAAAGGCAAAGACTCACCTTTTTTTCTATAAAAAAAAAAAAAAGCCTAAATGTAACAACAAAAAAAAATCAGTTGGCGTGTCAACATATCACTTTATTTGACACTGCTCAAAGACAGAGAAATCAACTTGCATCTCTGAAGTCAAGCTGTGAAGACGATGTTGGACTGCTGAGAAGAAACAGCTTGCACAAATAAACTAGAGTCCGTAAGCGCTGCTCAGGATGGTGTTTACCACCCAGGCAGCTGTTGCTCTATCTAAAGCGCGGGCTGTACTTGATATTTATCTGTACTGCAAGAAACACCCTATTTGGGGGCTTGCCAACGAAGCACCAATCAAAGGAGCCGTAAGCGGAACAAAGGTTAGCATAGTGCAGTGATGCAGTGAGTGATATGTGACAGGAGAGCAAGTGTCATCATGCCTCAATAGCCGAGAGTGTTCACTGTTGAAGGTCCAACGTGAACGGCAGCAAACGCCTTGCTGAGTTGCTTTACAAAATGGACACTTCACTGACCACTCACCATGTAATTCTCAGTGCCTTCACATCATGAGGACTTGTCCCCATGCTGCGAATCTTTCTTTGTCCCCACAATGCACATTAACACCTTCATAAACTTTGGTAACGAGTTAAGTTATATCTCCCATCTGTGTTTGCACTTAATCTTTATTTATTTTGCCGCAGCCCGTCTTTTTATGGGTCTGGGCTTAGAGTAGAGCTGTGCAGATGGGAAAAAATGTTGGATGGTATTAAGGTCATGGATTAGGAAGCGAAACCTCCAAACTTTTTCAGTAGGTACGCACACATTTCAAATACTTCTTTGACCAATTGGTGTGTGTGTGAAACTTAAACATCTTTAAAACTTTCAACGATAATTAGAAGCTGGGCAGTCATTTACTAATAAGCACACTCCCGCCTATTCATTTGTGATCTGTTTCTTCTTTGTGCTTACGCTTTCTGTTCCCGGCAGTTAGTTTGTTTACTGTCTCCCTCCACTCATCTGCATTTGTCGCTGTCTCTGGAGATTTATTGCATCCCACAGAGGGAAACATGGGCAGTATTATGGATTCATATTCTCCTGTCCACTCCTGCTGCCATGTCTGCCATAGAGGTTTCTTGTGAGGGAAACACAGTTGAAGTTTGACCCCCATAAATTTTGTCTATAGGCTACTTGAGACTCCTTTTTGGTCTAAAAATGTATGCATCTTTTTTTATTCAATTGTGCAATTGGAAGCGTGTTCTTATATTCCCCATGGATTAAATATTAACTTTGACCTCAAAAGCTTCTTGTAATTTTTGTATATTGTATTTTATTTTATATAAACTATTTGTGCATATTTTATTTTATTTTATAATGGGTGTGGCCTATAAATTTATTAGCACCACCCACTTTCTTTGGAGCTAATTAGAGACACCTGGGCTGATTAACTCCATTTGCTCTGGCTCAAGCATTTGTGATCTGATGAAGGCTGAAGCTGAAACGTTATCACATCACATCACATTAAAGTTATTTTGACATCTGGTGAGTGTGCAGTGCTGCTTTTTGATTTTTTCCCCATCCACATGCAGCTTAAGCAAATGTTGATTTAGTTTTGCTAGATGGCTAGTTGAGTTATTGCTCAACTTGGTGTTGCAAGGTTTTTTTTAAAAAAAAATTATTTTTATTTTATTATTATTTTTATTTATTTATTTATTTATTTAATAAACCCCTGAGACTGACTCACCGAACTCCTGGGGTTCGATTGAACACAGGTTAAGAACCACTAATTTAAACATTATAAACATACATATTTTAAGTAGGTTTGGAATTTAACGCAGTCAATGAGCTTCTTTTGTCACACATTATTTAAGGGTTTCTCCCTAAGAACACTTTTGATCCCTTATAGTACTTTTTTTTTTTTTTTTTTTTTTTCTTTCTCTCTTCAAATGTCATCAACTGCTGTATTTTTGTAAGATAACCGATGAAAGGTGTTGATTTCTGTTCGGCTGTCGAAATGATTTAATGAGCAAAGGGCTTCATTCATATTGTGTGAATGGCAAGAGAGATGAATGATCTCGTTTTCCCATGGTGATGCATATTCTTAATTAGCCTTCGAGCCAGTCACCCTGGTCATTCCTTTTGTGTGGGCAAGTGTATTGCAGCGTCAAAGAGAAAACAAATCAATATATTCTATTATTCATTTGTATTTTTGTTTAGTTTCTTTGCACAAAAGCTCAGTAATTATGAGTGCAAGGTGTCATCCTAATGGATAAATGAAATGTGAGCTTTGGGGAAAAGCTTTTAAATGAGCCATTTTAACAAATCCTTCATCTTTCATCTTGTTTTTGTCTGCGTTTTCCTCAGGAGCCCCTACTGGCCCTTACTTAAAGGAAGACAACTCGCACTGGCAGCTGCACGCTCACTACTACCCGCCTCTGCTGCGCTCAGCCACAGTTAAGAAGTTCATGGTTGGCTATGAGATGCTTGCAACGGAGCAGCGGGACCTCACTCCGGAACAGGTGATTTAGAAAAGTAACACTCCTGCGTTTGTTTGTGGTTTGTTAATGTGTATTTCAGACAGAGACATTTTTAAGCTTCTTTTTTTTGTGTGTGTGTGTGTGTGTGTGTGTGTGTGGGGACAAAAAGCAGAATGTCCGTCTAGATTCAGAGGCCTTTAAAGTCTAGACTAATAATCATGTCACAAGATTGTATTTGACTGCCTGTCCCTGAAGTTGCCTTACTATATTATATATATTTTTGTAGGCTGCAGAGAAGTTACGGAATCTACCAGATGAACATTATAAAAGCAGAGGTGGAGAAGAAAAATGAGAGGGGGGGGGGTAAAAATGTCAACCGAACAACAACTAACAACCTAAAAAAAAAATAAAAAATCAACACTAACACTCGTGACTTAACATGTCTTCCATACAGCTTGAAGTTGTTTCAATGATTTTTGTCCCATCTCAAAGAGCTGTCATGGGTCCTTTTGACATATTATGAAATCTCATTTAGCTAGAATGTGACAATATGCACTGTCAAGTTGTTGACATAATGAGATCTTTCTGTTTTTGGGGCCCTTAATATGAAAGAAAAGACACTCAAATTGTAATGTCATTTTGCAATGAATGATTTGGCTGTTTGTAGCCTCTAAAGTCTCTGAATAAATGCAATTGTGGACTAGTTTCATACAAAGCAATTGGCTGCCAAGCTGGGATTGGATGAAACTCCCCCACAACTATAATGAGCACAAGTGGTACAGAAAATTGATAGCTGAATAGTTTTCTATGAGATAAATAAAAAAAAGTATAATAGTGTAAAGTACTTGGTTTGTTTTTATTGCGGACCAATTTTGTTGTAATAGATGGGACAACATTTTATTTATTTTTTTTGTGACATCATGGATCGTGTTTTTGATATCCCAGAAAACATAAGGGACATTTTTCAGCACCACAGGAAATAACATGGCATGCCATTACATTGCCTTAATTACTATTATTTCAGCTTTTTGGTGTGGTTAGTGTGAAAGCTGAACGGTCAAAATGCTCTGAGCTAAAATCTTCTTCCAGTGCTTGTGTGGGTTGGTTCCCTTTGACAACTACGGCTTCCTGAAAAGAAGAGAATGTGAACATGATGGGATTGAATAAATAAGCAAGTAAATAAATACATTTGTACTGTTTGAGCAAGATTGTTCTGATCAATTGTGTCAATTTAAATATCTATTTATGTATATTGAGGTAATTATATATCTGACTCTGCAATTGAGTTTAAAATGGAAACGTTTTAACTAGTCCCACTCGCACGCACACCTTAGCAACAACAGAGGGCACTGTTGCTCAAAAAGTAAGGAAGAACAGGACCATGGGTTTCAATCAGAGTGGGTAAACGTTTGTGCTCAAGAAAAAAACATGGATCATACCATGGCATTCTTTAATAATGTAACATGCTAGATCATTTTAATAACATGATACTACCCTAGTTGATTTGAATTAACCCGTTATTTAATAACACTTTTTTTTTTATTTTACTTTTATCATATTTGAATACTAGATATTCAGTAGAAATACAATTTTTTTATTTTTTTATTTTTATTTTTTTGGGAGGGTGGGTGTTGCTGGGACTAGGGGTAATTAGTACTACAAATATTTTGGTGCCTTAAACAACTAAAGATTTTTACTTATTTTTTTATACTTGACTATAATGCGATGAAAGCTGAGTTGAAGTCAATTAATGTATGGTGACGCTGATATTTTTCTATCACAGAACAATGACCTTTTTTACGCCACAGACGGGTTTCACATAAAGACCTATGTATTATTACACAAATGTGTGGCATAACATAACTGCAAACAAAACGACATAAACCAAGCTCAAAGAATGAGCTGGAACTGAAAGGTAACGGAGGAAATGGAGGAAAACGTGATTTGACGACATGATGGTCAGATAAGGAGCGACTTTTCATTTGTGTTTTCTTGAAGAACAGAATAAGGATGTCACTGTTGTTGTTTCTCTCCTGTCATAGTCACCCCGTCAGGCCAAACACTTGATGAACATCGTGCCTGCTTTCCTTTTTGCTAAAAGCTAAATTGTTTTGTAGTAGTGTGACGCGCCGCAGGCTTTTTTGAATCAATCTGACTGCTCACCGCTCCCTCAGGCGATGAGTCGAATGCGAAGAACAAATTTTGCCCCATTTAGGTGGGTGTGATAATCAAGTGGTATTTAACGGGGTTTTTTTTTGTTTTCTGACTGTGAAACGCCTCAAGTGAATGTCACAAAATTGTAAAATATCAACTCTATTGAAACAATGGCTTCCAAATTTGTAATTATACAAAAAAACCAAAAACCAAAAGCACTTGGGCTGTTTTTGCCACATTTGGTGCATGCATGGACCATTTTCGAGATGTCTAATCATGTATTACAATAGTTGTTTACAGACTTTGTACAAATATATTTATGCACGGATATAAGACCAATTTGTTTCCATTATCACATCACAACTTGTTTTTAATTAATCTAGCTAAATTGTGATCTAGTGGGCTATTACTATTTTTGCCACAGAAAATGAAACGAAAACGAAACTGACTAGTTTCTTTGAGTTGCGTCACTTTTTTCTGACCTTTTTTTTTCTGCTTTTTGCCTCAAAGTAAATAAACACTGATGAAGCGGGTCTCTTGGCTCAATTCTGGCTTACCCAGCCTTCTGTGTGTATTTGATTAAACCAGTCATCAGTTTTTATCATCAACTCAAAGTCTGTCTTAATTTCATCATCTGTTGTTCCAATTCATATCATCGAGGTCCAAACCTTTTAAAGTTGTTTACTTCATCGTGAGTACTAGAGCTGTAGTTAAAAAAAAAAAAAAAAGCAACTAAATATTCAGAACTATCCTTGGCAGAATTTCCAGTAAAGTGCACTAGTAATAACACTTGGGAATGGTGTAAACACACATACCCGTACTGCTATTATTGCAAAGCTCAATCTTGTACTCCCTATAAATATTAACATCGATTCCAGGTTTTGTTCAAGTATGGGATTGAACTGTGATGCTTTACAGAGGTCTTTGCGGATATAAATCTTTGTGAAAATGTGGATGCATGCCTTTTATGTACTGCGACAGACCTCATTCTTTCAAGTCAATATTTATTTAGTCCTTTCGGCTCATGGATCCCCTCATCTATTCCATCACTCCTTCGAGGTGTGTGCGTGTTTGTCCGCAGAGGCGCGTGAGAAACATATTTACCAAATCCTTGTCTCTTTGCTTTTTCCGAAACAGTTGATTGTTCTCCCTGCTTGCGTTGGGTGAAATCATATCAAGCAGATTCATTCAGGTAACACAACTTGTCACCTAATTCCTTTTGCTAATATACTGACTCATTCAAATCAAGCAGGGTTCCTACTCGGGTATACTGTAATAACAAAATGGTGGTTGAAAATGGTGGTCTGTGGCGCGTTGATGCAAAAAAAAAAAAAAAAAAAAAAAAAATGCAATTCTAATAAACATTAAATACATGTGGGAATCAACAAGAGGTCATTTTGAAATGTATTGGTACACATAGCTGATGTTCTGGCAAGGGATTGATTCCTACTAAATGTCTATAATTTACTAGTGACTAGCACAGGCTATCGTGTAAAGGGTTATTTGTCAAAACGGTATGTGCCTCATTAACCTTCTTGCCACAGTTACCTTGAAAGAGTAATTGATTACCTTACAGATTACTTTGCAGATTACTTATTTAGTTACTTTACTGATTACTTAATTAAAAATATTTTTGGACTTCACTTTTGTTTTTTGTTTTTTAGTCTATGTATTTCATAAACATAAACATGCACCTTGTTTTTATTGTTAAAAAGTAGTCTTTCAACTTAAGACTTCATTTATCGTATGTTCTAATAGAAATAGTCTGTTTTGACCTGAAACTGTCATGGCAAAACTTAACATTTAAAATGTACATGTTTATAAATATAATGATTAGATATGGGAGACGCGTGGGTTTAAGCTTGAATGTGCTTCGATCCATGTGACTTTTTTTTTTTTTTGGTGGCTTAGTATTTTTAAAGGTAGATAACACTTTGTCAACAGCACATAGTTTGCGACAACCTTCATATTTTCTTTAACTGACACTCCAGCTTGAAGTTGCAATTGTATTTTTCCTTCGATGTTTTTGTTGTGGTTGTAAACATGACATGGCACATAATTGACGTCACTTCCCAAACGGGAATGCTAATTGTGAAAACCCAGAATGCTTCACTTCAAGCTGTAAACATTACAGTTAGCATTTCTTATGTATTTTACAGTGTACTGTTTTTTTGTTTTTTGGGGGGGGGGTCAAATTGTGATTTTGCAAAGTAACTGTAATCTGATTACTTCACTGAGCAAAGTAATCCCAAAAAACAGCTTTTGAGTACGGCGTTACTTTCTAATGCGTTACTAGCATCACTGCCCACGATTGACTCACGACCAGTCCAATGAATGAATGAATTAACGAGCGTATTGATTAACTGGACCCAGTAAAACTATCTAACATTTGTTTGTGATTCTGTCCTTTTGCTTCTTGTATCTTTCACACAATCATGCTCACTATCAATCAGATTTCACCTTTCATTTCATCTCACCTCGTCGATAGAGAGCGAGACATTGTAGGTGTATCCCGGAGGCGACAGCTCTGTAAACTCCAATTATAGGAGAAACGTGAGCCACCGTAACCTGCGCTCATCTGTCACATCATTTGGTACAGCCTGTAGACAAGGATGAGGGACGAGGGCTAGCGTGGCAGAAGCAGGCAGCAGAACAGACAGAATGAGTGTGGTGTGCTTTGTCGGATTTTGAAATGAATTGCTGTACTGCAAAATAGCCACACGAACATTTACCACAAAAACTGAGTAGGCAAAATGTTTCTTCCCGGTGTGTGTTTTTGTGTTGACTAAAATGAAAACACTCAAAATTAGAATACTGCATATGCTAACAAAAATAAACTGATTTAATTCATTTCAGCAGGTAAAAATTATAATAAAGTTGATCACAGACCAAATTAGACTCATACTGAACTTGTACTTTTGAGTTTGACCTTTTTATGTCACTTGTGGGTCTGCAGCCCATCAGCAAGCACTACATTCGGTTCAGTAAGTAAATCGATAATTAGATTTAGCTAGTCTGGGGCGGGAGCATCTCAATTCATTGAGGGGCTGATGGAGAATAAACAAAACCGAGATTTGAAGCAATACATGCCAATGCTTCGACGGGTGTCACTGTCGAGCTTGCCCCATCATGTCCTGCTTGCTTATTGGAAAGTGAGCTGACTGTGAATTTGGGAATTTGCAGGGGGTCTCAGATTGTACTCCTGTTGACTTTTTTTCTTTCTTGAAAGAATAAATAACCAAGATGACCCATGGCATGGGGTTTTCAATATTTAACCATTACAAGAAATTTCCTTATTTGCTTTTTATTGAAATATTAAACATGATCTGCCAAGAGCTTAAAAAACATCCAAAGTTAGTTCCCACAACATTGTCGGTAATCATGTTAACATTTTTATGAGCACTTAATGAGGCCTCTCATATGCATAACATTCCAGCTAATCACAAACATTATTAAAACAACTGTACAGTCCACCTCTCCAATAATTCATATAATACTTGTGTCCATATACGTGTCCATCAAAATTAAATTCATGTATCTTTTAAGGCAAGGCATGACTCTCCTCTGCATGAAAGCTTCACTTTTATTCAACGCAACCCGCAGAAACTGAAAATTCACACACAAGGAGCTGTGCAGTGTGCAGTGCCAAAAAAATGAATATCAGCAAAGGCTGCTTGTCTTCAAGGAGAGACTCTTCAGCATGATAATATTATTAATAATAATAAACTGTCACGACGCAAACACCATGCATACTATATTTTATACTTTATAGGTCTGCAGGTATTGAATATTTTAGTAATCGAGTATCCATTCATACTCAAAATTCTACCAAATAATTGGATAAAATGTATTTTTGCTTGCAATAATGAATACACAAGAGAAAACACATTTTCTTTAGTAATGAATGACTACTTGGGTTCTTTTTTTTTTCTTTTTTTTTTAGATAATCAAGTTTGTATTTTTATTAAGTGAGCAATTTTAAGCAATACATAAAACAGATCTAAATAAATTTGTTTCATTGTCACGTTGCATTATTTAAAAAACAAACCATAAAACAGCCTTCCTGTTGTGCAACTTCACTTCAGTAGCTAGCGTTGTAGCATGTTAGCATTCTGCATGGTACAAGTTACGATGCGGTGTTCACTTTTGTTGCTCCTACACTTGCAATATTTTTTGACACAAGCACATCAAAACGACCTGATGAGTAGCTTGCTGGTCTCTTCTAATAGATGATGGATGATGGGATATTGTGATTTTCTAGGGATGTTGTAGAAGTGATCGTTGAAAATGTAGACATAAGAGTTCCATGACTTGTGTTTTTTAAAAATAAATAAA
The DNA here is from genome assembly GCF_051991245.1 of Festucalex cinctus. Lineage (NCBI taxonomy): Eukaryota > Metazoa > Chordata > Actinopteri > Syngnathiformes > Syngnathidae > Festucalex > Festucalex cinctus. The sequence goes on from NC_135425.1 coordinate 16,746,876, forward strand.
AAAATAAATGTATAGTGTTATACTTAGGAGGAAGACAAATGGTTTGTACTGGAGGTGAGACTGATATGTCCTTAACCACTGTTAGTGTGTGTACAAAAACACAGCATGTAATATTTGCTTCCAGCACCTTTTTATCACAAGTGATAAATTCAATCGCGGTCAGATCAAGATAAAAGACAGCTTGAACGCCTTTGGACTTTAGGATCTGCCTTCAAGTCTCCAGGGTGCATCAAAGATCCAACAATAGTCTTTAATCCTGTTTGTTGAAGAGCTGTTGAACAACACTTGTTAACCTGAGCCATCCCCCACTGTTAGTGGATGTTATCTCCCGGGTCACTCCGTCTGGGTTTTTCCTTTTTATTGTCTCGTAGAATGTGATTTATCATACCAGCCCAGGACATGGATTGGATGAAACACAATTCCACCAGGGCAATCTGATTGCACTTTTAATTCCCAAATGTAAATTTAGTTTGGCTCTCCTTGGGACTGTTATTTGAACGGCTTTGACCTCTACAAAGGAAGGACGTTACACCTCTGCGTACTACTGAGATTTGTTTTCAACTTACGTATGGTGATGCTTGTGTGCAATATGTTCTTACCATTTGCAATAAGCGTACAGAGCCGAAAAGTTTTTCAAAATCCTGCCCGAGCATGTCTTTTACCCCTTCACTGGTTCTTCCTCAATTACCACAGCAGCACATTCAAAAATAGAAGACAATTTAAATCAATTAAGGTGACTGACTAATCGCATTCAATGCACTCATTTATCACGACTCTGCCTCATGCTCAAGCCAAATATGTGATTAGCTACTACTCGATTTCAAGCTCCAAACGACATTGTGGAGTAGTAAAGTCGACAATTTGACTATACGTAGTTGACTACCGGTATTTTGTACAATGCATAGTGTACCCCCTTTGGCACTATGGTCCCTCTCATATTTCAGGCTTGCTAATATGACAGACTTCATGATCCAGACTCACAATTGTGGACGTTTCATTATCTGTCAATCTATCTATCTGTCTAGCTAGTTTGCTAACTATCTCTAGCTACTTAGATTTCTGTTTGCATTGATAGATAACTATCCAGCTAGCTAGCTAAGTATCTAACTGCCCGGCTAGCTAGCTAAGTATCTAACTGCCCAGCTAGCTAGCTAATTATCTAATTGCCCGGCTAGCTAGCTAAGTATCCAACTGCCCGGCTAGCTAGCTAAGTATCCAACTGCCCGGCTAGCTAGCTAAGTATCCAACTGCCCGGCTAGCTAGCTAAGTATCCAACTGCCCGGCTAGCTAGCTAAGTATCCAACTGCCCGGCTAGCTAGTTAAGTATCCAACTGCCCGGCTAGCTAGCTAAGTATCCAACTGCCCGGCTAGCTAGCTAAGTATCCAACTGCCCGGCTAGCTAGCTAAGTATCCAACTGCCCGGCTAGCTAGCTAAGTATCCAACTGCCCGGCTAGCTAGCTAAGTATCCAACTGCCCGGCTAGCTAGCTAAGTATCCAACTGCCCGGCTAGCTAGCTAAGTATCTAACTGCCCGGCTAGCTAGCTAAGTATCTAACTGCCCGGCTAGCTAGCTAAGTATCTAACTGCCCGGCTAGCTAGCTAAGTACCTAACTGCCCGGCTAGCTAGCTAAGTATCTATATCTATATATATATATATATATATATTAATCTAATCTAATCAAATTTCCAGCGAGCTACATATCTGCATTCACATATTTCATGAGTGAGAACAAACCCCAACATGCCAACGGCCGGGATCAAGCCACACGGCCAGTGAGGTGATGGCTCGGCTGACAGACAGCCAGTTAAACAGCCACCTGGCCTGACAGCAGCCGTGCTCAGGTTGAGAACCAGTTGGATCCAACCTGGCAGCCAGAAGTCTGCCAGACAGGAAGCCAGTGGGGAGCCACGGAACGACCTGACAGAAGGTGAGGTGAAGAATGCTTGGTAACAACAGTGGCCAGGTGCTTTATGTCACAGGGTGAGCTGTCCAGGCTGAGATATTAATATCAATGACCTTTATCGGACTCTTCATTTTCCATCATAAGATAGTTGAATATTACATTTTAATCTTTTAATTTGATTGTTCAAATCTGATATAATTATAATCGAGCATGTCACATGTTTGTTTTGCACATACCAATAGCAATATCAGGAAAATGTATAATACCACACATTCAGACAAAAACATGCAATGAGAATCCAAGAAAACATAATGTTAAGAGTTTGTAATTTGTCATTGAGCAGAGAACAACTTAGTTTTACATGCAGCAAAGTTTTCTCTTTGCCAAAATATGTTTGGTTTGTCCCTTGGTTCAGCTCTTTACTTCAGATTTTCGCTCTTGGAAGTAAGGCCACAAAAATCTGTGACATTGTCCCATTTAATGTTCTGCCAGGATACTTTGAACAACAGTGTTGGCAGCTACAGTATGGTTAGTTTTGTTGTCTTTATTTAGAAATTTGTTTTCCAGAACTTGTTCTTGACAACAGAGGACAAAACTTCTGCTCAGTGTTTTATTTCCTCTTTTATTGTTTGTACGATGGATGTTTTCTAGTCCTGGTTTGAATGGAGGAAAGGGAGGCAAAGTGTAGAACTCCTGGCAAGCACACCCTCGTCTTGGCAGTCGATTGGCACAGGTGAGACTTCATTTTAGATAGATAGCAAAAATAACGTGAGTTTTTGCTTCACAATTTACCCTAAAGTGCAATTAATACTAGTATCAAAGTAACATTGAAAGTGGCTTGACTTTAACAGAGCATTGTAATTTTTATTTCCCTTTTCTTGGTTCGATTGACCAAACTCCTAAAATTGTGTAACCTCTTCGATGGCAGTTAAATTTTGGTGATGTAAGAAAACCTAAAAATACACATACAGTATATCTCAAACATTCTTCATCTTTTATACCAGCCAAATTTGATTAGACGAAAAAAATATTTGACATAGAATATTTGTGTGCAGGATTAGAAATCATAATACTCAAGTAATCCAGATTTGAAAGGAATAGAATTTTAACAGAAAATCCCATTTGACTAATTGAGAGGTGTTTCACACGTTCAAATCTCAATCAAATGAGTTTGTAATTTGCTGCAGCATTCATTGCTTTGCATTCAGAAGTTTTAAATTGTTTTACTTTCTTGTGACTTCTAATGTCTTAGCTCATACTTCCTCTTTTTATAAACAATCCAATCCATCCATATGCAACTTGAGTCTCCTAAAAAAAAAAAAAATGGCTGTCACTGTTATCATTTAACTTATTGTTTGTGTGCTTACAAATGAGTTTTAAAAGTCATTTTATTTTTGGCACACACACTCCCAGACAACAACTCCATGTTGGCTTTGGAAGCTGAGGATTTTATTTACAAGACTGTATGCCAAGGAGATGGTTTTCAAGGATAAACGTCATTTCTGATGAATATACAGACGCCTCGTCATCCATCTGCCTTCAATCACAGTGCTAAACGAGGGCGTGCCAGCTTTGACGTTTCCTTTGTCCTAGAGTACGCTTAGACAGCTCAGAATAAACCACTTTTCTCCCTAAAGTGTTCAACATCATGCGCCACTGAGCAATCGGGTTCTGCCTCTGCGCTTCTCTCTTTTAAGTATGTGAAATATGCATGGAATCAGAATTGGACATGTAGTGATCCTTCTTGCTGAAGGTTTTATTTTTCATTTTCATATTTTACAAAGGATTTGGCTTTTTGGGTGTGTGGGAGTCGGCCTGCGGGAACAACCCGATGTAGGTTGGTCAAGTTGGTAATTGTGTATTTTCAACCTTTCAAGATTGTGTTTCTGCAGCAGGAATAATAAAAAAAAAAAACATAAATGCACAGCATACCGTAGTCCTTTTGTGATATCCCTTCTCAGGAGACATTGCCACAGTGTGAAAAGAGCCACTGTTTGCATGTCTTCTGAACAATGTCCCCATCTAACAGAGGTTACTGTTGAGTTAATCACATGCCGCTGTCTGTGGTCCAGACTTCTGACTGTAAGCTGCCAAACCTTTCCAGCAGCTGTTTATGCTGCTCAGAGCTGACTGACTGTGTTACTATCCCACTGTGAGGGCTAGTTAAAAGGCAAAATCAAAACTTGCACAAAATATCTAGATGTGGCATGGAGGAGGCAGATATTCTGTACGGGAAAATTCATAGACCCATTTGATTGCTTTTTGATTGTAAAGGGCCTTGAAATATGCAACTAAACTAAATGTAGACAATTCTATGGATGGGATCGACATCATCAGTTAGACCCGATTTTAGCAAGTCTAAAATGTAGTCAACTTTTTGTCAACAAATTGCCAGATACACCAGTGGGGTGCTATAGAATACGTCAGATTGTCTGTCAAGGCGTGGCACCGTTCACCAAATTCTATTTAAAAAAAACACGGCAAACTGAAAATTGAGATGCCCTCGTTTGTGCACGGGCGCCTGTTTACGAAAATAAGGCCCTAATAGTTGTTTTTGCCCATAAATGTATGTAGGAATAATTGTAAATAATAAGTTATCATACATTTTCTGCAATGAAGAACTGCTTCTGCTTGCAATGAAGAATGCTTTGCTCTGTTCCCACTCACATTCACATAGCCTGGCTATTTGAAGATGACTCAAAAAGCTGAAGAACCACAACATCTAACACAGCAGAATGGTTAGATCCAGTCTGCTGAGGTCGCCTGTTTTCTGTTAAGAAATGATTGAAAACTCGACTTTACATGTACTCAGCAATCTTCCACTGACATGCACAACACATAGACAAACAAGTACATTGTTCCAACTATGCCTTGCATTTGCATTTTTAGGGTTGGAACGCCCATGTAACTAGTGGCATGGAAAACAAAATAAAAAGAGAGGGTGAGGAGAGGAATCTTCAGAGAGTGCAGGAGTGAATTGTATCAGTCAGTTCCTCCCCTCTCTCCTTGCGAGCCCTGAACTGAGTGTTTTCTCCCCTTTTTGTGTCGTGTTTAATAAATGTCAAGGTGAACCCTAACAATGTAACATCCATCTATCATCCAGTTTTCTTAAATGCATGCAAACATACACAAAAACGAAGTGACATCAGAAAAAATGGCAAGATTCAGATGGCCTAGAAGAAACTTGAATTTATAAACAGACAAATATTTGATGGAAAAACCTCTGCTTAGTATCTTGGGCGTGTTTGTTGGATGCAGAACTCAAATGTATGGACTGCTTGCATGGAAGAGCTGGAATAGGAAACCTTGACGTACTGACAAAACTCACAATTCTATGACAGAATAAAGGCCTATTACGATCAATGATTGATCAATGTTCTTCAAAAAATTTCAGAAATATTGTTCTCAGCGAAAAAAATAAATAAATAAAATTTTTAATAATAGCTGACATTAGAACTCAAAAGGTTAAATCACGGTTTCTTGTCAAGCCTCCACGGGTTGTGAATTATTTTACAGCAACTCGCTGATCTGATTGTTCACTCACCTGACTTCTGTTCAGGCTGTCTGGGTTCACTTTTCACCTGGCGATGGTGTGAATTGAGGTTGTCTCGGATTAACTGCTGGCAAAACAGTAATCATACAGAAAGCTCACTGAGACACAATGTTTGTGCTTGCTAAGATCATAGGTCATGTTAACTCACTATTTTTTTTTTTAATGTTTACTTCAGTGGCCTCTTTGCAGGGACCTGTAGTCTTCCCTGGCACAGTTGTCTAGAAAAACCTGCAAGGGCAGAAGGAGATATGGTCGAAACCCGGCAGAGCGCTTTCTAACTATAATTACTGTGTAACAATGCAATTATAACCAGTTACTGTTGTGCAATGACAAATGGAAAAAGCCCTTAACTGCTGTCTGAAGAGAAAATTAAAAAAAAAAAAAGAAAAAAAAAGGATGATCCCATCAACCATAGGTACGCTCAATTGCGTGTTTGTGTTGGAAAAGTTGATTGGTGTGTGTGTGTTTAGATTAGAGTGACAGTGCGTGGGTGTGCCCATTGTGGGCTTGTTAAGTGGGTGACAGTAAATGACAGCTGCTAGGTTGTAAACGGTCTCAAAGCTTGTTAAGGAGTGACCGGTGTTGACAGAGTGATGGGTCTGCCACATCAGTCTTTTACGCACACACATTTCACTCTAACTGTTGTGCATACGCTGGTGCTTGTAGAAGATTTCATGAACAACGATACCATGCTTATGAATGTTGTGGTCTTTCACTGTACAGTATTTTAGCACAGCTCCTTTTTTGCTCCTACTTCATCTCAAATCAATGTAATGGCTTATGTGACAGCAAGTTACCAAAGTTAATTCATGCTGTCAGCAGCCATAAAGCCCCCAGTGAAGGTGAGCAGTCTAAAATAGTTTTTGTCAGGGCACACTTTATAAATATGGGTGCCATCTATTTTTATGTTCCAGCTGTTCCTGACTTGGCTGCCATAACCGCCATTCGTTTTCCAAAATGGGCCTCCAGTTACGGATTTTATAGCAAATGAGACAGTAAACATTTACTCTAAACATCCAGCACTTTCTGAACAACAGCATGGAATGGAATTTACAGAAACGGTCAGACAAATTCAAAATACATAGCTAATGCTAAAAAAAACATCTGGAATTATTTTTGAAATGGTTTAAAGGTTTGATGCAGGATGTCTCCTGAAGAGTCATATATCGTTTTTGTGTTTCTTTAGTTACAGAGGTGCCTTATTTTGTACGTTCTATTGTGAAAGGGAAACAGGATGTTGTTGCATCAGGCACTTCCTGTTTAGCGTGTTGCCAGGTAGCTGATTTGTTGACTGCGCCTCCAAGTCCTGACCAATCAGAGGAGATAACTAGTGATTAGCATTGAGCTAGCTATTTAGCATCTAGCAATTAGCATGTTAGCTCGCGAATGTTAGCATGGTAGTTTAAGTAGCTGTTCTTCATATAGCAGACAAGTGGGGAACAGCATTTATTTTTTAAACATAATGTAAGTGTTTTTATGTGTTAAAGTTTTACAGCTTTGAGTCATTTCTACGATAAAGTGCAAGAATCATCACCAGGTGTTACCATTGAAGGAGTTAACTGTTCTAGCTAGCAGAGACGTAGCCAGGGCTGTTTACATGTCATTGGGAAATAATTGAAATGAAATTTACAATACAATCCTCTCTGACAATGGGAAAAAAAATGCAGTCAACCATTCCAGTTATATTGAAGTTGTTAAATTCAGTGAGAATTTTTTTTTATTGGAATTATTGTGTGAATCTCTCATGTCAACTGCATTTTCTCCGGGCTTTTTGAAATGTTCACTTTTTCTTTCCAATATATTTTTTCGTATGTTATGTTGTCCACAACTAAACCTTTGCCATCACCTCTGATTTCTTATTATTTCAACGTCTCCTCCCTCTTCCACGTCCTTGGCAGTATTTGCTTTTATCTGGTATTGTTTTGGTCAGATTGTCCTCAGATGACTTTGGGCATTGCATTTAAGGTTGTCTGTAAGGATTTAACACAACAAATCTGTTCTGTTCAAATAAGCAGTAGGCAGAAGATTGGGGTAATTTGTGCCACCAAATTGTTTTGGACCAGGATTCTGAAATCATATGATTACAGAATATGGACTGGTTTTATATTTCTTAGATGGGTAGGAATGATTTTCTCCCTCTGATAAAATTCATTTCTGTTGGAAATGGAAAACGTTTCAAACTACAGAAAAGCTTACAGAGGAGCTGTCCATGGTGCTGATTAAGACGTTCTCAATCTGCAAGTTATTTTACAAACATAAAAAAAAAATGCAATCAGAATATTTATCATTTAAGTATTGTTTCTTAATGAGCAGGTATTTAAGGCAAAATTTCATCAGATATATATAGCAAATTTGTGCTGACGTTGCAAAATCAGAATACCGAAATTTGCAAGTTGGACATGACCGAAGAATATTTACTTCAAATTTAGATGGCATATTTAAGTGCTTCTCCCCTTGAAAACAACAACATCAAACAACATGCAATTATTCATTAAGTACCGATTTGTACTCAATAACTACAATCTCCTCCCACATCTCGCTGCAGCTCTTCTTAATGAGCAAAATAAGACAGCGGGCTTGAAAACAACCTTGAATTATTGTCATTGAGTCAAGAAATGCAAACACCTACATATTTCCCCCCGTGTTTATTTCTCCTTTGCACATCCTTCCTGCCAGCTTGTGTTTTGGCACCGCTTCAGATATGAAATAAAGCGAGCGGAGACTCCAACCTCCTGTGCACCGCTGAGAATTAATGGTGCACGAACAAAGGACGTCATCGGTCACGGAGAATAATTGTTTATTCCCACAGATCTGAAACTTTGAGGTAATTGTGTTAAACGGTCACTAAGCTTATACCGTTTTATACAAAGGACACTGAAAAGAGGCTAATTAATTTGTAAATAATGGATCCCAGTGTAATGTTCTTGTGCGAGACTTTCTCAAAGACAACCAAAATAGGAACATTTGCATGCCAGAGTAAAAAGTTATGTCAACCCTTTGTCTGCCGACACTCAGTTGTAATTTAATTAATTAGAACTTGCGACTTAAACTTACGGTTGACTGTAAACGGCTAAAACCAAGCACAATACTCAACTCTCTGCGACAGCAAAACAAAAAGCTGCCGCGTGTGCAGCCGGAAGTTCCGCTTAAACGATAAAATAAATACATAAATAAAAGAAAAATGTCCAAATAAGATTACCTAACGTTTCAAGTTCTATACGGTGTCACAGAATGAATTAAGTTCAAAAGTACCACTGTAATGGAATGCAGACGCTGCCACGCATATGTTTAATTAAAGGACTATCTCTCCATCCTGACTGTCTTAATAACAGAAACAACAATTACAATATTCACTTATTTGTGTGATCTTGGGGACAATAATACTCAGTCTTGGGATTTCAGAGACGAATGTCAACAGACTTCTCCTGGACCACAGCCAGGTGACAACATTCTCTATGCATACAAATGCCAAACTATTTCCAGTCTACTGTTATAAACAAGTTCACTCCATGAATAATAATGTGCATTGCAGAAAATATTAGTAATACACTGTATGGGAATGATCTGAAGTTGATTCTTGTCAGCTTCTTCTATGATGATGATAACTCATTCACACTTAAGGCAAGTTTAAAAATGACCTATTATTTTGCTTTCTAAAAAAAATAAAAAATAAATAAATAAAATTTGAAAAAAAAAAAAAACAATGGATACAGACGTGCACATACACAGGTTGAAGTGAAGTTGGCATCCCACGATAGTCAAACTTTAAATAAACAACATATTATTGATCTATACAATGAGCAGTCAATAAACGGAACTCGTGACAAATTAGCACCAAAAAAAGATTAATTGTCAGCCCGGGGTGCAACGGAAATCAGAGGAGAGAAGAGAAGAGAAGAATGATGATGAAAAAGTTCAAGAAATAAGATTCAGCAACTGTGGGCCGACTCTAAATTATCCTTATAGGTGGAAATGTGAATTGTTTTTCTATTGAACACAAATGGATAGAAATGATTAAGTATTGGCTGTTAACCATGACATACTGACGTATTTATTTTAAAAATAGCTCTAAGGACTTCTGATTTATATTTAATTTTGAACCATAAAAAGAGAATGATTTTAATAATCCACTGTAGGCAGGTTTATTTACGAAGCAATTCCCTTGTGAAGTCTTTCAACTGTCAAATGTGACCCATTAAAGCTTTATGATAGCGCCACCCTCCTGTGCTCAGTATGAGGACAATCATCTTAATGCTTTTAAAGAGCAAAAGCTGCCACTGACCGGCAAGTGTTGATGAGCCTCTGCAGCTCGTAACTGCTAGCCTGCCACTTATGCTCCCCACCAGTCTTATTAAGCAGCAGGGGAAACAATAATAATGATACTTAATACAATTATGTTAAGAAATGTGCCGGCAGGACATCCTTTTGTTGTCTGTGTTAAATATAGAATTCAGATGGCTTGGTCAGTGGTCACAGGTGAGGCAACAGAGAGATTGATTCAAAGGCATGTACAAGGACTATGGCTTGATTCTGTGAGAACAGATGGACAGCACTGTTAGTCCACAATAAAAATCGCTAACTGTACACATTGCATTTCCCTCACCCCCTTAAGGAAAAAAACCCCAAGTCATACTAAGAGGTGGCATCATTGTTGCGGATGCTCATAACTTTATTTGGGTGTGTGCGTTTGTGTGTGCCATCACCAGCATGTGTTCCAAGATGTGTTTCATCGACAGATGGCAAATTGCTTTTTAATTAGCCGTGAAAATATTAATGGCGTTTTTTGATCAATTACTGTGTTTGATGGATAACTCTGCCAAGGGACTCAGGATTACAAAAAACAAACAAAAAAGTAACTTTGTCAACATGTCATTAATTATTAAAAATGGTCAACCACATTTTTGTAAATATGACCCATTGAATGAAGCACATTGGCATTAAGTCTTGCATTGAAGGGTAGAAGAGGGTTCCAAATCTTCATGAATACACAACTTGTTAGTATTATGTCCATCATTGGAAGGGCTGGGAAAATGGCATATAGCGATTCTTGAGTAAAAGCAAAAACAGTAGAAATGAAAGCCACTTAAATAAGTCTTGAAGTGTCACTACACTAAATGTAGTCAAATATTAGGGGGGGGGGGAAAGTGAGTGGTTTGAGTTTTAATGTGCTTCAGTGGTGTAGTCAAAGATCTGCATGTTAGCTAATGAGCGAAGTTAGCTAGCATGTGTTAGCATGGCCATCACACTATTAATATGCCTCAACAAAGTACACATTGGATGGAGAGTGTTTGAATGCCAATATTTGACACAGGTATAAGAGGCTCTTCAGCCTGTAGAAGAGTCTTTCACTCCAATGTATGAGACCAATTCCTGTAAAAACGCCCACGGGTGTGTAACGTTAGCCTTGCTCACCATTGTAGTTGTCTCAGTCACATAGTCGGCAGCAGGCGCTTCCATTTTAAATTCCATCCATTTGTATTGTCAGCGACGATAATATGGTCGGCTATGAGTGCCAGCACGCTCTCACCCATTTGCTGTACAGTGTGAAAATTACAGTTGGCTAAAATAGTCTTTGCCGGTTACTATACACTGGTGGCGGATTTTTGAAGCTCTGCGGGGTGTCGGATTAAAAGCAAGATGAATGCAGACTAAAGTTTTACTTTCCTCTTCACCTCATATGGCACAACCCCTCAATAAAACTACAGTAGTAGTCGTACCGGTGGTAGTAGCTTTGCAGTGGCACCTTTAAAATCCGCATATCACTGTTCAGATTATTTTGTTCACATTAGTGCTCAACAGTTCTGCACAATCACCACAATATCCTCTGGTGACTTCTCTGTGTTTTACTCTAGAACAATTTGGCAGAGCAAAAATTCTTGCAAACATGGGCCTTGGTCGATCATTGTGAAAATAAATGCACCCAAAGAACCACCCTTGTTTCAGTTTTCAAAGCTGGAAACTGTCAACAACAACACAATCGCTTTCGGATCATCCGCCATCTGTAAACAGCTTAAACGGAGAAAAAATAGAATGTTGTTTCCCCCACAAATAAGACGTTATTCTCTGATCTAGCTATTGTTGGCAATGTCAAATGAAAAAGTCCATTTGCACGCATCTGATGGAGCGGGAAGGGGATTTGATTGCATATATACCCTCTTCTAAATATGAAGGATTTATAAGCTTATTTACAGGAAAGGTTCACCCTATGATTACCATAGGGAGCCCATTACTGCCTCTTTTTACTCTGTGATTTATTGCTATCGCCTTGAAATGATGACAGGCATTTTAAAGTGTGAGATGTTCCACTGCATCACAAGTGCCGGTATCCACCTTATCTTGGATGACAGTGAAATAGAAATGAAAATGACTCGGGAGGTTTTGGGGCAACTTTGAATCACCAGTGTCTCAACAAAAACAAAAATATACAATGGATAACAACCACAATGAAAGGAAAACAATCTGATGAGAGTAAAGTCAAAGTGTTCTTGCTATTTTTCTTCCTTTAAGTCAGACCAGTCAAAAAAATACAGAGAGTTTGAGAGGAAATTAATATTAGATCTCACCAGCCAAAAATCCCTGTTTCCTCAACTTGGGTACGTTTGGGAATACACTCCCAGCGCACTTCTTCACTCAGACCATTTGGAAACTCAGAAACATTGTTCAAAGGTCCCCAAAAAACAGCGCACCAATGCCCAGCACATCAAGCAGTACAAGGAAAGTAAATAGTTGAAGCACAAGTTGCTGCTTATCGACAGTGTTAAGAAATTGTGAGCCGAGTGTGCTATTCTTCTTCTTCTTCTTCTTCTTCTTCTTCTTCCTCACTCAACTGTAATCATCTAATATCATTTTGGTATTGCACTTTGAAAGAGATAAATCCACAACAGTCAGTTATATCTGATGTGTCTGGTGTGCTTTGAAAGAAACCCAAAATGCACAAACCACAGTGTCCAAAGCCTCGAACCTTCCATCACCACAACGTGCTGTGAATTTTCCATCTTTCGTACTTCAAAAATAAGCCAAGCAGATAGCGTTTCCACATAAGCTACAACATAATGAGCCAGCTGAATGGGCCGCATTTCTATATCACCTTTCTCCACTAATGACACTCCGAGCTCTTTGCAATATCGCCTCATGGCCTCATTCGCACATATTTAGTGGAGACAACATGCTCATCAGCGGCAACTAGGGTTTGATGTCTTGCTCAAGAACACTTCAACTCTGTCAGCCAATTGCTAGATGGCCACTTTATCTCCCGAGCTATGCTATTTGTGTCCTCTTAAAAGCTAAATCTAGTTTGATGAAATTTCATGCATGGAGGTACATCCGAACTCTCTTTTTGCTTCGTTACAGTTACAACGAATGAGATGAACTCATTTGCTCCCAAAAATGTATAAATACGTTTTTAAATATTACCATGCTCCCAAAGACGCATTTATATATATATTTTATTTTTTTTTATGCTAGAGCATACAGAAGGCTTTGATGCAGCCTGTGAACTGAAGAGAATGTTTGAAGCAATGGTAGTTGTTACAAAAACGGCAGGTGGCAGCAGAGTGTAAGAGATCAACCAGGGCCATGTTGCAGCAAGCTCTTTTTGACAGTTTTCACCAGGAATGTGAATAATGATGAAACTTAGCTATATTCTAATGCTAATTGCGTCAAAACTGAAACAGATAGAAATGTATATATATTTTTCCTGATTAAAGAAGAGACACTAATCTTTATGGTAGGTTCCATGTTTTTATAGCAATAGAACACAATAGTCTGTGGGCCTTGCAAAATCAGTCAAAGTCCAGGAAATGAGACGGGAGCAAAGGGGGTTGCCTCAGTGAAAATGGCTGGGAGTGAATGAGATTAATAAGAATAATGTTAAATCCTATATCTCAAAGACTGCTCCATGACGCTTGTTCTTCCAGAGCATAATTCTACTCAATTTAAATGAGTTAAGCAGTTTCCTTTCATGACTCTTCTTGTTGGCATCTGTGCTATGTACAGACGCAGTTCTTGTAATTACATTGCTATTCGAGGATGCTGTTATTGTATGCAAGTTGATGATGTGTCAAGCAGTGCTGCCCTGTCGCTTCTAATGTTGCGTTACTCCTCACACAAAATTATTGCGGTATCAAACAAAGTACAAAAGGCTAATTATGACTACGCATAGCCCGGACTTGTCTTTTACCATCCACGCAGGGCTAACAAGGCCTCCTCCTCATTAAGGCTCCAGGCCAGTAGCCCCTTGTCAGCTAACAAGGCAAATGAAGAAGGCAGCCTCTGACTGAGCTTGGGAGGTTGGAGGTTGGAGATTCAGTTGTTCTGTTCCGCACAAAGACAGCGGGCCAAAGTTCGACTGACCCAAGTGAGGCGCCTCTGTACCGTATTACAACCCGAAAGACAGTAATCATGCTGATAGGTTGACATGTGCACGCACTTCGTGTGAGGTTAATTAGCCTTCCTGACGTATTGCTCTGACGGATCAGGCAAAGGAAATGCGGCAGTATAACAATAATATACGAAGACAGTGATCCGACTGGAAAGAAATGTAAAAGTACAATTTAAATAAATGAGACAGTGGTGACCCAATTATGGAAACAAAAATTGACTGTACTAAATCTCTTTAACAGATCGTGAGATGACCCCCATTAACTCATTCACTCCCAGCCATTTTCATTGAAGCAACCCGCTTCGCTCTCGGCTGTTTTACTGGATTTTGACTGATTTTTCAAGGCCCACAGAATATTGTGTTCTATTGCTATTGCTAAATACATGGAACCTACCAACCTACTCCCTTCTTTCATCAGGAAAAAAAGTACATTTCTTTGGTATTTCCGTTTTGCAACAACTACCATTAGAATATAGCTAACAAATCTGTTTAAAAGGGGAAAACAGCATGTTGCAACTTGGTCCTGGTTGCTCTCTTTTACTCTGCTGCCACCTGCTGGTCCTTTTTGTAACCTTTTAACTACCATTGCTTCAACTGTTCTCTTCAGTTCAGAGGCTGCATCAAAGCCTTCTGTATGCACTAGCATAAAAAAAAAACACACAAAAACAAACGTATAAATACGTCTTTGGGACACTGGTAATATTTAAAATAGAACGTATTTATACGTTTTTGGGAGCAAATGAGTTAAGTGTATTTTCCTCATTTTAAATTAACCTTACAGTAATGGTAATGAGTACAGTTACAGTATGACTGATAGGAAGCTAGCATCCAAGCACTTCTTATTTTTTAAATTAAAACAAATTGGTGGACCAGAATCTAAGGACAGACTTTGGAGGATCCATGATATGACAGGTGTCAGAAATGTTCCAGGACTGGCGTCACAAAAAATGTTTTTTCCCCTTTCACTCTAATTGGAAGAATCCAACATCACCAAGGGCGAAGAAAGCAAGCCAGTCTAAGTCTAAAGCCAAAGTCATGTTGATTGCATTCTTCGATGAAAGGGGTATTGCCAGGGTGAGATAATCAACCTGCTGTGTTTGCCACATTCAGTGCATGAACAGAAGTGATAGTTGTGGCAGGACAACTTATGTATGTTTCAGCATGACAACATTGCTGCTCACACTGCCCTGAGCAAGCTCACGGTGTAATCAAGGGGGCCGGTTTTGAAGATGTGGATGAAATCAAGATGGAGCTGATCCTGGAAGAATGCTTCCAGGATTGCATTAGTCGAAGTTCTAGCTTGTAAATTCACACAAATCGCTAATTATTGTCCTGAATTTTCTATGTTATACCAAAGATGCAAAAATACGGTATTTTTGTTGTATTTACGTAAATGACAATAAGTGATCCAATAATAGTGATGTTTCCCAATCTTATGTCCAACAGTGATATATAAGACGTGTGTACAAATATATTAACTCATTCACTCCCAGCCATTTTCACAGAAGCAATCCCGTTCACTCCCGGTTGTTTTACTGGATTTTTACTGATTTTGCAAGGCCCACAGAATATTGTGTTCTATTGCTATAAAAGCATGGAACCTATCAAAAGAAAGATTAAAGTCTCCTCTTTCATCAGGAAAAAAAAGTATGCAGTTTTGCAGCAATTAGCATTAGAAGAGAGCTAAGTTTCATCAGTTTTCACAAATCTATTTAAAATTCTGAGTAATTGAGCTTTTTTTTTCTACATGGCCCTGGTTGATCTCATTTGCTCTGCTGCCACCTGCTGGCCATTTGTGTAATAACTACCATTTCTGCAACCGTTCTTTGCAGTTGAGAGGCTGCATCAAAGCCTTCTGTATGCTCTAGCATAAAAACAAAACAAAACAAAAAAACGTATAAATACGTCTTTGGGACAGTTCGAACATAAAAAACGTATTTATACGTAATTGGGAGCAAATGAGTTAAACATCAACAGACAAGCAACATCACATCAACAAGCTGTCACCAGATATTGCTAAGCCTGTGACATTTTTTTTTTTTTTTTTTTTTTTAGGCAACCGGACAACTTCTCTTGAGCCCCCATACGGCGAAAGTGGCAGACCTTAATGAGCGTGCGATCCAAAGCAAGATAAAGTAAGGCAACATAAGATTAACTTTATTGATTCCTAAAGGGCAGCCATTGCGGTGGGGGAAATTGAGTCATTACAGCAGTATAGGCTGGCTGTATGGGATGGAGGAGAGAGTAAATAGACTAACAGGGCGTTGTATTGTGCAGAGAGAATAGCCTGCAAACACCCGTCGGCCCCGGCCCATTGCAAGGGAGAGCGGCGCTGGCAGCACAACAATGTCATCCTCAAGGTAACTTCATCAAGCGCTTTCAAACATGGGAGGCCGCGCACGGTTGGTGCGAGGTGAAGGGCATCTTTATTTTGGCACGATGACCAAAAAGTTGTCGTATTTACTGGTTCGCCTTTATGCATCCATAAACGTTTTCATCATATAATATCCTGCATCTGAACTGAACAACTAATCATTTTGGGGTTGTTCAAGAGATTTGCTGTACTTTTTAGGTCCGAATGAATTGCATAAAATGACAAATTTTTAATTGTAATTAATCACATGACTTCAATAGTTAATTCACGACTAATCACAAATCTGTTCTAGATGTACAATGAAATGTACACTATATTTTTCCCTAGGTTTTTATACCCTTGTTAACATTAACGTGGCAAAAAATGTTAAACTAATAGAAAGATGGGCTACACTTTTAGTCATTGATACATAATTTCATAATAATTCATAAAATTGAGTTAAAATTAAAAAGATGTACTGTAAAACAAAAAAGAAGGTGGGATATTGTGTTGAGGTCATTTTTCTGCCACGAGATGGCATAATTGCATTTGTATTACAAATGCAACATCTTACAAATTTTGTAAGATGTTGGTGACAGGTGAGTGCATTTTTTCTTTTCATATTATGGGCTATCTAATCTTGAACATGAATGAACTCTTGTGAAATTCTGCACATTTTTAAAATTGTAAAATACAACTTGACTCCAGTCTCCACCAATATATGCATTATTATTAATTTTATTACTGATAAATTTTGACGTGTATGTGTGCTGCGTTGCTACTGGAATTCCCCCGATACAGGCTTTCCAAGTAAGGAGTCCTCATTAATCTCGCCTGAAAAAAATAGTGGTTATAAAAGCTTGTATAAAAAAGAAAAATAATGTGATTATTGTGATTACCATGTGAAAATATGTCTTATTGTGAAACTCACAGATTGTGTTGAGAGAGGAAATGAGGACGTTCGGGGGTTGAGATGAAGTGAGTGCATGATGGTGATGATAGCCTCGAGCTAGCAAAAAAGTGTAGGATGCTAATTGTGTATGTGTCTCTCCCTGCATCTTCACGTGTATTCAGAATGATTTTCTGAGTTACTCTGTCTTGAGTAACTCACGTGGGAAGCTCATTTGGCGGTGATGCTGTCATGTCAATTGAAATGAACGACTCCTCGCTATTATGCATTGTTATTGCCGCTCTAGATGATTCATAGCCACATAATCTTACACCAACTGTTGCTGTCCATTGAAAAACCACACGTGATTCCTTTTTCTCGGGTGCAATAAAACAGCAGCATATTTCATAAAACACTGCAGAAAGAGTTATTAGCACTGGAAGCATTATATCTTTACAGTACATGTAGCTACAGCCGAGGCAAAAGTACTCTTGTCCCAGCATCCCAATGTATACAATACGTCAATCACACAGTTATCATAGCGATTCATATGATTAACCCATTAAAAGGGAATCTACCTGCTAAATTCCTTTCGTATTTACTTCCAAATTTACATTTGGGTTCACATTCACAGCCGCATCTAAACGGTAGAACTGACTACTATTTAGAATCCATAATGTAAATGTGCTCTAAAGTGGAGGTACGTTTTTTTGAAGGACAGTTTTAGCAATGAACCGCATACATTTCTATGAGAACAGTCTGTATCTTTCCTTTTCAGCTTTTCATTTTGCTAGGATGGAACTGTCATTATCCGCCATTACCCTGTGTTCTATAATTAACCACAGGGTCATCTTACACATGACAAGGAAAATGGCTTCTAAATGATATAATTTAATTGCATGAGATTTTTGTGATGAACCATTTACCCACTATTATCATTATCCATTAAAATAATGAATTAGTGTTGCACAATGTTACGGTTACCCTTGATATAATACCACTTTGATTCAGTGATGTTATTGTTTTACTTAATCATCATAGACCTGTGCCTATGTGATTTTTTTTCATTGAGTAAATAGGGAATGAAACAAGGCATTGTGCGTTATAACTCACTCTTATCACCAATATTACTATGATTTAATTGGCATGCTCAATCATAAAACTAGAGGACGCTTCTACTATAAAATTATGAATATTTTATAGTGTGTTATACTTTTGATTGACTACAGTTTTGATTGAGCAGAATTATGCATATACAAGCAATTAAAAATCTCCTTTTAAAAATATTTGTTCCATTTAATCTATTTTACTGCCATTAAAACGATATTTTGGTATCAATGTTTTTATGATACGTCACAACCTAGAATATTCTTTACATTTATATATTATACACATCTAAAAGTAGTTATAGTGGTAATTTCATGCAAAAAAAAAAAACAATCTGTCCTTTCTTCTTTGACATGCTGAGGCAGTGCTGAACACAAAAATGGCGCCATGAGCATTGTTCGTGACAAATTTTCCAAACCGAGCTAATTAGCTGGCTTGTCAGCACTGTTGGTGCTCCCCTAAAACAAGACAGACTGAAGAGACAAGCATGTAAACAACATTACAACACTGATGCAAGATACACGTGTTCATTAAAAAGAAACTTCATGCATAGTGACTTTTGAAACTTAGTGACAGTCATCAAGTAGTCCTGTATGTTAAAGGGAAGATAACTAAAATATTTCTAACCAGTGGTAGCATGGTTGACAAGTGGTTCTGAATTGTATGGCTACCCTACTCGTGATGGTCGCGTGTTCATGCGAGGTACTCAGACTTATCATAAAGTCCATCAAGACAATGAAATATATGCCAAATTGTTGGCTCATCTTAGTCTGTGTTGTTCCATGCTCTTTAAAAATGGGACATTGTCAGTCAAAACTAAACATTTTCTTTGTAAAGGCAGAACTTTGAAACAATTACTTGAAAATCAGTTGAGTAACATCCGTCTGCCTGGAGCAGACAGTCCCAAAAGAACCTATTTAAAGAGGCCGCAAAGAGACAGGTGACAAATTGTCTGCAAGATTCCCTCAATTTGGGGAGACTGTGCATTGAACAACAATGGTCCATGTAATGATTCACTATTTCCAGCTCTGTGGGAGAGTGACAAAGAGAATCCATTCACAACAGTTTGCCAGGGGGCACACAGGAGAGACTCAAATCAAGCGGAAGAAACAAAAGTCGAATCCTTGGGGAAAACCTTGGGTCTGAAGCAGGAGAGTGGAAGACAATAGGCCTGAGCGTGCGCCACCAAGGCTACTTTCATTTTGCAAGAATGAGAATTTCCATTCATTCTCATGGCAACAATTAAGGTCTTTGGTATTGCTGATCAATTTGGAGATAAAATGTGGTTTTCACTTTGAATCATACATTTTTTTTTGTGGTAAAGTTGAACTTCAATTATGGATTAGTGTTGTAACCAGTATGAAGGAACAACATATCCAAACCTATACCACTAAATCCCATGTTTCTTTACAACCACTTACACCACGGATGCAATGTTTCAGTTTTGTGAGTTGGAAATGTACTCCCTGGAAATATGAATATTTATGACTATTTTCGTACAACAGTCTCTCATCCCACCTTTCCAAAGGTGGCCTATGGAGTTACAGGAGTGCCAAAATTAATAGAAAATACTAACACAATCAATAAAAGAGAAAATCAATCAATAAAAAAGAACATTTTCCAATGCAGATATATAAATACATTCAATAAAAGAGAATATTTACTTATGTAGACATAAAACGGCATTCAATAAAAGAACATTTACAAATACAGACATACAAAGGCATTCAATAAGAGAACATTTATTCTTATTAATGTTGGCACTCCTGTGACTCCATAGTCATAGGAGTGCCAAAATTAATAGGAAATACAAAGACCATTAATAAAAAGAAGATTTACAAATGTAGTCATATGAAGGCAATCAATAAAAGAGACAATTTACAGATCCAGACATACAAAGGGCATTCAATAGAAGAGAACATTTATAAAAGCAGTCATATAAAGACAATCATGAAAAGAAAACATTAACAAATGCTTTCATCATTTGGCTTTTGCTTATTCTGTTTTGTTTTTGCATGGACTTGAATGCCTCACGTCTCAGAAAAACAAATGCCCCGCCCATAGCAATGGCCTTGGGCAGACCATTTGGTTTTACGATTGCGTGCATGTCAAGTGTTTTTTTGGAAATAAAGCCCCGCCCCTAATCTGTCCAGCCAGCTAGTTGATACCCAATCACACGATTCCCCACGGTTGCTCACCGTGTGACCGCAAGTAGCGTCATTTGTGGCATATGTGGCATTTCACTGAAGAGATCGAAAATAACATGAAAACACTATGGAGAAATCAATGTATTCAAGTTTGGCTTGCTTAGCAAGTGGCAATGTAAGATGGCCGCCATGCATACTGTACTTCAAAAATTTCTTGTGAATAGAAAATGCACACAACACAAACCAATATTCCGTTTAAAGGAGGTACCCCGATAGCGTTTACAAGACCAAATATTTAGGGGAGAAAAGGGTAATGACAGATTAGTGTTTTGGCGAGTTTACATGGCCTTTCAAAACCCCAATATTACCGAAATATGGATTTAAAAGGGTTATTGACTGTATTTAAATGTAGTCATAGCTTTCCTGGTGGTGCAGCATCGGACTTTTAAATCTGTAAATGTAAATTTGTGATAGCCATGAACTGAGAATTTGGCGGAAAATGTAGCCATGGACTAGTGGGATCATTTTTGGGAAATGAAAAGTTTCCAAACTGGGGGTTCCCAACGGGCACCCTTACCCTCAGTTTGGAAATTCTCCCAGCACGCCTGGCCAAAATGGGCTCGTGTCAAATGTGTCCAGAAAGATTTTGCAACAGTTGCTGACCTGAAAAATTGGAATGATGTGCCAAGTCTGGCCAAGGCCCCTGGTGTGGATTTGGAAGTTTACTGATTGTCCTGGTGGAAGCAGGCCGATAGAAGCACCATCTGGAAGCAGCTTTTTGTTGTAGCCGCGGTCCTGAAAAACTGGCCAAATACTGCATAGCCCACTTGGGAAAATAGTATTGTTGCCATTTTTGGGTCTGGCCAGGTTCAATGATTTGGGGTTGAAAGGGTTCCTTGCGTTTCTGCCAGAAATGGGTCTATCGCTGTGCTGTCTGGAAACGTCATTTTTTTTTTTAGATCCAGAAATACAGACACACACATACACCCACACTTCATTTATATTCCAACACAGCTGTCACCTCAGAAATGACTAAAAGACAGTGAGGCTTCCTTGCACTGTCTGCTTTTGAAAGGGTCAACTAAGGTTCCGTCTTCCAATTTTTGACAACCCGTCTATCTTAAATGCCGTTGTCCATTCTTGTCCGCTTCATTCAACTGCATGCAAAGTTTCCATAAGGAAAGCGCGGGGTGTGGAACGTTGACAGCTGTATGGATCGATGATTGACAGTGCATCAAAGATAGAAGTTTGAAAATTGGACCACAAATTAAAAGCCACACTTCAACATGCAGTTTTGTCTGTGGGCTCCAAAATCGGAATACTCAATAGATTATCCTAACTTGTCAGCATACTGTAACTGTGAAGATTTCATTCACACATTTACACAACATTCTCAGATCATCTGCTGGGATAGATGAAGGTTTGAGTCATTTCAAATCAAGTTGTATAAAACACAATTTCCCAAATTTCACTGGCTATTCATCTCTCAGCCATAAATGTTTATTTTGTTGACTTAATTTCAGTACATTTAATTAACTCTTTTACTGCCACACGTTATCCAAAAAACAACCCCGACCGTGCCAGCCGATTTCAATCAATTTAACTAATATTGTGTACTTTTACTACATAATCCTGGTGGGTACCACATGAAAGATTGCGTTCCATTCTCTCAGTATGTTTCTAACTTATTCTGTTCTTTAGTAATCACCATTTGAAAATATGTAATTTGAGAAAACAAGCTTTTTTGTGAAAAAATACATTTTCGCCACAGTACTTTTGACACTAATATATATATTTTTTTGTTTGGTGACGCTCTGTGAATTTGATTAAATGTAACAAAGGCTTTGATCATTCATGTCATCCTTGAAAACGTTCTATTTTGTCAGATTTGGTCATGTTTCACTGTAATTTTATACACCTTGAGCCCATTGAAAAGAGATACAATGCTGCCATCTGCTGGCCATAGTAAGTGGGTGTTTTTTGATTCCGCAACCTATTGACCAGGCAGCGCTGCACTTAACACTTCACATTGATTTAAAAAAACAAAAACAAAAAAAAACAACAAAAAACATAGTTGACATAATTTAACGTTTATGGCGGCATACATCGTGATTTTAGTCATCGTTATTAAACGTTTTTGGCAGTCAAAGGGTTAAAAACATGCATACATAGAACACATTAGAATCGGCTGTAGGCCAACCATCCATCAATCAGTTTAGCGCTGTTGAAATGTCAACCAAGTTAGCTTTTACCTTTTGCTAAAGTAATAGCACAACCACCAGTCACCAGATTGACAAGTTAGAAATAGTTCCCGGTGAGAATTTATTCTATATTTGATTTTTAGCAAAAGCATATTGTCCGGGTTTTTAATTTTGAAAATCTGGTCGCACTAACTTTTGTGGTGTGTAGAATACACTTGAAACCCTCCCACACGTGTAGATCACAGGAATTTTTCAGATTCTTGTCACAGCTATTCTCTGGAGGATATCACACAACTTTGGTTTTTACCATAGCAGGCTTTTGTCCTGATAGAGTTGTCATTCTTGTCAGTGCTGTCCCCCACCTGACCGCCATGCTTGCGTGATAGGGAAGAATCTCTGCATGATGTCTGCCATCTGGAGTTCAGAGCCTTTCATCATCACTCCACCTGCTTGTGAAATTGCAGCTGCATCCTGCTTTATCCGCAGTGGCCTCCAGTGACCATTTGCTAAGTCTCGACACCTCTACATCCAGGGCCATAGCATACAATCTGTTGGCTCTGTCACCAGTCAAGAGGAAAAAAAAAAAAAAAAAATCTTACTTGATGGGGGCGGTATGTTCCATTTGTGAAGAATACTAGTCAAATTTAGCAACCTTTGTCTGCCTTCTCCAATAAATGAGATTCCATTCATTTTACAAAATGAGCCCTTTCCCAATTTAGGCTAACTATTCCGATCTACCCTCAAATGTATAAATTGCATAATGTCACCCAATCCCCATCTCAAACTTTGGTGAGTTCATCGCACCAACCAAAACAACATCTGCCAGAGTGTTTAAATGCTGTAATGACTGTAGGGGGGATGAACAACCCCAATCATCTCCATAATCTCACACCCAAAACCCACAAATAAAACAACGAAAAACAGCTTGTTTTGTTCAACAGCTGTGCGCTACAACTGTTGTATTTCAATTATTGCATTGAAATAAGGTGTATTGAGTGTCTTAGGTGACCTTTCATTTCAGTAATTGCATGCTAAAGGTTAATGTAAACGCTGGATTGGCATTGAGTGCAGTACATACTTCCCCTGAGCCAGAACAATCCAAAACATGATTGATGTCTGACTCATTTGACTGAAAAATTGTGACGTGACGGACTATTCAGATTGAGTACTGCAGAGACAGTTATTACAAAGTGTATCAAAAGTTGTGGTTATGGTTAGCTAGTTAGTTAGCTATTTAATTACTAGCTAATTAGCTATCTAGCTTTGGTTACATTGATGCAGTTAATTAGGGATAGTTGTTTTTGTCAGTTGATTAACTCATTCACTCCCAGCCGTTTTCACAGAAGCAGTCCCGTTCGCTCCCGGCTGTTTTACTGGATTTTGACTGATTTTGCAAGTCCCACAGAATATTGTGTTCAATTGCCTTAAAAGCATGGAACCTACCAGAAAGAAAGAAAGAAAGATTAGTCTCTTCTTTCATCAGAAAAAAAAGGATGTTTCTATCTGTTTCCGTTTTGCAGCAATTAGCATTAGAAGAGAGCTAAGTTTCATCAATTTCACACATCTATTTAAAATTGTAAGTAATTTAGCTTTTTTTTCTAGATGGCCCTGGTTGATCTCCTTTGCTCTGCTGCCACCTGCTGGCCGTTTGTGTAATAACTACAATTTCTGCAACCGTTCTTTGCAGTTGAGAGGCTGCATCAAAGCCTTCTGTATGTTCTACCATAAAAAAACAAACAAAAAAACCCCCGTATAAATACGTCTTTGGGACACTTACAACATAAAAAAAAAACGTATTTACACGTTATTGGGAGCAAATGAGTTAAGATTAGTTGGGCTTTCGGTTAGTTGGGTTTAGTTATGTTGTTAGTTAATGTTAGTTGCGTTTCGTCAGTTAATTAGTGTTACTGTAGTTGGGGTTGGTTAGTTAGTTAGTTAGTTGTGGCTATGGCTAAGGAACATTTTCATCTAGTTCTGTAACTCCCCATTTATTATTTTCCGAGCAAATGCACTTATTTGCCAAGAACCTGGGGACTTGGAATATGAATTTGTCCATTTCTATTTGTTTCCAGCAATTCTGGCTTATGTGATCTAATCACAGAAAAGTGCCAGTTTGAGACTGTTTTCACATTCGGTTTGTTCTGTTGATAGGAAAGGGCATTTGTGTGTGTTGTTTTGCTGTCAACACTTTAATGACACTGGTTGATTGGAGGCAACCTGTCGCTTTCTTTTCAAAGACCAATTCAAAGAATACATTTCAAATATGATGTATTCCCTGTTCTTATATACTTAAGTGAGTTCAAATTGTTCTAACCACGCATGCCAGGCAGGCTGGCTTGTTTGAGCAGCAAGCCTAATTATCATAAAGCATTTATATTTTGAATGTGTTCCAGAGTGTGATTTAACAAGTTGATGAGGAGGCGCAGACATGACCTGACCTCCAAATTACATCCCATTAGAAATAGATTACGGCGAGTGTTTGTGAATGCTCAACAAGATGCCACATTAAACGTCTTGGTAAACAAAGAGAAACTAAACTAAATCTAAACCCAAAAGACCATTTCACAGTTCGGATTCTGTCAAGGTTGACTTTGTTTTTCTTCTGAGATTATTGCTTGATCTTTTTTGAACTATTTGTCTCAATTTAGAATCTATGATTATTAAATACCCAGTCAGATTCCAAATTCTGAAACCCGCAAATGTGTCAAAATATGTTCCGTTTTTGTTAACCCGAAAGGTTAATTAGAAATGTTTAAAGAAAGCGTGTCAAGCCAGGTTTGGGTTATAGTTAAACACAATAGTGTGCAGAATGTCAGAGAAAATGTACTCTTTGAAGGTAGAAAGTGCTGGCTTCAGTACAATGTTTTCAACATTCCAACTAACAAGGGCATTGCTGCTGCAGGGAGTTTGCAGAACTTGTCCTGTTGAACTGACTCAACTTTTTGTATAGTTGAATGTACTGACAAACATGAACTTCAACACAATCTATGCCACAAATGTCATTTGGAAGCTGTGGACTATTTCACACAGGCAAATTCTAATGCTGGTTGAAAACACTAATTAATTTTATCTAGAAATCTGATTTTTCACGTTTAAGCGCATATTCTGTAAAGGTCTGTCCCCTTGGGCAGTGCAATGCACATCCACTCTGCTCTTATCAAAACCTTAATGATGTTTAATTTAAGAAAGAAGAGCAGATCTAAATGTCTGCATAAACACAAGCTCCCCGTGTGGATAATATAAGAGTTTTATTATGGTAGGACGCCAAAGTGGAACAAGAAAAACAAGCAGAAAAACAAACTGTTGGCAATATTTTGCACTCAAATGCTATATTAAGATGAACACTTGATGTATGTAAAGTGCTACACAAATAAAGCTTGATTGAGGTTTGAAGAGGGGCTGCATGATTTTCAGTTAATACAGTGACTTAAAAATAATAATATATATATATATATATATATATATATATATATATATATATATATATAAAACCAACGGAGAGAAACAGACATGATGAACAACATTTAAAAAAAACGGTTGTTCCCCCCAAAAGGCCACGTTTATCTTGCTTTAGTGTTCTGTCAATGTTGGCCTGTAAAAAGAGACAAACTGTGACAAGTTGGCCTCAATGAACCAGGCGACAATATACTGTTGAAAAAAAGAATAGCAATCAATGTCCGGGCTCTGTTAGTTAAAATTGATATGTTTATGCTCAGAAAAAGGATATCACACGGGCATACAGCCGTATTTAAAGGCTTGGGTGAAAGTAGACTTAAAATTAAACTACTCCAATGGCTGCCAGGTGCAAACTTACTAATTCATTGCGTGTGAGGAAATTTTATCATCTAATGATGTCATTGTGAAGTCATTTACTGGATATTTTAAGTAAGGGTGAAGCAAATACTTCGATACCGTGTGAGAACACCACAGTTGGAACCAGGGTGTGGTTAATGATGTGACTTGGAAGATTTTCTATCACTACGTCTTTACACAGAAAACTGTAAGCTCTTTTAGCCCACATTCCGAGATTCTATACCTTATTTGATTTGGGCCAATGACTGCACGGCAAGTTTATTATAGTTAGCAAAAAGTAATGAGATAACAAACAAAAATTGCAAAAACATTTTTTTTAAAAGTGATAAAGGTGAAAACCGACTGAAACAACAGCTTACATTTATAATGGGCTTTACACGATCAGGATTTGTTTTTTTTGGCCTATCAGCGATCATATTGATATTTGATCAGAAATATCTATTTACGTTGAATATATTTTTACATAGTCAACTAGCTAAAATTAAGTAATTCAAGCGAATATTTATTAGTTATTATTTATAAGATATTACACTCAACAAACACTCCATATATTAAAAAAAAACTAAAACTAATACTAACACTAATAAAAAAACAAAACTAAAATGAAGCATTTTCAGAAAAATAAAAACAAAAACTAACAAACTTCCTCTAAAAAGCCAGAATTCTCATTCCCAGTCTCGCAACACGTAGTATGGGCTGACCAGCCAGGTTCTGTTTCATCGGTTTCATTTTATTACACCGCTGATGTCTTTGTGTCTCTGTTTATTAATAATATCTACTTTCTACTCCCTAATAAATCATTTCATTCTCTTTAATACATTTTTTTTAACGCTATGGAGAGCTATTACACCTTCACAGACAGACAACCTCAAAAAATTTAGATTCTGATTAACATTTTCTGAGATGGTAGTACATCAGCACCAACCAAATGTAAATCTTTTGTTTATAGAAATTGAATAACATGCTGACTCATATTGTATGTCTTCACAATCACGACTGCTGAACTGTGGGATAAACAAAGTATTCCAAATGGATTTAAAAAGTCTTTTCAGGGTCTTTTAACTCATTCACTGCCAGCCCAGTAAAAATGGATCTTTGACGTAGGGCTGCTCGATTATGGGAAAAATAATAATCAGGATTATTTTGGCAATTGTTGAAATCACGATTATTCAAACGGTTATTTATGTTTTGGCACAAAACAAGAAAATGTTTAAGCGTTTAAAAATATTAGGACCAAATTTAAAAAAAATAAAATAGAAACACTATCATTAAGTTTTGGACCAAACAGAATTTATAATAATATATATTTATTTATGTTGGCAAAAACGTGAAAGTTGGAGTGCAGCATATGCACTGTGCAGTAGGGCAATTTTTATTTTTATTTTTGGTACAAAACAAGAACATTTATAAACATAAAAAACATTAAAAAAAATATTAAGACAAATAAAGTTATTTGAAACACTATATTTATGCAAGTTCCTTTTGGATGAAACAAAATTGATCAAATTAGTTATTTAAAAATAAAAAAAAGGTGCAAATGTATAAATTGAAACAACTCAATAATCTTTTTACTTTGCGATTATGCTGATTTTGTAATTGTGGAGTGTAATAATTGAAATTATAATTGAGTTTCAATTAATTGCACAGCCCTACTTTGACGTGTATAGCCGTCAATGGCACTGAATGAGTTAAGGAAGTTTAGTCCGCTCGTCTTACCACACAGATCATGCATAATATTGGAACTCTCACCAGAATAAAAGCTAAGGTTGAAAATGTGCAGAAGGACCTTGCAAAGCTGATAGTCTGGCACTTATTCCATCATGACCTGTAGCTTTATTACGCTTAATCCCCCTCAGTTCTCTTCCTCACTGGATTTTATACCTTCTTGCGAGCCTGAGACGGATGCTGCTGCATTACACTAAGACCATTAATGCCGGCCAATCACATGCTCCGCTGGCTAAAGAAGCAGGTAGACCGATCGCATTGGAGGGAAAGTGTAAAGTGGGGCAAAGGAAGTTGAGTACAACAGCTGAAGGGTGCACATGGAAACGGTTTTATGCAGCGCTCGATGTGCTGGGGAAAATTGCCTTGTAAAGTTTCTTTTTTAAGAACTCTCAGAAAGTCATTAAAAACGTCACTTTTTTTTTCCCTCCGTTCAAGCTGCGATTTAACAAGCCACTTTGAGGACACGGTATGACATAAACTCCTTTGTAATTGACGACAAGTGCAATCCATTTGCTTGGAACGTGCAGCTCGGCGAAGAGGGCAAAAAAAGAGGCCGGGATGAATACAAATCTCCAAAAGAATTGCCTTGTGCAGGCAAGGCTCAACAATGTGTCACGTACCGAGAGCTCGATGTCACTCAGCCTCAACAGGGCCTCGCCGAGTTCAAGCAGAGACGGGAAGATAAACCTTTCAAGACGAAGCAAATCACTCGGAGGAAAAAAAGACATCTCAATGTAAACAAATCATTCAGACTTTACAAGTATTGTATAACTATTATTTAATTATATAAATATGTAAACATGCAAACTTTTTAACCTTGCCCTTTGCCTTTTTGTATATCATAAAACAAACCATGCAGAAAATACCAATTCATAGGAAGCAATCGTTGCTAAATATTTAGCAAGGTGTGTTAGCACTAGTGATGGGAATATGAAGCTTCATGAAGCACTTGTAATATTTATTTACTCCTCTAGATGGTGCTCTTGGTTTAAATATAAAAGTGAGTGCAATGGAAATTGGTTACATTTCCACTGCATCTTTAAACTAAGAGTGCCATTTAGAAGAGTCAAAAAATATCTATCACAAGTGCTTCATGAAGCTTCATTTGTCCATTATGAGTTAGCACACCCTAGTGGATGAAAACTGAACAGTTTTACTAAGCAGAAAATCACGACCAGTATGAAGTCTAGCGGAATTTGTTGCACAATCAAACAGTTAATATTAGGGTTGTGAATTGCCCCGTACCGATTTTTTTTTTTTTTTTTTTTTTTTTTTTACTCAAATTTAGAAAATACTAATCAGTAATCTGTACACTGTAAGATTTGTATGAAAATGTTATTTATTTATCTGAAACTTCAGTCTTATAACTGTGAGCAACTGTATTTAACAAACAGGTTGTAATCTGTTTCATGTTTGAACAGCATTGAAATAAAAATATTAAGGCTTAATGTTCCATTACTATAGCATTCTTTCATGCTTAAGGTTTGAACCGAAAGTAAGACATTTTGTTGAATATTTTTCCATCAAAAATGAATGTTTAAAAAATGATTCGGCCACCTTTTGAATCGATTCGAGAATTGTGCGCTGTAATATTGCGGAATCGATTTTTTTAAATACCCTTAGTTAATATGCTAAAGAATCATCCACTTATCAACTTCAAATTTGTCTGTTTTTACAGTGGAGCACATTTCTTCGCGTGTTAACTATTATGACTGAATTGTCCAAATATTTTCAAGACAAGTAAAACAATTCTGATTGAGCAAAATTATGTTGGACTGGCTCAAGTGATAAAACAAATACACTTTTTTTTTTTTTTTTTCCCAGGTCCATACTGACTACTTATAAGAAATTTGGGTCACTAACTAGCGAACCGCCAGGTTTCCTGTTCTGCCCCCTTTTGGCTATATTTCGTGTTTCTTATTTGTGTAGTGACTGTGAAAATAAATTCCTTGTGTTTAAATATGGCCAGTAAATCTGATTCTGATAGCTTATATTATATGCTGCTTCGAGGCAATTCTTTATAATGAGAAATAAATCAATCACATGGCAATGTAAAACATTGGAAACATCACTGTGATAAAATAACTATATTTCTGTAAGGTTTATATAGTTCAGCCCTCCTGAACCAGTGTATTTATTTTTAACAGTGAGTGGGCCATAGTGCACTGCATTCCTTTTATACTGCAGCAGTTTATACACATAACTGCACTTAGCAAGGAGTTTCACTCTTGTGCTACGACAGTCCATCCATTAAGATAACTGGCATTAAAGTCCTGCGCTGCCCTGCTGTACCGCTGATGGATACACACATCATCTGTCAATATGAGTCACATTCACTTTGGGTGACTGACAGGATTTTGCCGCGTTAGAAGGGAGAGGGAAGATGTTCAAAAAAGGCTTTAAACGGTACAATACAGTGGAAAGGGGTTTTGTGTTTTCCTTTAGGATTAAAAATAAACCATTGTTGATGGCTGCTTGTTGTTGCTGCTCCTGAACTTGAGCGCACAGTATCGGTACAAAAGGGCAGCGAGACGTCACCTTTATCTTATCATGATGTTAAGCTGTCATCTGTGAGACATGTTTGCTTTTAATGTAGTTCATTTGACACATAGCATTAAATTAAGCGTGCTGTTTTCTTCAGAAAATCCTCTTTGTTTTTTTTTTGTTTTTTTGTTTGTTTTGTTTTTCATTGTTAGCTCGTTTGGAGTAACAGAAATATATTTGTATTAAATATTTCTCAAGAGTTCTGCGAGTATGATATTAGGAATGGGCGAGTACCTCTCACCATTTTTTTTTTTTGTCATTATGTTAAATGACATTTTAATAAGGGCTGGGTATCGATTCAAATTTCCTCAATTGATTTTGATTTCGATTCACAAGAGTTCGGTTTGATTTGATTCAGATTTTTTTCCAATTCAATTCACTCCAGTTCAATCTGATATTGATTAATTATGGAACATCAATTCTTCTTAAATATAAAAGGGCATGATAAAAAAATAATAATAATGATAAAAAAAAAACCTCCACAAACATTACATTTCAAATTAAATTTTGCAGAGGTAGTGCTGCTTAAATGATGTATATATTTTTTTGTTTTTAAATGAAAATAACATGTTATAATCACAGCAAAATCAACATGGATGAGATAAATGTTTTCATAATAATTAAATAATTTCAAATATAAATAATTCAAAATATTTTGAATTGTCATAAAGTGCAATGAGTCAGGTCTTTCATAAATGTAAGAAAATACTTTTGAGTTTATGTGAACAATAAATTTCAAGAAAACAGTAAGATGCCAAAAAAATATGAGTACAGGACTGTCTCAGAAAATTTGAATATTGTGATAAAGTCCGTTATTTTCTTTAATGCACTTAAAATGCAAAAATGCCATACATTATGGATTCATTACAAATCAACTGAAATATTGCAAGCCTTTTATTGTTTTAATATTGCTGATTATGGCTTTTTTTTTTTTTTTTTTACTTGGTCTGAGTAAATATTCTAATATTTTGAGATCAGATATTTAAGTTTTCTTAAGCTGTAAACCATAATCAGCAATATTAAAATAATGAAAAGGCTTGCAATATTTCAATTGATTTGTAATAAATCCAGAATGTATGGCATTTTTGCTTATTTAATTGCATTTCAGAAAATAATGGACTTTATCACAATATTCAAATTTTCTGAGTCCTGTATGTCACAAAATATTGACATGGGCATTTTTTCAACAGGGGTATACTCACTTTTGTTGCTTGTAACGTAAGCGGGTCACATGATTCTTAATGACAAACTATATTAAATTTGGACATTTTCACTTTGTGGTGTACTCACTTTTGTTGCCATTATTTGAGGTTATTATGAGGAAACAAACAATACATTTACACTGTTATATGAAAGCATTCGGCTAACCATGCCCACATAATGTGGCCATTCCCTCTATTTGATCCAAAATCATATTCCATTTTTAGTATTCTATTCAGGTTGGCAAAATGAGTTACCGGTAATGTGTGTCCGCTAGTCAAATGAAATTAATGTTTTGCTGGAGACGCGTTAGCAAGCTCATTATATTGAGCGGCACGCATGCAACAGCAGCAGTGATTTCTGCCGTTCGTGAATGGATGTGACGTGCTTCCGCAAGCACATGTCCTTCGTTTAAGAAATGATGCTAGCAAACATAACCTGCTCGGTAATTAATTCCTTTCTGGTGGACTCAATCATGCTTGAACATTATTTTCTTTTTGTAAAGAGAGAAGGTTTGATACAGTATCTTGTATGAAATCTCATTTTACGCTTTAGTCTGGCTGGCTTATCTGCCACCATTCACTAACAATGATACCATCAAAGAACCATTTGAGGCAGAGTTACCATCCTTGATGTATTGTCACTCACACCTATATACATATATGCATAAATATGAGTTTTAACAGGCATTTTTGATGCTTACCTGGATGTATTGCTAATTAAAAATGTACTTGGTTGTTTTTACAGTATATATTTTCTGCATTATGTGCATTAATATTGCTATAAACAGAGCTACGACGTACAATATGGTGTGATTTGACTCACAACAAATGTGTTTTAGAATTCAAAGCATGTGCCATATGGTAGGAAGTAAGGATTAACAGTTTAATATGCAGTTATTTACGTTTGAAAGCTGCCAGCAGATACATAAGCGACGTTAAGAAAGGAAGCTGAAAAACTTCATAAAAATTTAAAAAACAAAAAAAAAGCATATAGCCGACAGGTGCGTTCAAATGTGTAAATACATACGCTACCATACTTACCTCATAACTAATTACAGTAATCAGTCTTAGTCAGATTCATCCATAAAAATGGCTTAAAACTTTCTTACGGTGGTAAAATAACTTTAAATAGTGCTATCACTCAATTAACTTGGAGTAGAGTACATGGAGAGAGGTACTTCCATTTTAAAATAAATATAATTTTTTAATTAGGATCATTACTACTGTAATACTATTTTGTCATCGCCCGAGAAGCATCCTGCCTTTGCAACATCTAGTTTTTTGTTTATTTTTAATTTTTTCACCAAACCACCACACCACTTGTCAAATTAATACCTCCCAAAATTGCTTGATTTTTTTTTTAATTTTTTTTATTTATTAAAACAGAAGTATAAAAGGATTCATTCAATACATGACAGGGAGAAAACAAAACGATATTGCGAAAGTTTGCAGAAGCGCTAACTTTTAATTACACTTTGTCTGTACCAAGCATGTGATCACCCTCAAAGCACCATTTGCTGTGCCTACAACTAAATCAAATAATTTATTCTCTGCCTCAACTGAACACACTCATGCAACCACTGGTCATCATTAAAATTCATCATTATAAGCTGTGCAGAGGAAAAGCAAAAAGACTTGTGGGTTCTAACTGACTCATTGATCTGTGTGCATAGACGTTTTTATTACAGTTAGAGCCTCATTTCTGAGTTTAGTTTTTTTAGCGGGTTTGTTAGTTTTTATTTCAGTTTTTTTCCCCCAAAAAGGCTGTTTTATTATAGTTTGTATTAGTTTTAATTAGTGCTGTCAAAGTTAAAGCGTCAACTAATTAATTAATCACAAAAAATTATCGCATTAATCATTGTATTAACACAGATTAATCACACTATTAATTTTGATCGCAGATGATCCTTTTTAGCCGAAAGTGGATGGTTACGTTAAAGGTAGCTGTTGGAGTTTGAGCAATAAACATAACTACATGCTTTAAAGTAAAGCATTTAATAAATGTTTACATATGCCGTAGGTCATTTCTTCCCCATTTTAAATTATGCAAATAATTAATTGATTAGAAAAAGCAGGATGAGCGTGTGCAGCGGGCAAAATGTTGGGGAAAAAAACTTTTAAGTCAGTGATTAATCATGATTAATCAAAATTCTATGATGTGATTAATCTGATTTAAAAAATTAATCGTTTGACAGCTCTAGTTTTAATATAAGTTTGAGTTTTTTTGTGTATTTGTTGTGTACGGTAACTATTAGCAACAGAATGCTAATATACAGTCATAACGACTATAATGCTAAAGTTTGCTAACAATTACATGCTAACAGTTTGAATGCAACTTTACAGCAAGATGGCAACCAAAGTAGGCCTATAAAAAAAATTATATGTAAATATAACAAAATTATACCATTCATTTTGTCAAGATCTTGCTCGATAGTTTCACTTTCATGAGAATTGCTACAATGCTAATATGGTAACAACTGTTAGGCTAGCATAAAACATGATTTGAAATAAAGAAGCTCGGTTTGAGGTATTGCATTGCACCACAAGCAGCACCATAACAAAGAATATGTGCAATGAATAATAATAAGACCTGCTTTGCTTTGCAAAGCACTCTCTCTACTTTTGAGCCTTATGGTAGAAGTACTGCATTCCACATTTCACAATCAAACCCAGTTATGTTTGACTGACCAGGTGACAATAAAAATAATAAAAGCGAACGGGGCCACGAGTTTGCTCTGCATACAAAATTGTACAGTGATTTTTAATTCCCTGGCGTTGTTTCTCTGACCTGATTCATCAACCAGATGACAAAGTGTGAATGCGTGTGCAATCTGTCTTCATAAGAGCAGGGAGATGAGAAATCTTAATAGAGCAATAATGTCTAATTGCCTGCAATTACTTTCACATAATGGCATTGTATGCCTTTCGGAAAGACAAGGCCAGATGATTTGTAAGCAATGATTTCATTTTGAAGCCAACTTAGGAAAAAAAAAAGACTGATGATGAGACAGATACCAGAAATGATCGAAAACAAAGTTTACAGACAAATTAATAGTCGGTTGGAAGTAAGATCTAGTCTAAATGAAGGGTGCACAAACCCTGTCTTGTGGGCAAATACGTTTCTCTACTATCTAAATCAAATGTTGCTAATTTTTTGCAGCAATATTGTCTCTCAAAAATAAGGTCAAGATAGCAGCAGGACTGCTCATCTGGCCTATAGGGCAGATGCCTGGTGGGCCAGCATCTTTATTTACCGTATTTTCCTCACTATAAGGCGCACTACATTATAGGGCGCACTTTCAATGAATGACATATTTTAAAACCTTTTCCATATATAAGGGGCGACAGGAGAGGCTGGGGTTACGTTATGCATCCATTAGATGGTGCTGCGCTAAAGGGAATGTCAACAAAACAGTCAGATAGGTCAGTCAAACTTTATTAATAGATTACAAACCAGCTTTCTGACAACTCCATTCACTCCCAAAATGAATAAACAGCTGTTTTATTATTTTCTCTGAGGTAAAGTATGAGTATTTGCTAGCGATCCAAGATGGCGGGATCTTCTGCGCATGCGCTCACTGATCGTGCAGGGTCACCGATAGCGAGACCTGTTGCGGCTCAATATTGATCCATATATAAGGCGCACTGGATTATAAGGCGCATGGTCAGCTTTTGAAAAAAAAAAGAAGACTTTTAGGTGCGCCTTATATTCGTGAAAATACGGTAATTATTATTTTCTTCCATTTTACCCCAAGTGACCACAATTTAGAGGGAGCAGCTCATTAAACCATTTGCAATATATACAGCAAATGGAACCAATCAAGATCAGTGGCAGAGCTGTCAATTACATCCATGATTTCATCACACAATCGCAAACAACAAGGTTGAAAAGTCATCGTTTATCATACCATCCACTGTCACGCTTTCATGACATGAAATGCACACTTAACCAGAACCTTGCGCAACACATTCAGAATACAAGCAGGAACAAACAACTTAAAAAAAAAAACAGTATTTAGATCTATCATTGTGCTTCATATATATGATTTGAATGAATGGACCACGGTTGACTTTCCAACCACCTTTCCACAACTTCTCACTAAAACGGCTGGAGGAGTGATTACAGCAATAACTCAAATTAAAATTATCTCCCAATTCTGTAATGTCTTCCAAAGTGATACGTTCTCTTCTGTTAATTAGGAACCTTCTTAGAATCCTCATCATGCCTCAGATACCGTATAATAATGAACAGCAACGACCTGACCTTCGTGATCAATATATTGTACCGTTAGTTATTGATTCCTTAAGATTTTTATGCCCGGCATGTTCACGATACAAGAAAAAGGCCGGTTATCTTTAATGTATCTATCCTTGCATACCCTTGAGGCACAACATTAAAAACTAGAAATGCATGCTCGTAAATGACCACAGTGTATCCCAGCAGATACATTACACATAAACAATACAAGTTTTTCAAAAACATTGGAGTTTTACTTTGAATGTGGAAAGATATTTACGAGACGTGAGGATGTTCTTTGGGTCACGGAAGTGATACATGGACTGGCATGAGGAGGAGTTGCTCGCGGGCCGGTCAACTTGACACAGAGGAAGAATGTGAGAGTTGGAGCCGTGATGCCAATAAAGGTCGTTTTGGCTCAACAGTATCCCCATTCTTATATGAAGACATTTTTACAATATTGTTAGAAAGTCTCAAAATAAATGCATGCAAACCTTTTTGTTCAAGGTTGACTGTGGAGTATCTCGATTTTATTTGACCTTTTACAGTGGTGGGAACTAGCTAGATTTACTCGATTGCTTCTCAAGTAACTTTTTGGATACTTTGTACTCTGAGTAGTTTTAATGTAATTATATCCATTTTTGTTTGTGAGAGACGTGTGTGACGTGTCATCAATACAGAGTAAAAAACTGCTGACTTAAATCAATTTGACCAATCAAACAGAGCCAGGCAGTCACATGACCAGGTGCAGTTTCCATGCAGCCCATGCAGGTAGATTGGTAGAAATCTACCTTGAAGCTCATGGATGGATTAATTATAAATGTCGAAAATGTCAGCATTTCAGCCTACAAGAACTCCACTTGGAACTTGAAAAGAATAGATATCGTCTGGGGTTGAATTAGTCAATGAAACATGTCAGAATTGCTGACGAATGTGGGTGATATGTGCTGAAGGTTGGATCCCAAAGCGCAGACACAAATAAGATTTGAACTATTTATTCACATCGAGAGGCATGGAACAAACCTGGCTAGACAAGAAACAAAGAGTTGCACAGATGAACAGAAGGCAATAATCCGACAAACACTTCTCAGAACGCTATTATAGACATTGAATCGATCTGATTGGTTGTCACTAAGTAAAGGAGTAAAGATTGACATCACACAGGTCCTGACGTCACATAACATCACATAGTGTCTTTCCAATTGATGTTTACATCAGTTCAAAACAGACACTTGACCTCACGGTCATGAACTCAAACTTAACCCTGGCATGACCCCAGACATGACAGGTGAACCCGATTTGTGTCTAGTTGACATTCATTATTATTTTTTTTTTTTACTCACCAGTTACTCAGTACTTAGTTTATTGTTGCTCAAGTATTTATTTTACATATTTTTCTACTCTATTCTTGTCTGATCATTGATGCAATTCATCGTGAAATTACAACATGAATACATCTGTGTTGTTGAGTTAATGTGTGTTAAATCAGCTCATTTGTTGATATAATATGCGGATATACACCCACCTACTCTCTCACACACACAGCCAGCCTATACATATGGCACATGAAACATTTAAGTCCCAATTGTGCGCATTTGCTGTGCCATTTTCCTCCTGTGAGTCACAGGATTAATTTTCAGAAAATACAGTGCATGATGGCGGTAATTAAAGACTCTTATTCATCCAATGCACTCTACGTCCACTTGAAACTAATGTTTCTCATGCAGGCTGCATCATTAGGAGTCGTATGTGGTCGACATTAATCGGGAATGTTCTTTTGGATAGTGTGCAGAATATATAAAAGAGATTAAAATAGCATATTTAGTATTTCAGTTGGGAATTATTAAAAATAATGATGGTAACGTCTTTATCAATACATTATAGCACTAGTTCTCTTCATATTGATGTTTAGTGTTAATAGAAAATAATGGCCGTGCATAGTACATAGTGAGGAAGTTCACAAGGAAATGTGTTTGCATAAATTCTAGATTAATTATGACTTTTTCATTGAATCAGAAAGAGCCACGTTTTGACCCGAGGGAATCCTTTGTTAAAAAGGATCACATTCTGGTCTCAGGCTAACTTTTAATTTGAATTTTCTTGCATTATTATTATTATTCATGGTCACACAGAATAAACTGCATGGAGTTATTTTAATTACTAACTGATATTGAATACTGCAATTTCGTAATCAAGTGTTTCTCTATTTTATTCTGCTTTATTTCCTTGACAGCGGTTATTTAAGTTGGCGACCTTGATAGGAATTTTGAAAAGGGTCCTTCGAAATAAAGCATGTGTGTTTAATATGACCCCTATATTATGTTGAAGTATATTTTAAACAAATTAAAAACTTTGAACACTCCACAATCTTACCAGTAACTGACAACTGATTAAACATAACAGTTCTAAAATGGTTCTGGTTGGAGGAAAGGAGTCATTTTGTGATCATTGGACATTTTGAATCTGATCAAATGGCCGTGTCATGTGGGGTCCCTCAAGGGTCATTCCTTGGACCCCTTTTTGTTCAGCCTGTATAATGATACCTTTGGGTTAAATGCTTCAGAACGCCAATATTGGTTATCGTGGCTTATTATGCAGATGAGAGACATTTATATTTATCAACGTCTCCAAATGACCAGCATGAAAAAAACATTGTCAGTCAAATTCCTGACTTTGATTTAACATTAGACTGAGACTGTTGATATGAAATCATTATTAATGTTACTTAATCTCTCAATCTCATTACATGTTATTATTCATTTGTCTGATTCTAATTGAAAATATAGGCAATTGGAGCAAATGTGTACTCTCGTAGTAGCCCGACGTTCCAGTGAAAGGGTCTACACAAAAACAAGTGCAGCATGTTATTAAAGCTGTTTTCAAAAGTTCCTTGGAGGACTAGTGTCCTTCCAAAAAGAGTGAATATGAAATATGCATGTGCATGGCATCCAGACAATGCCCAAGGCAAGAAATGTCTTTGATTTCACTTAAACATGATAGTGTCTTCCTCCAAGTTTCTCAAGGGCTGAAGGAAAGGAAAGCATCGCAACAACTGACCTCTTTGATTAAATGTTTCATAATGACAGACTCAGGAGAAGTTTGCTACTACTGAGAATAATTAATATTCTACCTAAAAACGTAAAAGTAGGATCATTACCTTCTATCAGGTAGTTTTTATTTGAGGCTGAATCTGAATCGAATGATCTAAGAAGCTTTGTTCCGTTTCCAGACTTTCATCTCTGCGTGCGCACTGTTGATAGAAAATCTTACGTGTTTTTTTTCCCCTCTGAAGACACCTTTAGAATTTTGGATTAGGCACCGCAGGAAATATAATCCGGCGTGTTGTTTTGCCATATTCCAAGTAATTCCAATTAGAGTCCAGGGGTGTCAAACATAAGGCCCGCGGGCCGGATCAGGCCCACAAAGGGGTTTAAACCGGCCCACGAGAGGATTTTATAAAGTTAAAAAAAACAAAAAAACAAAAAAAAAACGGTACTGTCAGACTAATTAATGAGCCGGCCGGCCACAATCAAAATATATAAAATTTCTAATTTCACAAGCAGTCCTCAGATGAGCAATGCAACTTGTACAGGAGAATCGTCCTGGATGTCATTATTTTACACACAACTTAGTTACGTTTTTTATTTATTTATTTATTGATTGATTTATTTTAATCATAGACCGACAAACGTTTTAAATACGACACAAATTAAATTACTGGTAACACAAATAGATATATAAGGATTAGCATCCTTATAACGTCATTAACTGCGCCACGCAATGCATTCTGGGAACAATATATGCAAAACAGGTCGATTTAACACATCCAGAACTCAGTGTTGCCGCGTTCCATTTGCATTTCTATTTTTTGGAACAATATGATTACAGCTGAGCTCTGTAATTTAGGGCAGGAACACAAATCTGCGTCTAATTGACGGCAATCGTTTTTAAGTTATATACCGTTATTTTACCGATGCGGCCCAATTGGTAATATATTTTCCTCCATGCGGCCCCTGAGCTAACATGAGTTTGACACCCCTGAATTAGACAATTACACTTTGTAAAATGAGCATGGTAGCACAACCTTTCTCATCTACTCCTACACAATCTGTTTCACCATATAAACTAGATTGTGTTTTATAGAAGTGACAAGTATATGCCCCAAGAAAAATAAAAGCAAATATCTCAATGCTATAAAATATGCAAGCTCATGTCATATTAAACAAGCCTTGCATTGTACAGCCAACGTACAGTGAAGCCAATGTATTACACCTCTGCACTTTGCTGTGGGATAAAGTAGCTCACAAACACACTGCGGCCTTGGATGAACCCCTGTTGCTTTTCTCCCTCGCCTGAAGCTGACTGTGTTTATTTATTGATTATTACAGCTCCCCGTGTAATATACCCCAGGGTCCAACGCAGCAGGCTCCTCGCTGGTCAAATTTTGCTGTGTGTGTCTTTTTGATCCATGCACATCAGTGTTTAATATTTTACGCTGATTAATACATTATTGTCCATAACATGCCCTAGGCACGGTTATGACTTATCTTTTCTTCTGGTTGAAATGTGTATTTATCCTGAACACTTAAGGGGTCAAAGCAGCTCGTCATTTGTCACGGAGTCAATTGCTGCAACATCATGTACTAGTTTTGTGTTGTTTTTTTTCCCCCACTATTGGTTACGGGGTTCTACTAAGTCCATAGGAAGTG
Source organism: Festucalex cinctus (assembly GCF_051991245.1). Taxonomy (NCBI): domain Eukaryota; kingdom Metazoa; phylum Chordata; class Actinopteri; order Syngnathiformes; family Syngnathidae; genus Festucalex; species Festucalex cinctus. The sequence continues at coordinate 16,787,640 of NC_135425.1, forward strand.
TCCCAAAGGAATACAAATAAAACAAACGACAACACAACAAACCCTAAAGTAAAATGCCGACACAAGGCAAGGCAAATTAATAAAAATACCAATTAAAAGTACCTACTAAAAATTAAGTAGTACCTACTGGTAAAAACAAAAATGAGAGCTAGGCAACTAGACTACCCAAATCGCAAGAACAAGCACAAAAAACAAAAAAACAAAAACAAAATGGTGTCTCTTTTTACACTGCCCTCGCTCAGTGTGAAAGTCGCCCGGCTATGTGAAATTATCCATTGCTAGCATGCCCATATTTGGAATTGCTGACATAGCAGCCTACCAGGAAGTTAAAAACAGATTTTGCCGCTGGTTATGAACATGCTGCATTCGAGGAATGTGGGATTTATCCCGCTTGGATTGTCGCACTTCCAACCTAACAGCGTTAAAGGCGAATGTAAACAACAAAGAAGGCTGATTCTGATAAATGGTTTGGTTCTGTTAGTTTTTATTAGTTTTAGTTCTTTAATAAATGCTTAGTTTTAGTTTAGTTAGTTTTAGTATTAGTTTTAGTTTTATTATTATTATTGTTTTTTTTGTGTGTATTACTTTGTGCAAAATATTAAAAAAAACACCATGGGCGCGATGTCATTATTCCGGTTTATATCAAAATAAATCTACTAAAAGTCACGTTTAAAATCATCCCCAAAGGCTCATTAAATTAATTACCAAAGACTAAAACGGACATTTTTGCTATAATTATAATTACCTGTAGTTTTATTTTAGTTAGTTTTGTAAACATAAAATGTATTTTCAGTTAGTTTTCTTTTTTTAAAAAGCATCTTTGTTTTTATTTTATTTCGTTAACGAAATTTTTTGAATTTTAGTTTTAGTTTTTTCATTAGTTTTAGTTAACTAAAATAACCTTTAATCGCACCTGTGTTTTTCGAAACCCTCCCTTCTTACTTTGACCATCTCCAAACATTTTTGTTTTTATTTTATTTGAACTGATTCAAATGCCATTTTTAGCATCTGTCGCGGGCCACTAAAAAATGGACGGCGGGCCGCAAATGGCCCCCTGGCCGTAGTTTGGACACCACTGGATTAAAGTATTATTGAAAATGTCCATTTATCATCTGAGAGCATAATATAGTCACCATAACCCTGCCTCTTGTCGAAGTCAGCTGTGATCGGCTTCAGCAGAACAGAAAATGGATAGCTCGTCACTATTACTAGTTTCTTTATTAATGGAATGTACATTAACTAGACTACCACACGTGATCAAGTAATTATTTTGAGAATTAGTGAAAGTGCATGTGTCTCATTACGCAAGGTTATCTTGCGCCGTACCAAGTAGCTGAGAACAATAGTATGTTTCTAGTAAGGTGGTAATTCTTATTCTGTTTAAGTGTGACAGCTGAATTATATACAGCAGGCAAGAATTGTTTTAGCAATATATATATTGTACTGTAAAATAATGCCACACCACATGGTGTTCTCTGGCTATTCCCTAATAAGGCAAACACTGCACCCTATGCTTTGCTATTAATATTTACAGTATGTAATTTCAACTCATCCTATTCATTTCTTCAGTTCCATGCTAGAGGATTAATTACATTCCAAAGCAAAAGCTGCTGAGGGTGAATGATTTTCAGATGATAAAAAAAAAAGAAGAGCGTATTCATTTAGGTTAATGGCTTTTCTGAAGGTACTGCAAAAGAGACGTCACCTCATTAGCCAGTTCGGTGACCTCCCAACCTCGTGATTTACGTTTACATAGCACTCATTTCAATGAGCAAACACCACTCTGGATTGTAGCACACCAAGAGGAAATTTTAGAGTGTAATTGGATGAATACTGAGCAAATAATGTCCTTCACCCACTCCTTTAAAATGTGATTGTCCAGACTGGTGGTTTTCATCAATAAAGCATCACATCCTGCGGTTGTACACAGAACTTGGCAGATTTGTCCCTTTTGCTTAGTCATGCTTGACCTTGCAACTTTATTAAATTTGAATGTTACTCTTTTAGTAATACAGTAGAGGCACAAATATCACAACGGTGAATATTAAATGGTAGTTCGCAAACAGCAGCTAAGTGAAGGGACCTCAAGCAGCTGAGAGGATTCAAAAGCAACACTGAATTAGGAATATTTCTTCTCTATAGGTATCTTTAGCTAGCGCCTCTTTATTTGTGACGCTACCAATAGCAGCTGTGGCCGATGTTGTGCTAATGCTATATAGCATCGCTAACGCAGCCTTTTTGTTGAAACTGAATAAATATTCTGTGTAACTGCGCCCTTTCATAATCACTTGCCATTCTGACAATGAGGTTGGGATGACCAAAACTGTCTTTTTTTTTTCTTTTTTCTTTTTTTTTTTAAAAAGTGTTTTTTACTTTAGCCTTTTTTATTTTTTAAACTGTGGATCAACACATGAAAGAAATGTGTTCTGCCCTGACCCTGCAATGTTCTTAAATCAGTAAGTAGCGATAATTCTTTTGACTGGTTCTTTTTCTCCATTTATATTGATGAATACTATTTGTGAAACAACTTCGACAGATCAGTGACATTGTAACACTGAAGCATTCTGACTCAATCTGACCTTGGCTCACATTACTGGCCTGCTCTCTTCTTTGCCTTTTTGTTTTTTTTGTTTTAATATATCATTTTTATGTCTTTGGAAAGAAACTCCCTTCCTGTCTCTTTCACTTTTCGACTTCAACGGGCTTTTTGTAATTCCCTTGATGCTGTTGAAATGATTTTGCCGTGATAGGCCATGTGGTTGCCAAATCTTTTTTTCATATCCAACTTTTATTTTTTGAGACTCTTACAGTAAATAACTTGTACCCCTTCAGTGCTCCAATTTAGTTATAGTTAGAGATGACAACATAATAAATTGGATCAATTCTGACATGTAAGCAAAAAAAGATTTAATGTAGAAGGCTTGATTATTCATATTTAAGCGTTGGTAGCAAAAGATGCTAGGTAGGGTTAGCGTTACAAAAGATGGTACTGAAAACACTTTCAGAAATGAAACTGGGACTGAGTTCATTTGTTCAATGAAAATGTTCTTTTTACGACATGAACATTTGGAGCCATTCACTGCTTTTCACTTCATAAAGTTAAGCTGTAAGTTAATAGCTGTAAAAGCACAACCAAGCGTTGTGTTGTATACAAGTTGATATAATACACATTTTTGCAACTGCAAGGATGGAAATGTGCCCCCTGTTGAAAATATACATTTTCCAGAGATCATCTTACAGGCAGACTTAAAGTTTTTGTAGTACACTACACACCTTCCAGTAATTTAAACGCTTAGCGTTCTGGACTTTGCCTCAAGTTGTGGTGATGCATCTTGCGATTTAGGAGTCCCTCTTGGTGGTTCCCATAGCTCAGGCAGTGAGGTCCTTCGCTGTATCAATTATGCCTCAAGTCGCTCCAGGGAAGACTTTGATAGACTGTGCATTGCAAAAGGACTCCCTCGTTGGTACCCCTGTAGCATTGTGTGCGTGTTTGTGCATATATTTGTGGATATGTTTACAAACCTATGTGTACACAGTGGGGAAAAGGATACCAGATTAGCTTTACCAGTTTGTTGGTTACATGAATGAATTCTGACATTTGATACATTTACTAATGACAAACTTCTTTACATATTGGTTTTAGACTCAAAAGAGTATAATTTATATATATATATACATATATATATATATATATTAGGGGTGTTAAAAAAATCGATTCGGCAATATATCACGATACTACATCGCGCAATTCTCGAATCGATTCAATAGGCGGCTGAAACGATTTTTAAACTTCCATTTTTAATGGAAAAATATTCAACAAAACGTCTAAATTTCACACCTTAAGCCTGGAAGAATGTTACATGAACGGAACATTGAGCCTTAATATTTTATTTTAATGCTGTTCAAACATGAAACAGATTACAACCTGTATAAGACTGAAGTTTCAGATAAATAAATAATACATTTTCATACAAATCTTACACGCTACAAGTTTACTGATTAGTATTTTCTAAATTTGAATGAAAAAAATCTCAACAATCGACTTATAAATTCGTATCGGGATTAATCGGTATCGAATCGAATCGTGACCTGTGAATCGTGATACGAATCAAATAGTCAGGTACTAGGCAATTCACACCCCTAATATATATATATATATATATATATATATATATATATATATATATATATATATATATATATATATAATATGTAGGCATAGCTGCAAATGAGGAGAACTCAAATTGAAAGGGAAAATGTTACCATATAAAGTTGTTTTATTGGAAAGATGAAACGTGATGTTGGAAAAATATATCATGGTTACAAGCAGTCCTGCTCTCCGTGTAATAACTACAAAATATGACAGCTCCCTGTCTTAAAGCCTTGTAAGTAAAAGAGTAACACTGGATGTACGTATCTTCGCCCCATTTCTACCATTAAACTTTATATCATTTCTCTTTTCACTGACTGGCGCTTTCTTATTTGGCCTTTTAACTTTTTTTATTTTCGTCATAAAAAAAGTGATATTTGAAAGGCAAATCCAAAGGGTAACAATGTGACATTTGGGATGTGATCATAAAGACTGTAAATGAGTCTAATCGGAAACGAGCCCGCTCTCTCATATCCCCCTTGACTTGACCACGGAATGACAAAACAAAAACATGCACAATACACACAGCAGCACCCATGCAGCTCATGTAACGCCACAGTGTGTGGTGTGTGTGCGTCTTTCAGCCCCAGAGTACAAAAATAAGTCTTCATTACTGTATATTTTGCTTGTTTTTCCCTCACCAGCTCTTCTGCGGCCAGTTCAATATACATTTTTCCACTTTTGTTTTATTAAACATCATATCTGAAAGTAATAAACATGGAATGTAATGAAAAATAAGAGTGAGGTGGTTCGAGATAGCACAGGTTTAGATCATTTAAAAAGTGTATTTGGGTATTTTAGCGTTGAAAGAGAATTTGACTAACGATGATACCGTATTTGTGTTATTGTAATCATGTTTGTTAATCATTATCATTATCGAGTTTAACAAAAATACTGGTGATGGCTTGTACGAGAGCGTTTCTCATCAAAAAGAAGTGACACACAAAACTCTCCACAGCAACATACACACTGATACATGCATTGACACTCCGCAGGGTGTTTATGCTGCTTCACCAAAACACAACAGAACAGAAACGCCATTTTCATTCCCATAATAAATCCTTTTCAGGTCACACTTCACTGTGTAATGTATTTGTTTTGACACACACATATACACACACGCACACCCAATCACCCACACGCCCACACTGTCAATTTTTGAATTATTGCACACAATTGCAGTAACTGCTTTGGACAGCTCGCACCATTAATGCATTCTCCCGACTTGCCTTCATTGGAGATTGATGGGGAGCTTTGCATTGAGTGGTATTAAATAAGGATACAGAAAAGGACTGTGGTGAGTGAGATGGACTGCTGGCTGGGTCATTTCATAACAAACTCAAAAAGCAACAGGAATGGCCACATTTTATCTGTACAATAAAAGTTCAGCTGCAACTGGCTGTTTTTTGGCAAGCTGTTGTATTTATGTTCAACAGACAGAAGTGTCAATGAACTTGTCCATGAAAACATGTTTACAAACTCTCACTTTTTGAACTGGAAATAAGTACATGGGCAACTTTGCAGCGGCTTTTCCCAATTGACCAATTTTAAATGGGATTTTTCTTTCAAATTATCTGGGACTAAAAATGCATTTGTATTGGATCCCAAAGCGCACACACGAATAAGGTTTTAACTGTTTATTCACACTTGACTAAACGAAAAACAACGAGAATGCATCGAGAATCACGAGACGCCAAGCCCCCTTGGGCTGCGGAGAGGCACAGAGGAACAGAGAGCAATAATCCAGCAACCACACACATTTCTCAGACAGCTTATATAGACAGTAAATCGATCCCATTGGTTGTGGCTAGACATGTAGGTCGCAGTACTGACATGGAATTCTCTGATTGGCTGTTGACCCAGTAACGCGATTAAAGATCCTTGACATCACATAGTTCTTACATCACATAGCATTAAAGATTCTTGACACCGCATGACATCACATAGCATTAAAAGTTCTTAGCATCACATAAGCCTAAAACTTGTTGAAACTAGGTGATGGTTACATCAGTACAAGACAGACACTTGACCTCAAACTTAACAGGTCATGAACCCAAACTTAACCCAGGCGTGACCCCAGCCATGAACCAAGACCCAAACATTACCCCTGCATGACCCTAGTCATGACAGATGAAGAGCACATAAAAGATCATAAGGGATAAACTGAGATTCAAGTATGGAAAACAAATATTAAGCCCCCTATTTGCATAGACAGGCATCTTTTGCGCCATGCTGCAGCTCATCTCGTATTTTGGGGGTCCAAGGCACTCTCCAATCGGGCATGTCGCATGCACGGCAGACTACATCATCCGCTCGGGGAGATCTTGCAGTTGACCTTAACTCATTAACTCCCAGGACATTTTCACTATTTTACTGGATTTTGACTGATTTTGCAAGGCCCATAGAATATTGTCTTATTGCTATAAAAACATGGAATCTACCTAAAGAAAGATTAGAGCCTCTTCTTTGATCAGGAAAAAAAAAGTATATTTCTTTTTCCATTTTGCATCAATTAGCATTAAAATATGGTTAAGTTTCATCATTATTTACAAATCTGTTTAAAACTATGGGGAAAAGAGCATTTTGATCTCTTATACTCTGCTGCCATCTGCTGGCCGCTTTTGTAATAACTACCATTGCTTCAAGCATTCTCTTCAGTTTAGAGGCTGCATCAAAGCCAAAACGTATAAATACAACTTTGGGAGCATGGTAATATTTAAAATAGAACGTATTTATACGTTTTTGGGAGTAAATGAGTTAAAGACAGTTTATGTGCACCAATCTCATACATAGACCCCAGCGAGTCAATTTCTGCTTCCACAAAGTGTGCTTCCTTCTCCCTGATTTTGATTGGAATGAGGGGAGCCGCTTCAATTCGCAGGGGGTCGTATGTGTTCCATCCCGCAATGGCACAAAATTATTTATTCTATCTGCGCAAGGCAAGCAAAATACTAAAAGAAAAACAACTTCACCCATGCACGTAGTGAAACTGCGCTTTAGAATAGACAAAAAGAGGGCCCTAAAACCTGAATCTCAATCCACTCCCTCTCTCTTTCATTCTCTCTCACACACACTTCAGTAAAGAGACACTTATGCTATAGTGTGACAAGGTGAAGGCAGTTACATTTCTGTAGCGGGCCCCTGAGGAATATGGAAAGAAATGAGGCATGATAAATTGGATAGAAAAAAAAGTGCTTGGGAATTATGACATGTCAGGACTAGTATGCTTATTTTTTTCTTTTTTTAAAGATGATTCAGTTGGTGAGTCAAGACATAAGAGGTTGAAATTGAGTCTCTTTGTAGAGGAAAATCATGTGAAATATGAATCTGCTTGTGAATGCACATTGCATGCCTGAGTGAGAGCATTTGTTCTTTTGTGTGGTTGTGTACCAATGTACAAAGATTGGATTGGAACGTATATATTCCTCCTGAATTTCGAAAGAAATGAATGTGACACAAAAATGTGCAGATGTGATTGTAGGCACACTTAAGGCTTAAAAGTCATTACTGTTGCACATGTGGCTTTTGAAAACCAACAAAAACAACCACAGGAGTTATTTTTCATGGTTACCACTCTCGTGTGGCATATTAGTGTGCTGTGAGGGATTACCAGGCGTTCTGTGACAAATTATTCAGTTACTTAATTACTACAAAAAAAAATAAAAAATCTATCTATGCTAGTGACAGGTAGAACAAGTAACTGATTGGATGGATGGATAGATAGATAGACAGACAGACAACAGTGCTGCTGACTGTGCCCTTGAACTAAATACGAAACAATTCAAAACAAATGAGATCCTCATTAATATTCCACTTTGAGATTCATTCCTTGGGTGGGAGACAATGCAGGATGTATGGATCCAAATTAAACATGAAATGAACCCAAGTGCTTTCATCAGTGGGTAATAAATGGTGTGACAATCCCTAAAGTCTTACAAATATGCCACCTATAGGCTGTGAGCAGACAAGGTGACACTTTTGTCAATTTGATTGGCCGCAAAGTGACATCTGTAAGGGAATACTGGAATATAGACTTATAAATGATAAAGAGTGTAATTGTGTTTTTCAAAACTAATGACTGGAAGGGATAACGAAGGAGCCATTATGAACACAAGACTTGAGATGAAATAAAGTTACACAAAAAGGAATGATGACTTTGAAATGTTCTCAACTATTAAAATATTGCCTCAGATTTCTCCCTTTTCATTTTACAGCTCAATTGCACTTGATGTGTCTCCCCGTTCGCCTTAAATGAGCGAGAAGAGTATGAGGGGAGAAATGAGGTGTGGAAGACAGCTCTTTAACTAGCCAGGTCTAATCTGATTTAATGGACTGATTAACTGACTGGTTGACTAACTTGCAGTTCAGACGCAATTCCCCCAGGGAACAATAAAATACTACATCTAGCTATCCATTGGTTGAATAACAGCATTTTGGACTGATTTACTTCCTGGAAGATGATTAAAAAAAATACATCAGCGCTCATAAGTTTAAGACAATGATTGATCCAACCAAACAGATTACATTTCAAGTAAATAACAATTGTTTTACATACATGTTTTTCAACTTTCCATTTCTAACCTAACTGATGAAGTTCCAATTCAATTTAATTTTTCCTCCACAATGCATTGTGTTTTAAGTTATACATCTGCCCATAATATTAATTAAAAAAACCAAAAAAACCCACCATCCTTCAATTGTGAAACAAACTAGGTTTGACAAACTCTTTGACACTCACACGAATTGGATAAACTGCTCTTTCATGCAAGTCTTAATTTAGAAGTAGGTTTTTCTTTTTCTTTGCATTTTTTTTTTGTGCTGAGCCATAACTTTTAAAAGGCTTATTTCCTCCTCCATTTTTCTCTAGGCATTAAAAAGGGAGGTCTAGGATCATGCTTGGATGCTGTGAAATTGAACATGAATCAGGGAGAGCAAAGCAATTCAAGTGGACACATCCCAAAATTTTCATGCAAACATTAAGTAGTAATACACACAGTAAAGATCCCCCACCACAAAAAGCAGGTTGGCCAATAGAGGGCACTAGGGTGCCGCCTCACTACTCATCGCGTTACGTAATTAAAAGTAAAATGACATAAATATGGTATGCATATTTCAAAATATATGTAACCTATATCTAATTATAAGTGTGCACTTCAATTGGCCGGCAACCAGTTCAGGATGTACCCCCGCCTGCTGCCCGAAGCCAGCTGGGATAGGCTCCAGCACCTCCGTGACCCTTGTGTGGAGTAAGCGGTTCAGAAGATGGATGGATGGATAGAAGTGTGCAATTTGTATGTGTATGAATGCTGAATTAAAAAAAATATGGCTGCTTTTAGAATGATGTTGAATGACACTTAAAGATATGGAATGATGATATTAGATGTGGAATGGGAATGAATGAGAATTTTTTCGTGGGACGTGGGCAAAAAAAAAAAAAAAAAAAAAATCCAATGGAAATGATTATGTGAATTTGGATTGTTGAATGTGTCATTGCAAATGAATGGGGTGTGAGGGTGTGTTAGGGGGAGGGATTTGAGTGGTGTAAAACTAAAAAATTTGAAATTTTGGTCGAGAATTTTTGACAAGTTGAAAATTGCTCCCAATGTCAACTGAATGAGCTAAATACTTTGAATTCCACAAAGGAATTGTTAATTTTATGCTGAATGTCCTATTGGAAATGAATGGGCCATTTTTTCCTGAAAATGTCAAATTTTTGTAAACCTGTAAATTTCTAGAATGAGAAACACAAGAGCCTGCAAGGAGTGAATATTTACAAAATGTTGAAATGGAATAATGCAAATTGCATGAATTATGTGGAAGTAGATACATGTCAAAATAATGGGCCGAAGAAAAATAGGAAAAAGATGCTTTCAGCTTTTACACAATGAATGCTGAAAGCATTTACACATTGAGTACACTTGTTTCATTCATTTGTGTTGTCTGATTTGTGACGGCTTTCCACTCTACAGCGCAAACTATATCACGAACAATAGACTCATTAAAATATGTACATGCACTAAAAGATGTACATGCACAGTAGCTCCTATTGAATAGAAGAGATAAAAGTGTGTTGATGTGAAGCTATCCTGCGGCCAGAACTCAATGCAGATCGATATACTTACGAAGACCCTTCCATTATCGGGCTAACATCACAGCCACCTTTTATAGAGGTGACTAAGATTGTAAAATGAAGGAAGCGATATTAAGGTGAAGTCATTCAAGACGGTACCTTTACCAGCAGCAACAGCAGCTCGACATGAAAGAAATTATTCAGCAGTCCTCAGAGTCAACAAGCAGAGCTAGCAGGCTTAGCTAACATGCATGTAGCGATGGAAACATCTACAGTATACCAGCTCCAACTATAAGGTTAATGGAAATGTGTAATTGATAAAATGTTAGCATTGACCAAGTCCAAACTACTGGTAATGATCTATATGTGGGAGAAGGCCATTTACAATATTATCATGTTTGTCAAAACAACATGTAATCTAATAGTTAGATTGAGGAAAAATAATTAGCATTAAATGGTGGTCAAAATCTTCCAAGAGGACAGACAACCGACACAACTGGGGCCAAACCTGTTCTCAGCATTTGGAAACTTCTTTATCCCTTCTCAGTAGAATCGATATTGTAATTAGTAGATGCTCAGTAGGTGCTTAGTGCTTCCAATCTGATAATATTCCTCCATGATTGTGCAACAGTGATAAATGTGGTTAGCACGTCTGCCTCATAGTTTAAAGGCTCTGTGCTCCAATATTTCCTCTCAGTGCTTGCGTTTCATCTCTAAATTTATTGTTCTACTCCCTCTAAATATTAAATCCACAGCTAATAATCTTGTCATTCAGCAAAGGTTTGTACTGTAATTGGGATTTATTTAATTTCTTTCTCGTAAACTTTCTCATTGTAAGTGTTCAAGAAATGGCAGCAGAACAAGAGCTCAAACCATGTGGGTTTAGTTAACTCATTCACTCCCAACCATTTTCACTGAAGTGTTTTCCTGGATTTTGACTGATTTTTCAAGGCCCGTGAAATATTGTTCTATTGCTATAAATATATGAAACCTACCAAAAGAGAGATTAGTCTCTTCTTTTATCAGGAAAAAAAAGTATATTCCTATCTGTTTCCGCTGTGTAGCAATTAGCAATAGAACATAGCTAAGTTTCATCATTATTCACAATTCTGCTTAGAATTGTGGGGAAATCGGCTTGTTTTAACACGGCCTGGTTGATATCTTATACTCTGCTGCCACTCAACCATTTTCTACAGTAGATAGACTGTAGCCTTCTCTATGCCCTGGCATAAAAAACAACAACAAAACGTATAAATACGTCTTTGGGACACTTAAAACATTTAAAATATGACGTACTTATACGTTTTTGGGAGCTAATGAGTTAATATGCCAATATGCATTTAAAATGATACATCATATGTCATTATGGTTCAGGTAGTACATGATTTGAATATTTGGCGACTGCTGTGCTGATTTGTTGATGACACAGCATATATTCCATGTTTTATTCAATTATCTGGTGCTCTCCTTCAGACTCCTTACCCATAATCCTCTCCTGTCCTCTTCAGCCCACTTCCCTTTGACCTAGTCATGGCAACCTCCCGTGAAGAGAACACGGCACCTTCCTCCACAGTTTTCTTACCGCTCGCTGCTCCTCCTTCGTGGAATTTTATTTCTTTATCCCAGGTGACATTTCTCTCCTCATTCTTTATACATGTCTCAACGACTCTGCTCCCTTGACATTTGTAATCTCCCTCTCCTCCCCTCTTTTCATGAATAAGCCACCCTTTTCAACTGTCATCATTTGATTTTTCACACATATTCTCTTGGATTTCTTTTGCTTGTCCTTTTCTTCTGGTGACATTCACTGAGCAAGAACTAGCGTCCTGTCAGCAAGAACACCCCCCAAAAACCAATGACATTTATGGATATTATAAACCACTGCTATGCTAATGAAACAGCTTCATAAAGAATAAGCTTGTTCATTCAACAAGCTAGAGAAGAAACAAGTTTATTTCCCATCAAATTAGTAACAAAACTTTTACATGACAGTCACACCAGTGTCACAATCCCAGCTGTCTATAATTACCGTATTTTCCGCACTATAAGGCGCACCGCATTATAAGGCGCACCTTCAATGAATGACATATTTTAAAACTTTTTCCATATATAAGGCGCTACAGTAGAGGCTGGGGTTACGTTATGCATCCATTAGATGGTGCTGCGCTAAAGGGAATGTCAACAAAACAGTCAGATATGTCAGTCAAACTCCATTAATAGATTACAAACCAGATTTCTGACAACTCCATTCACTCCCAAAATTAGTAAACAGCTGTTTTATTATTTTCTCTGAGGTAAAGTATTAATATTAGCTAGCGATCCAAGATGGCGGGATCTTCTGCGCATGCGCGTCACGGATCGTGCAGGGTCACCGATAGTGTCTTGACAGCGAGACCTGTTGCTGCTCAATATTGATCCATATATAAGGCGCACTGGATTATAACCCCGGGTTTTCACTGGATGCGGTTGCGGTGCGGTTGCAGTGCGGTCCGGCGACGCAAGCAATTAGATTCCATTCATTCGAATGGTGCAGTCTACACCGCTTGCGGGTGCGTTGCGTGTTGACTGCGGAAGGCTTGCGGCGTGCCGCAAGCCTTCCGCAAGGATAGCCTATTTTCTATTTTTGCCGGACGCCGCAGCGGTAGGCCTCCGGCAAATGGCAAGCCAGCACAAAACACATCGAGCGCGACAGGAAGACCGAGGCAGTTTCAAAATAAATTTCCGGTTACCTTTCAGAATAAAATACTCGCCAGCTCCTATTTCGCAAGTTTTTCAGCAAAACGTGACGTGGGCGTCGCCGGGCCATGTGCTCATTCACGGTTTAGACACCAGCGAACATGGACGAGGAGAGGTTTATATTGGAGGTGGAAAACCACAAAATAATATATGACACGGCACATCCTTTTTATAAGGACTGTAATGTATTGTGAGTTTGATGTTCGCGATTGCTTGTTGTGCCCGTCTCGCTTGCCGTACTGAGCGGCAGCCGGACCCGGAAGACAGAAATAAAGAGTGGACCCGCACTGACCCGACTCTCGTTATTAATATACTTTACAAGGACAACCAAAAAAAGGATGCTGCATGGAATCTCATATCTTTCTGCTTCTCTGTTGAGCAGACTTTCTGTATGTTTGTCGTTGTGAAATGCCACATGATCGCGCGCGCGCGGTCCCGCGAGACACGTTGGGAAGTGGGCGGCGACGGAGCTGCCGGACCGCAGCTGTGCGGAGCCGGTGTGGATTGACAAAAAAATTGACCCGTCCGGAGCACGCAGTCAAGACGCACCGCACCGCAACCGCACCGCAACCGCATCCAGTGAAAACCCGGGGTTAGACGCATGGTCAGCTTTTGAAAAAATTGAAGGCTTTTTGGTGCGCCTTATAGTGAGGAAAATAAGGTACAGTACTCCCAAAATATCATAATCTTCAAGTAAATTAGTACACCCAATTAGATGACTAAAGAGACTCCGATACACAAGATAGGAAATTTCAAGAAAACTTCTAAGTTTGTCAGGAATTTGATATGTCGTTTTAATATAAATTTTAATATCTTTATTTACTGGGAGCAAAATAAATAAATAATAGTCATTTCTGTCCCTTTTACAAGAGCACTGTTATTTAAAATGCAGGCTTCATAAAAAGAAATGAAATCCACAAAAAATATGAAATCCTTTAATTTCATAATGGAACACTAATCTAGTCACCGCAGAAAAAGTTAGCAGCAGACATAATCAGGCAACAATATAAAAATTTGGACAAGAAATTGGATTAGTCTGAGTAACGAGGGAGATTTGTCATCAGTGCTTGTTATGTTTTGCTGCACAAGGATCCATTTATGTGCAGATAACAAGTGCTAAAAAGAAATTATAATCAGTCTCGGAGGAGAGAAGAGGGTACTGCTCATTCACGGCAGCCACATGAGTTGATTATATATCTGCAAAGATAGCTTCTGAGCGTGCTCGCCAATGATTAGACCTAAGAAATCTTTGTCTTTGAATTCCTTAATTAGGTTTCCACCATCAATTTTTTTTTTGTTAGTCTGCACTTTTTTTTGTCTTTTGTCTCTTCCCTTGTCACATGCCTGCACTAAAACATTTGCCCTTTTTTGCTTCACTAACCTCCTGCCAGTTAAGCAGTTTTAAATCGATACTTTCAGTTTCATTATAGCTCTCAGCAGCTGCAGTGTGCCTCCATGCACACATTCTATATTTTCTTTCTTCAAAAGTGTTGAGAGATTTTAGCTCAGAGCAATGAAAGACCTACTCATTGGTCAGAACCCACGCACTTGTGGTTAATTGGCTGCCCTATGTGAAAGATTGGAGAAGCTCATTAATTCATTATGAGTCAAGAGATCAACACAACTGCAGTCGTCAAATTATATATATAATTATTATTATTTTTAATTAACTCATTTGCTCCCAATAACGTGTAAATACGTTTTTTTTTAATGTTGTAAGTGTCCCAAAGACGTTTTTTTTTTTTTTTTTTTTTTAATGCTAGAGCATACAGAAGGCTTTGATGCAGCCTCTCAGCTCCAAAGAACGGTTGCAGAAATGGTAGTTATTACACAAACGGCCAGCAGGTGGTAGCAGAACAATGGAGATCAACCAAGGCCATCTAGAAAAAAAAACTAAATTACTTAGAATTTTAAATAGATTTGTGAAAACTGAAGAAACTTAGCTCTCTTCTAATGCTAATTGCTGCAAAATGGAAACAGAAACATTTTTTTTTCCTGATGAAAGAAGAGACTTTAATCTTTCTTTTGGTAGGTTCCATACTTTTAAAGCAATTGAACACAATATTCTGTGGGCCTTGCAAAATCAGTCAAAATCCAGTAAAACGGCCGGGAGCGAACGGGATTGCTTCTGTGAGAATGGCTGGGAGTGGTTAAATGTATATGTATTTTCCTAAGTTCCTATAAATCTTTTTTTTTTTTTTTTTTTTTTTTTTTTTAATTTAAGTTCCTATAAATCTAAATGAAACTATAGTTCCTTTAGGTACAACTTCCAATTAAATATCTAAACATTTGTTCACATATTTCCTTTTTACACAGCATACCAGAAAAAAAAAAAAAAAACTGAAAATGATGATTGCACAGAAGCATATGGCTTGGAACAGAAGTGCTAATTATTTCCATGCTTCTACCTCAATGCGACGAAATGAGCGGATTTTCAGGGCCATTCAGAATGCAAATAGTTCCCACCTGCCGCCGTTCTAAACAAGTATCCCAATTAAGAGCTTAAATCTTCTTTATACACCTTCGAAACCTTCTGCGAAAAGCTATTTGTGTTGTGCGAGTGGTGGTTATATGTCCCGAAAGTTTGCCATCAAGTTTCGTTGGGTCTAACTCTTTAATAGCCGATGTTGATTATATATGACAGATCCAACTGTGTTTCATATTTCATAAAGGTTTTGTTCTCATATCACGTTTAAATGGCAGCAAAGTAATCGACTGTACGTCCTCATTAGGGTCACAGTTTTGCTGGAATCTATTCCAGCTGACTTCGAGCGAGAATGTATTAAGTGCAGGACTGTCTGTCATTTGGAAACTTCAATTAAGAATTTCGTATAATTTCATTGTTTGTTTGGCTGTGTGGGTACCATAAAAAAAACAACAACAAAAACTCTAGTCTGTACTGTTGGAATACAATTTCAACATTGCACGATGTTTCAGGGTCAAACAGTCCTTTTTGTGATGGATGCAGATTGGGCCAAAGGTGATCTGTAATTTAGTGGAACGACATATTTTGAAGTGTCATTATCATTCATTCTACTTGATTATTACTACCGTGATTAATGGGGCAATCTGTGCCACCGACCCGACTCAATTCATTACGCGGTCTTATTAATGAGCGAGAAAATTAAAGTGTATAATTAAACCGCAGTCGCTGCATCATAGTTTTATGCTGTGTAATTTGTTTCTGGACAATAAAATCCCCATTTGGATCATATTAGTGTTGAGAGCACAGTATACCATGCCTCTTAAACAAAGAAGACAAAACTAAATTGCATAATAACTTTTTATGGATAATTCGGTTACTGAATGTTTGACTTAATGTGTTGATAAACACAGGCACATATCTTTAGTAAATATAAATATACTGTATTAAAAATGCATCCACAACAATACCTAAATCTTAAAAACTACTTAACTCATTTGCTCCCAACAACGTGGAAATACGTTTTTTTAATGTTTTAAGTGTCCCGAAGACGTATTTATACGTTTTTTTGGGGGGTTTTTCATGCTAGCTAGAGCATACAGAAGGCTTTGATGTAGCCTCTCAACTGCAAAGAACGGTTGCAGAAATGGTAGTTATTACACAAACGGCCAGCAGGTGCCAGCAGAGCAAAGGAGATCAACCAGAGCCATGTAGAAAAAAAGCTACATTACTTACAATTTTGAATAGATTTGTGAAAACTGATGAAACTTAGCTCTCTTCTAATGCTAATTGCTGCAAAACGGAAACAGATAGAAACATATTTTTTTTCCTGATGAAAGAAGAGACTTTAATCTTTCCTTTGATAGGTTCCATGCTTTTATAGCAATAGAACACAATATTCTGTGGGCCTTGCAAAATCAGTCAAAATCCAGTAAAACAGCCGGGAGCGAACGGGATTGTTTCTGTGAAAATGGCTGGGAGTGAAAGTGTTAAGGGACAGAATCATTTATGGATTGGAAAAATTCCTCATCAAAATAGCATGCAGGTACTCTATGATGATGCTGCATTCATTCCATAACTTCCGACTTTCCTTGAAAGGCAGGCACGGCTCATTCAATTTACACACTAGCACAAGTGGAATCTATTTCAAGGCAAGAGCTGCGGAAGCAGATGGTGTGTGAACATCTTTTATATAAAAACACATAAAAATGTGAATACTCGGTCTTGGTGAAACAGTTGGTAACAGTTGCTTAATACCCATTTCGGCCTACAACCGTGGATGATTATTTTGCTATTTTCCTAAATTCTTCTAAAAGTGAGCTCCAGACATTTAAATGTGCACACATGAGGGATTACTTTCCGAATTTAAATTACTTTATTGATCACAATACAAAACAAGAAACATGAAATCATAATGACCAACAGGGAGAGACAGAACGGGAAGCCTGGCGGGTCAACTTTCAGCGCCCCAAGTTTCTTTGGGCTGTTTGTTGAATTAAGACGCAGATGTGCTAAATTTCAATTTAATTGAACCCTAATGCATACATCTGCCTTGCTAGATGTTTGCTTTCGTAATATAGCATTGTCTCAGTTTTATATTGGCAACAATCATGTACACGTGTTTACCAAATACAGTACACTGCGATAAAGTAATTTGTTGGTGAGCTACGACCCTTTTTTTTTTTTTTTTTTTTTTTTTTTTGTTCAACCTTGCTCATGCAACACCGTTAAATCAGTATTATTTGTTTTAAGTTAGTTTCTGCCATTCAATTCTGAATCCATACTGTACATATAAAGTACAAGTAATGATTTAATAGTAGCAAACTGCTTCATCACCTCATACTGAAACACATAAACAACGCACGTTAATTAAATTCCCATTTGTGATGATACCCAGTTATATCACTCTATAACAGTCATCAAATAGCGAGCATTTTGTTGACAGCACCACAGCCTCATAATTAGGCTACCAGTAACAGCAATACTTTGCTATCACAGCTTTTCAGGCCTTCCATTACCACAATCATTTGCATAATTTTGCCTTGATTACATAATGTGGATATGTAAGCTGTTGCCTGCGGTATTCTCGAAGTGCCAAGAAGCAATTATTCCAATGGATCAACCGATGCTGTTCATGAAACACTATGACCTTTAATCAGTTGTTCATTAAAATAGTTGATAATGTGGTGTGCTGATTTTGCATTGTTTATTTATTTTGGGAAATGTTCCTTCCGATAGAAGAATGGCTATATGGCTAAAAATGCGTTGTAAATTCTCAATTACAGTCAAGTATTCATGAAAGTCAGCCATTAAAGTGCTCAGTTAAGCATTTAGGGTGACATTTTCCTGTATAGATATTCAATTAATTATTTTGCCACCATTTTAACATTTACAGCAAATCATTTAACCACCTATTTAATGAGATACATTCATGGATAATAAATAAAAATATAATTGATAGGCGATATTTTAAAGAACCAATTTCAGGGAAGATGGAGTCATTTAACACGTTCATTGCCAGACCAGCACAAAAATGCATCATTTGATGTCTTTTTCCGTCAATGGCAGTGAATGAGTTAAACACGGTAAAAATCAATGAAGCAATTCTAAATTGTTGATATAATGTACAGCAGGGGTGTCCAAACTTTTTCCTCTGAGGGCCACATCCAGAAAAATAGAAAGCTGCAAGGGCCACTTTGATTTTTTTTTTTAAAGTTATTTATTAACACATTCATTGCCAGACCAGCAAAAAAAAAAATGCATCATTTGACATCTTTTTCCGTCAATGGCAGTGAATGAGTTAATCTAACAATCTAATAAAAATTACTGGATAATGTAACTGTTCAGTGAGCCAGTGTCGCCATTTTAATAAGTCCAAATGTCCGCTGTCATTCACATTCTCACCCACTGTCTATTTGGTCTCGCTGGCTTAGTACAATTTAAATATTTACAGACTTAAAAGGAAGAAAGGCAATCTCCTGCTCAGGATTTATGACCTTTTAAAAAAAAAAAAAAGTGACCATAGTCAAATGGCATTCAAGTATACACTATTTTGAAGCCCCATAAAGGCATTTACTTTTAAATCTCAAATATTTTCCCTTTTTCCATTTGTCCGTCAGTCTCAATCTTCTCAACTCTTCCCTTCATAATAACAGAAAGGTGTTCTTTAACCCCTCTACAATAAACTGCCTTCTTTTTTTTCTTCTCGCATCATAAAAAAATCATTAGCGATCAAGCTCCTTGGAAGGAAAGGGTCAAGGACTTATCTGTCATTAGCATTTAGATTTGAACCGCTATGAGACTGACAGGAGGCAGAAATACCGTACAGAAGACCATATGGTCAAACTTTTTTATGAGATTTTTTTTTTTGGCACATTTTATGCTGTATTCCAAAAACTCCAACTAGATTATACCAATAACATCATATAACATAACACATTTTACTGATTATCAGACTGATTTACAGCATGCATCTTATCATATTGAGTTGACTTGTGTTTATGTTTTTTAGGACGTTTGCAACTCTGTGTTGCTAAAGTGCAGTTTTTTTGTTTGGTGATGTATACATATTTTCATACTGACAGGGATGGTGGGATTGTGATTTTAGCAACATCTTAGACACAAATTTTATCCAGATTTGCAGGATATTTGATATATATTTGTATACATTGTGTGGGGCCTGCCACAGTCAATCTGGGCCGGGAGTCTCTATGATGGCACCTACTGCGGCCGTGGGCTGCCATCCCTCTCAATGTGGACGAGCTCCCCCTGGGTGCTTTTCCTCACATGGTTTCTCTGTGCCCCACCATTTTACATAGTTTTCAGGTTGTGTGTGTAGGTGTGCTCATGGGGATGATTTTCTTTTCATATTGTACTGTGGATGTTTTAATTACACAGCATTTAAAGTTGCATTTTTTGGGGATGAAAAGTTGATTTGATTTCATTTTACAAAATACTGCATGCGCATATTCCGATGTATAATGTTTGGGCCTTTTCGCTGGCAGTGTGAATGTAGAAGCTGTGTCAAGTGTCATTCACTATATTGCTAATCTAAATTAGGATGTTCTGCCTTGGTGCTGTTTTGTGCTCATTCTAGTTTCCTGAAAAGATAGTAATAGTTTTAGCTGAGCTTGACTTTTTTTTTTTTTTTTTTTTAATCAAGATTTTCAAAAATAGTGAAGCTAATTAGAAACACTATCTGTCTTAACCCTGTAAGGAAAACATGTAATCGCTCATATCTGACAAATTAAGTCATTCTTGAAGAGGTCAGAGTTCACAGATGATCGAATTCCATTAAATACAATTAACCAACTTGATAGATAACAGTGCAAAATTGAGATGTGGAAGCTTGTGTGAATGTGTGAGCAAAACAACCTCACCAGTTTCTCTTCTTTCTTTTTTTTTTTTTCTCCCTGATACGGATCTCAGACTTGCTTTTACTCTCTTGTAGGACACGTGGGAATGAGTTGTAAGTTTGGCATGTATTTGTTCTGTTTGTGTGCGTGTGTGAGCAGGTGCTGCATTCATGGATGTTTTGCACTTTGACATCTAAGTAGTGAGCACCCGCGTGCTCATGTTTGTGTGTAAATAATAGTGATAGACACAGGAACAGATTGGGCTATATTCTCCACTTTGCATGTAAGTCTTTTCTATGCATCCGGTCTTTTCATCAGACTTTTCATCTACGAGCATTCTCTCACTAACTCGTGGCACAGCGACGTAACCAGGAAATTGATACGCGCACAAATAATATACATAGCACAATTTATACATGAAAATACAAGAGCTCACACATTCTATTCATTTACTGTTTAAAACTCTTTGACTGCCAAAAACGTTTAATAACGATTAGTAAAATCATGATGTATTCTGCCATAAACGTGAAATTACGTCATCTACGTTTTTGTTTTTTTTCGTCAATGGATGGAGCAACGTCTAAATGCAGCGCTGCCCGGTCAATGGGTTGTGGAATGAAAACACCACCTAACTATGGCCAGCAGATGGCAGCATTGTGTCTCTTTTCAATGGGCTGCTGGTGTATGGAATTACAATGAAATGTGACGGAATTTGATGGAATCTGATAAATGCTTATAATCAGCGAAATGGCACTGTGCAGGGGTTGGATTTTTATATTTTTTCATAACATGTGGCACTAAACGAGTTAAAGTAGAAGTCAACCTTAAACATTTCTTGACAATATGTTATATGTGACCTCACTAGTCTAAACATGACATTCGGATTACTATTACATTTGTGGAATATGAGTTATGAAGCAAAATCTAGAGCTTTTTCTCCATCTCATTTGCCACGTTGCCTGAGCCTTGAGCAACATTGATGTCATCTTCAGGTGACAGCAAGTGGCAAAATGGCCGCCCCCAGAGATGGATAAAAAAAAAATGCAAGATTAACCAGAATACAATATTTAGACTAGTGGGACTACATAGATTATTGTAAAAAAATAAAAATCAAATAAAAATAAAAAAAAGGGGGGGGGGGGGCTTAGTAATTGTACTTTTGGGGGGGGAATAACACTTCATATTCCAAAAAATCAAATTTGATCAATAATGGTAAATAAAATGCACTGTAAATTTGGTCACGCTTCAGCTTATTTCCCCCTTTTAAACAACCTATACACTATAATTTGTGACAAACTTGCCTTATGTGACAATATCTCTGAATCAAATTAATAAACTGAAACTGACCAGTAGCGCAGAATCTTCATCTACAATTTTCTACATTTAACAGCTCTTGACGACTGCTGCTACTCTTTTGTCATGCCAAAGGTCTTTTCAGATTTCAAATATGGAGTTTGTGAAGCTTGTTAGCCTCTATGAATACTAAAAAGCATAATTAGACTAAAGCCTCGTTTACACTGGCCAGCTTCGATGGCTTTTTGTGTGATGTGTAAAGTACAACTTGGAGTCGAACTTGCGAACTTCCAAAATGCTATCAGAGATGGAACGTCACAAATCACGACCACAGTGTGACATTTCCCACCCAAGGCAAAAAAAAAAATCCCAAGAAACAAAAAATAAACAGGAAGACAAACCCCAAAATTGATTTTATCCTTTCACACATTCTAACGCATTGGCTCAATCTACATGTAGATAACAGCGTTCATTTTGAAAAATATATATAAATAGATGACCCTGGGGCTCTTTTCATCACTCACATTGGAATTGCTCGAATTGATTGGTTGTGAACTTTTGAAGTTCGGTGGAAAGTTAAATTGAGTCTGTGTCACTTTCTATTCCATACTGTCAAACCATATCAAAGAAACCATTTGGCACAGCATGCTACATATCCATCCACCTGGAAGCGACCATTAGACGATTTCTCTTTGGGTTGTTTAGAGTGTAACGCACACACATACACACAATGTAGATTCTCACCTTGTGTTTTCGACTGTTTCGAACAATGTTTGTTTGCAAAGTTTTGTACAGGTATGTGCACAAATTCCAAATATCATATAGGCACATACCTCATTTCCCTCGGTGGCTTTATGTATGTTAATGAGCTCTACTTTCAAAAGCAACTCCCTTGCGATTAGCAGAGTGTAGCGTGCGAAGAGACGAGATAAACAGACAGTAATGATGAGCATATTAACCTGTCTGGAGTAAAATAAAGATAAAACAAAATAAAAATAAACACTTATTATTTGTGTTCTTGCTGTGGCATCTTAGTGAATCTGCCTTCACATTAATGAGCACATTTTGGCCATACCGGTAACTTTAGAAACCAGGATGTTGACTTTGGTGCTGATATTGGGCTTTAATTTTGAATGTATACATCTAAATAAGTAATAAAGATAAAGTGATGAATCTCCTTTGACTATCACCTTGCTTCAATGTTGCGCTTAAGATTTCCAGGCCTTTTGATGCTTTCACATCTCTAATGTGCATTTACATCAATGGTCCTTAACCTTGTTGGAGGTAATGAACCCCACCATTTTTTTATTTAAAAAAACTAAAAATGATTTTTTCCCCCCCCTGGTAAGCAAAATGAACAGTGAGAGTAGCCTTTTAATCAGATCTGGCTCTCTTCACCTTGAAATCCGAAAGTGTGTTCTTTTATTGCCCATCTCCATTAAGGAAGTGTTCCTTTAGTTTTGCTAGATATCTCCTTGTGCTGGACTAGAATTGCTCAACTCACATCTATATTTCTAGACCACTTTTAAACAACCATCACTATTTTGTTAATATGGACCCATCGGGAAGCAGAAACAATGAAAACAGCAGAGGCCCCAGAATTGATCCCTGTGGAACACCATACATTCCGTTATGTGTGAATTGATTGCACAGATCCGTCTGACCAGTTTGACCTCTGGGGCTTGATTGAACCTTTCAGTGGTGAAGAACCACTAGATTCAAATTTCAACATTCATGTATTGCTATGTTCTTGCTATTTCAACACCACTTGCCTCCCTGCTTGACACTCAGCATTAAGGGTTGGAATTGGGGGGTGAGATCACCAAAAATGATTCCCTGCTGCTGCTCACCGCTCCCCCAGGGGATGGGTCAAATGCGGAGAACAAATTTCACTCCACTTCGGTGGATGTGACAATCAGTGGTAATTAAATTCAATTAAAATTAAACTATTTAGTGGTTATGACTTGACAGGCTGTTTATAGTTAGATACCCTTATGATGTGTGTGTTTATATTAGGGGAGTCAGGCGATTAAATTTTTAATTAATAATTAATTGCATTACTTCAATAGTTAACTCATGATTAAGCGTAAATTTCACATCTGTTTTAAATGTACAATAAAATATTTTTTTACCAAGTTTTCATACTGTTATTAACATAAATGTGGCTAAAATATTAAAGTAATAGAAATATGGCTGCATCTTGGAGTCATTGATACAGTAATTTCATTTTGATAATTCCTAAAATTGAGTTAAAATTAAAAAGGTACTGTAAAAAAAAAAAAAAACGAGTGAAATTTATTTGTGTTGAGGTCATTTCTCTGCCTCTAGATGGCATAATTGCATTTTTAAGACGTCGGTGAAAGCTCAGTTTATTTTCTTTTCATATTAAGAGCTATCTAATCATGAAACATGAAAGGAACATTTGGTATTCTACACATTTTTTAAATTGTAAACTCCAACTTGACCCCAGTCTCCACAAATATTTGCATTATTATTAAACGTAGTATTGCTAAATTTTGACATGGACGTGTCTACTGCGTTGTGACTGGAATACCCCCATACAGGCTTTCCAAGTCAGGGGAGGTCATTTAAAAAAAAAAAAAAATGGCATTAAAGGAAATTTAATTTGACTCAAAATTAACGCACTCATTTTGACATCCCTAGTTTATATGTGCATATTAGTCCCTTTTTGTTTTTTCCTTTTGGAGAAATGACAGTTTGTTTGTATTGATGGAACCCAAACTTTCATTATGACTCGAGATAAGCAGGTGGCTGAACCTGTTATGTAGTTTTGAGTTACAATGTGGGGGAAAAGGGAGCAATGGGAGAATTGTAAATAGCCTAGTAAATCACTAATATGCACTGCAGAGTTTGAGCACAGTCTGCTCCGGCAGATAGCAGTGAATTGGCAAAGTCGATTTAGCCTCAGACTAGATGTACATCCATTATCTGTGACATTGCTACTGTTGAGTTTAATGGACTATGGGTTGCACATTTTCTCAGCGCGCCATTTGACTAAAATAAATGTTAAATAAAACTAATGTGAATAGTACTCGAAATTATGTTGAAAACCATCAGTTTATCTATAAATGTAATTATGTTAATTCCATCTTGAAGCACACATACTCATGATAGAAAGATGGCAAATTGCTGCAATCTCAAGTTAAATTTGCTACTGTTACTTGAGTCTTATAGATTTCATTAATGCTCATTTAATAACTGCTTGCCGTCTTTTATATGAAAAAGGTGTATTCATACTTTTAGTCCATCATTAATTCTGCACAATTTTTTTTTTTATTAAAAAGGATGTGTGTATGCCTTAGCATGAGTATCCGGTCAGGTTTAAAGTGGAATCTGATATGTCTTAACAGTCATTTTAACAGCACAGTGCTTTAATCAAGTCAAAATCCCCACTGTGCGTTTTAAAAGCCGGTAGTAACGTCAGTGCAAGAATCGTTTGCAGTTGCAGCCGTTATCCACCTTGAATCTTGCCCGACGAGGAAGTGTGCTGTCAGATTTGAATAGTTTGATGATTTTTCTTCTCTCTGAGGTCTCCTTTGGCTCTGCTGCGACCCGGAGGATTGGGTCAGAAGTCAGACTTTTCCCACCATGTTTCTGCACCACACAGTCCTCAAATTTTATTGCCAGTGCCTGTAATAAGGGATAGACTCAGACAAGTTTACTAGCAGGACAAAATATGGCTTGTGGGTTTTTTGGATGTGTGTTTTTGTGGAAGTAGTTGCAAAACTTTTCATGTTTATATTTAGCAATGAATGAAATTCATACTACATCCTGGTCTTTACTGTATCTACAGTATGTGTACTCACTTGCTACTCACTAGAATAAGTCGAGCTGGAGCCAAACCATGCATTTGGCTTTTACATTATTGTTATTTTTATTTTGTTTCTTTTCATTCAGTTTGTTCTTAGGGGAAGTTGGCCAGTTTTTAATATATATTTTTTTAAGTTTGGTTATTAGTTTTAGTATTAGTTTTAGTTTTAAAATTCATTGTGTTTGTCAAGGTTAGGGATGTTCAATACCACTTTTTTTTCAGACCGATACCATTATGAGTACACAATTTAGAGTACCAAGTACCAATACCATTTTTACCAATACCATTTTGATACATAAATTCCCCCCCCCAAAACGAAAAAAAAAAAAAAAACGACAGATAATTTTAAAGAAACATATATATCCCAATATAACATTTTTCCTTAAAATTGCAATTTTCCAATCTTCTAATTTGTAGTTCCTGATCATAAAACATCCACAAGAAGGCAGCGGATACTGGTATCGGCCTGTGTCACGAATACCGATTCCTTGAAATAAGGCGTAGTATCAGACTCGCCCATCTATAGTCAAGATTAAAGATTAAAAAAAAAAAAAAAAAGGTCACTAAATATGTAATAAAGTACATCTATTAATCCATTATGTGAACCACTTTTCCTCACAGTATACTACAATTCTCAAATGACTCTTTGACTTCTCTATTCTGTACGGATTTATAGCAATACTGACATAAATACGCAGAAATGAAACCTGTAAGCTCAAGTATGCTTTTAATTGACAAAAACAAAAAAAAAGGAAATTTTCACTACAATTATAGTTTCCTTTAGTTAGTTTTATAAACGTAAGATGCAGTTAGTTTTTTGTTTTTACAAAAGCATTGTATTTATTTCATTAGTAAAAAAAAAAATTTTTTTTTTCCAATTTTAGTTTTAGCTATTTTGTTAGTTTTTTACAAGTGTAATTTTCATTAACTATAATTAACTAATTTGTCACACAATAATTTAGCTTCCTCGATGTCTTTTTTTTTTTTTTTTTTTCCCCCCCCGGCTTTTTTCTTCCTTACGTTTTCTTTCCTTCCCCTCTCATTGCGGTCTGGCCAAAAATTCCAACAAGTATGCATTTAAACAAGTCAATTGAGTAAAAAGCCAATAAGGGCTTGTTTATTTACAGAGCGCTAAGTGCATTGTTGGCAATATAAAGCACCTGATTTATGGCAAGGAGATTGCAGCGAGTTCATAAAGTGAGCGTGAAAACTCGATCTCGCCATTGCTCGCTAACACTCGTGTCGTTTTCCATGTATTGTACCTCTCTTCTCCCTCACAGTTTATCTATCAGTCGTAACTCCATAACCGTATCAGTTTCTGTTCACCTCCTTTCAGCCCTTTCACCGTTCTTCGGCCTTCATTCTACTCGTTGAGATCTAAGGAGATGCCATAACTGTCAAACATTTTGCCTTCTACATTACTTTTTACGGCCATTTTAATTCAACTACAGGAGGGGGGCTTCATTTGGAAATATGCTCTGCAACAGAATGGGTCGCACTAAATTACCCCAGTCCATAAAAATGACCTCAACACTGCAATATTGTTTTATTTTATGGGTGCCACAGGCTTCCTAGCAGCTGGCTGGTTCAAAGCAACACATTTTAACAATGATGCAAGACAGCAGACAACGAACTGAGAACAACCTATGCATGTCTGGTGATCCAGTTAAAGTCAGAAAAAAAATCTCTGTGTGTGATAAATTATGGTCTATAAATATAGAAATATTCCTAAACGAATACCACACAAACAAGATCATGTTCCCATCATAGTGCAGGGTGGAGGAAACGTCAACAAAAACAAAATGTTTCCTGAGGTTGCAGATCAGACCTGTACAACGGAGGAATTTTGGATCATTCTTCTTTATAAAACTGTTCAGCAATATTTTCGAGACGGTGCGAATAGCTCCCTTGAGATCACGTCGCAACATCTCAATCAGACTGAGGTCAGCACTTTGACTAGGCCTCTCCATGTGTATTTTCTTCTGTTGAAGCCAGTCAGCTGTTGATTTACTTCTGTCCTGGAGATATAAGATAAGTAGAATTTTGCAGATTGAGCATTCATAAGATCGTGCTGGTGTAAACTTTGCCTTCAAGCAGAATCAAAAACTGAGTAACATGGCTGCGGGCCAGTTCATTTGTTCTTTTCCTCAACATATTGGGGTCAAATCCTCACGCCTGGTGACCATGTTGACGTGTCCATGAGCAAGGCACTGAACCCCGATTTGCTCCCAGTGGACCTGGCAGCTGCCCTGCATGGCAGCAGTCGACCACTGGTCTGTGAATCAATGTGTGTATGAATGGGTAAATGTGAGGCGCTTTATTATTATTATTATTATTATTATTATTATTAGTGTTGTTCCGATACCGATACTGGTATCGGCAGAGGTGCCGATACTGCATTAAAACAGTGGTATCGGTATCGGTGACTACTCACAAGTAACATGCCAATACCATTAATTCCAAAGCTAATATAGGATTTTGGATGCAGCATCTTGTGTCTTGCTCGTGCACGACATTCTCTGGTATGTGACATGTTCACTGCATGCCGATCTAAGATATCCTATTAGCCCTTGAATGCTCTGAACCAATAGCAGGACAGCTTTTTCATGTTGAGGAAAAAAAAACAAAAAAAAACAAACTTAAGTATCGGTATAGTATCGGTATCGGCCGATACTGCAAAGCTGGGTATCGGTATCGGGGGCCAAAAAACGATCGGAACAACAATAATTATTATTATCCCCAATGAATCCTATTTTTTAAGGCTTAAACATGACCAAAAACTCACCAAAATGTGCACACATCTGTGATATTTTTGTTGTTAATTTGTCATACATGAGTGCAAAAAAAAAAAAAAAAAGGTAATTGGAGAAGTAGCTCTGTACATTTGACCTAGTATGAAAATTGGGAGGCACCTCAAGATATAGAAAAAAGGTTTCATGTTATGTAAACCAACTAACTAAATTGAATTAAATGCGTTATTATTTCAACTTAGCCTGTTAACTGCCCAAACAGGATATCAGTAGAAAGGAAGCAAATCAGTCATGAGACTGCATGTCTCAATGCTGAATATATTGCTATTGCTAATTCTCAACAAAGCTGGGTTTACTTACAAACGTCTGCCTCACAAGAAAGAGCTTCTTGGTTTGAATCTGTTTTCCACGTGTTTGTGTGAGTTTTCCCCCGGTATGTGAAGGTGAATGAATTGTCTATATGTGCCATGCGATTAACTGGTGACCACTTAGCCTGCAATTCACTCATAGTCAACCGGGATTTGTTTTAGTGCTCCCAACACTCTCATGTGGACAAGCAGTATAGAAAATGGATGGACGTTTAGCTTATTCATTTGAATTGTTTCATTTGCTCAGGCTCTGCTTCCATTGCGACGAGCAAGAATAAATGAAATTAAATTTCAGTTACCGTATTTTCCGCACTATAAGGCGCACCTAAAAGCCTTCAATTTTTTCAAAACTGACCATGTTTCTTATAATCCAGTGCACCTTATATATGGATCAATATTGAGCCGCAACAGGTCTCGCTGTCAAGACGCTATCGGTGACCCTGCACGATCGGTGACGCGCATGCGCAGAAGATCCCGCCATCTTGGATCGCTAGCTAATACTAATACTTTACCTCAGAGAAAATATTAAAACAGCTGTTTACTAATTTTGGGAGTGAATGGAGTTGTCAGAAAGCTGGTTTGTAATCTATTAATAAAGTTTGACTGACCTATCTGACTGTTTTGTTGACATTCCCTTTAGCGCAGCACCATCTAATGGATGCATAACGTAACCCCAGCCTCTACTGTAGCTCCTTATATATGAAAGAAGTTTTAAAATATGTCATTCATTGAAGGTGCGCCTTATAGTGCGGAAAATACGGTAATTGTAGAAAGCTTTGCTGGTTGTGTGCGAACAGAGCAACATGTTTTTTTTTTTCTCCTTAGATGATGCAATAAGTTAATTATGTACTCTACTATATCGAATGTTATCTTCAGATCATCCAGTGCAATAATTTGAATGTTGATAACCAACATGTTATAAACTGAACTCAGTATGTGCAAACTAAGGAATAACATAATTATGATTGAGTTTTTCAAAATACATTTTTAACGTCATAAAAAAACAGTTTGCATGAGGCTGAAATGCCATAAAGTACGTGTCCATGTGACTATGGCTTAAATATGAATACATATTTTTTCAAGTATGCTACTGTACTGTATATGAATGGATTAAAGGCTGACTGAAGATTGGAGAGCCGAGTGGAGTGTTTTATCCAACAGCACATTTGAAGAGATGATTTCATTTGCCAAGGGCACCCCTAAACCCTCGACATTGTTCTCAAGCCCTCCTCCTGATATTGGCAGGAGTGTTGCATCCTCATCCATGGCGCACACCGGTACACACACAATTCATTGGGAACCAATTTTCATTGTCATTTTATGGACACAATGTGCTTTTTATCGGCATCCAACCATAGCGGCGTATATTGGGCATATGCCTCCCTCAGCTCATTTCTCTCGCAGTCAAATCTTTAAAGAGGGCATTTTCACCGGCCATTTAAACAGGCAACGGGCCGTTTCTAGCCCCTTACTAAGATTAAAATTCCTCCGTAACATCACTGCAGGCAGGTGAGCTCATAATATTAAAATGAGATTTGAAAGGTTGGCCGTGGAGACGTTGAGCTATGTTTCTTTTTTCTTTTCTTTTTTTTTTAACAAGTTGGAGATGTTGAGAGTTGTTATTTGAAGGTCTGCAATAACCGATAAGCGTGATTCTTTTATTCTGACAAGAACGGTCTCTCCAAAGTATTGGGACAGGACAGGATGGTAGATGAGCATTCAAAGCGTCAACAGACTTTCACTCTGATTTGAGTCTCAGCTCTGCAATTTGGGATTTTTGACAGGGTGTGAGCAGGGTAAACAATATAAAAGTGGCAGACAAATGTTGCTCAGTGGAGCGGAAAACAAATGCAGATGCTCAAGCAATCCATGTGTCAGCATGTTGGAGGGATTACAGACATCTACAGGTTGGACTGTCTGTCTTTCTTACTCAACAGTTGCTTTGTTTCTGTCAGTTGTTGGATTTTTATTTTTCACCTTGATCTGTTTAGCATTTCTGTATTGGGGAGCAGAGACTCTCCTAACACTTTAGAAAATGGACCTGGTGGCAACTCAAGAATGTAGCAACTGCATTGGGAATCGTATTTATTTTTCCATTGTAATGCTCCGCTAAGCCAAGAGTCGGACACTTTTCATTTAAATGATCTTTTTCTTCAGTTACTCTTAACATTGAGAAGACTTGTTCACCTGACCACATACTTATTTGACTATCAATTGGACCCTCATGGCTGAAGTTAGAGGGCAGCCATATTACGTTGCCACGTTTACTAACAACTTCTGAAATATATATAAAAACACTGTTACCAGTGCATATTTTACACTAGGATCCTATATAGAGTAATAAGAAGCTCACAAAGAGCAAACTTCAATGTTTGCATCGACCATTCAGAGACTCAGACTATATCTCAATGTCGTGAATTGTGACTCACAGAGGTAAGGTTAACATTTCGCAGTTATTATTTTTTTTTTCCTGATGGGCTTTACTTATTTATTTATTTTCCTTAGCAATGGAATATACATGCAGAGCTTCTCCCATTTTTTTTCCCCAGAGGGAGAAAATAACGTGAAAACGTTGCATGAGAAATCAATTTATTCAAGTTGGTGAGTGACAATGTAAGATGGCCACCAGTAACTTCACTTCACACATTGACAGTCCAGTCATATAAAAGTAAAAAAAAAAAAAAAAAAATCACAATATTTCTGTATTGAAAATGTCATAATTCATGGCTGTTATTTCATGCTAAAAAGGTCACGGTGTTTAAAATAATTTATTAGCTGTCAACATTTGTTTACCTGTATATTATATTGAAAGCATAGTTGCAATGCACTCTGGCTAAGTGTAAATTCGGAGAAAAACGTTTTGAAGAAAGCCTGGCAGTAACCATTCGAAACTGGTCCTCTTGTGCTTGCTTTCTTTTCCATACACCTTTGAAAATATTGGCTGTAAGTTGAATTGTGTTAATAAGTGTTTAAAGATCTGTTTTGGACATTTTTGCTAAATGTTCTTCCGGAACTTGTTAGTTCAGAGCACTTTGTGTTAGCATAGCATAGAAATGCTGCTAATTAATACATGGAAATGTCATAAAATACCTTAATAACTTCTACGGTTAGCATTTATGCCCATTCTCTGTCACTCGTTATTTTAGCAAAAGCTAATTCACATCTTATTTCTGTTCATTTTTAGTTTTACTCAACATTTTTATCTAGCTCGTCACAGTTGTGCACTGTAAGCTGTCAGATTCAAGACAACTGTATTAAAGGAGCAAGACGCTCAGTTTCCTGGCTCATGACTAGCGAGTTTGGCTACTAACGTAACATACACCATACATCCAACATGCCGTGATATTAGTACAGCACCAGTCTGGAAGCCTGATATTGATTTATTGATCCAAAACATGCCATGTAAAACCAGTCAACCTTCGTTGTAGTTTGAGAGTAAGAAAAGTCAGATTCCCTAGATGTTTCGTCATAGGTGACACGGCATGACGGTTTTGATTGATTGGCTCTGAGTCAGCCATTAGATCATTCAGAAGCTCCAAAATGGTTTTGCCGAACAGGCAATGCATCATCATCATTTTTGTGTGTGACGTTTCATAAATGTTTACACGAGCGTAAAACTTCACCCCCCCCACGTCGTTTCATTTAACTTGTGCTTTGCTTGGCACCACTTTGGATGTGCTATTTAAAAACGCAAAATCAGCCATCGCAATATGGTCGCATCTCAGCTTTGATTAATCACATTGCACATGCTAATTGATTCTATTTGCATATATTCCTCCCAGGTTGCACAAAATGTACTGCGCGGCAATTTTGGGGTGTTTGGCAGTCGCAATTCTGATTGCGCCGGGTTAGTAGATCAGCTACCTCATCTGTTTGAGTGAGCAATCAACTTTGCACCCATTTCTGTGCATGCAAACCTTCAATAAATCAGACCCATGGTGTTAAGCTGTCATTCTGGATCGTGTCTGGTGTTTTTGGCCGTAGCACTGACCTGATGCTGATTCTGGCGTCACAGTAGATGAGAGGAAATAAGTGGAACAGCCCTGTCTGTGAGTACATCCAGTGTTTCATCACAACACTGGCCATGCTTTCATGGACACCATAGACAACATTCTGTTTTAAATCCGATTAAGGCCATAGCTATGATATGAATCCAGCTTTGTAAACTGCTATTTCTTCCTTAGAGTAATATTGAACATCCCTAATTTGTGGGATTTACAAGGATCTTTTTTTTTTTTTTTTTTTTTTTTTTTTTTTTTTTTTTTGACCAATTCAGTAAAAGTTAGTTTCCTGTGGCACAGTAGTTGAAATCACTGTTGTAAGATTTTTATTTTATTTTTTTCGGACTATGAGTACTGTTTTCCATGAACTTCAATCAGTGAGTCAAAGAAAAACAAAACAAAAATGATGCATGACTTTGAAATACTTTTTATAAAGAAAAATGGTAAACCAGACAACATTAGTGAGCAACAAAAAGAATGAATTTAAGGAAAACAGAGACACAACTAAACACTAATAAGGTTATCTGCTCAGCAGGGAAGTCAGAGGAGTTCAGAGGGCCTGATTAGGGAATGAACAACATCAGCACACTGCAAGGCTTTTTTTTTTTTTTTTTGCACTGAATAACATGATAAAAAAAAATAAAAAATGTGGCAGAAACATTGTACCTCTGGGGTCCAAACACCCGCTGCTTTGACTCGGCTTTAGCATAAGATGCCCTTTCGCTCTCCATTTAACTGAAAATTATATATTTGCAAAATACTCATTTCATTATATTTACTCTTTGAAGCTGATTATTTATTAACTAAATTAAGATTGTAATATTTATTTACAGCAGCCCTGTAAATAACACTTTCACACCGTCTTGCTCATCCAGCACCCACAAGGAGAACACGGCAGTAAAATGTAAGAAATTATTCTTTTTTTTTTTCTTTTCTTTTTTTTTCTTTTTTTTTTTTTAAGCCACTGTATTTTCCCATTCAGGAAGTGCATTCCATAATGTGCTTTCAAGACAAATCAAATGCAGGTACTTACTGTCATCATGAATGCATTGGTTATTGATAGAGATGGTGATGTGTTCCAAACTATGTATTTCCAGACGCTCCCCTCATTGTGTTGATGGCAGTGTTGGATTTGAAATTTCCACTTCTAACTAGGGATGTAACAATATCCAAACATCACGATACGATATTATTACGATATGAAGGTCACAATACGATAATTATCACGATATTGGCGATATTTAAAAAAGATCACAATATTGTAAAAAAGAGAGCTCAAACTAAAAAAAAAAAAAAAAAAAAAAAAAAAAAAGCACAATATTGTGGTTTTGTACATAACAGCAATGCATATACACCACCTACAATCTCTAATAACAATATTGAGGCACTTACTGGGTAATGCAAGCACACATTGATCGCTTCACAAGCAAATTAGGTTCCCCTTCATCTGACAATTAGCATAGGTTTTAAACATAGAAAGCCAAAACATCCCTAATGAAAATTAAATAGCACAAATACATTAGCCACTAGAGGGTGCTAGAACTGCACAACTGGAAATCAACCTGACTTTTTTTAACAAATGTGTTCCTTTTAAATATTGTGAACATGACGACGATGATATTGGGGCAGTTTTAATATCGCAATATCACGATATTGCCCTTATCGTAACATCCCTACTTCTAACTACAGACAAGTTTATCTTTTTAGTTGAACCCCTTATCATTGGGGTAATTTTTCCCAAAACGCCAAAAGAAGGTGCACCAAAGTAAATTTGAAGCTGTTCTTGAACCATTTGGAGTATCAGCATAGTTTTTTTTTTATTTATTTTTTTATAAATAACACTATGATTTTTTGCCACTGGGGGTTTAAAATGGCTTACCTTAATTGGTATCGTAACGTGTCGTATTGTGGCCAAAGATAGAACCCTGGTTGGTTATTTACACATTTTGGTGCTGTCAATAGTAAATCCTTGTGGCACAAGCCCAATGCTAAACTAGCAATTTGTCACTTATTAGTTGCCATGACTACTTGCATTACCATTTCAAGACTGGCATCTGCATGCTTAGGTGGCGGCACCAAAAATATTTGGCAACCACAAAAGAAAGTCGAAGAAGAAATGGAAGATGAAGAAGTAGTCATGGCAACAAGATTTTTATTAAGGTGACCCATTTTCCGAAAAATACGATAATTTCGGTTGCAGAAACATTATAAACTGGTATGAAACATGTAAAGTAAGATGCAGGCGAACAGGCATTCTTGCCCTTGCAGCTTGCATCACAATAAATACAAGATTTAAATAGACACGCTGTGTCCTTTCAGGTGGCACTCTAATCATGCCGTAAGCAAAGCTATCATTGGGGTGGCAGGGCAGTGATTGGAGCAGCAGAACGTTAAAGAAAGGCGTGGCAGAACAGATCAATACATACGCGTGGTGAAATTGGGGCTCGGAGAGAGACGAGGACTGGATTGCTTGAGAGGAGAAAAAAAAAAAAAACGATGAGGTGTAGTACGCACAAGCTTTCTCAACGTAAAACCAACATACTTTCAGCATTCACACAATTATATGTTTCACATTTTTTAAGGGACTCCAATAATGTCTTTTTTTTTTTTTTTGTTATCCCTTCAGCTACTTTTGGTACACAAGTCTTGCCAGAACAGACTCATTGATAAAAGTTGTGCAGAAATGAAAAGATGTAGCAGTAACATTTGGAGGTGTTTTATGTTTTGAAAGAAACAGGACTCTTTGTGACATTTTTAGAAACTCCCATTGGGCTTCCTCAAAGAGGTCTAGAGACTCTGTAGAGAAGTAATCCCAGTGCAGTTAGAAATTCTTCATCTTCTGTGTGGACAAGCCAGCAGGACAATCCCTTTACACTCTGCTACTCGGCTGTCCACATACAATATCTATGTTTAATTGGTGGTAAGGAAAGAAAAAATACCCCTTGGAGACAGAAGGAGGGCGAAAAGGCTAAAAAACAAAGCTGTAAGAGTTGTGTTTTTCTTCGTCAAACTGAAAATGCACCTCAGTGAGACCACCCGCAGCAGTTTTCACTGTTGGAATCATTTAATTAATCTTGTTTTGGCACATTCACAACACTTGGCACCACTTAGCCTGCCAAGAAAATTAACTCCTGGTTTCACATACAGCTGGTAATTAAAAAAAAAAAAAAAAAAAAAAGCTAATATGGGATATTAAATTATGCCAACATTTATTTTCTTTTGTTTGTTTGTTTTTGAGCCTGCTAATTGGTGTCATCATGTCATGTCATATTTTTACATTTATGCACAACAATTTGGAACGGGCTTCTCAATGGGATTACCATGTACTTAATTATTGTCATCTTATATTAAAACAGCTGACATAGACAAGAATTTAAAGAATTTAGAAATTTGTAAATAGTTAAAGGTTAAAAAGTTGTACTGTATTGGCACTATTCTGTTTAAAAAGTCAGTTGGATTGACTCCAGTTGCCCACAGATGATGGCAAGCATTTGTAGCAGCATTATTAATATAGATCTATATTTGTTGATCTTACTCAACTCTGTGGGGAAATGTCTGGCTTTCCAACTGCCAAATGTGCTCAATTTGGCACAAAAAACACCCACCACCATCACAAGCTTGACAGTGCATATGTAAATGAGCTGCCGCTTGCCAAGGGGAAAACGAAAGAAGCCGCCACCTTATTCTAAAGAAACAGAATGATTTTATTTACAATAACAGAAAAATCAACAAAAAAACATGTATACTGTCTATGTTGTATAGTCCGCAGTGTGGTGTGTTTGTTGTTGCAGTTTAAATCGCTCATTTCATTCTGGTTTCTGAATGTAATGACTTAACAGGCCTTCAAAACATTAACAGTCTGATTTTCAGAATTTATTTGAATTGTAACAATGATGAAAAGAAAAAATGAATTGTCAAATACCTAAATTGCAAGCATTACTATCTAAATAAATGTCTTATGTTATTTATTTATTCATTTTAACAAATACAAATCTTTTCAAACTTGAACTTTGTTGAACTCATGCGGCCGATGAGTCACGTAAGCGCTCTTGTAGGAGCTCTTTTTCCTGTAGAAATTAATTGCATCTGTCCCAAAGGCTGAGGCTGTACTCTGCTGGTCTTATTGGCCCTTTTTACCTTGTCTCTTCCTGACATTATTTTCATTTTCAGAAGTCAATGGTCAGAAACTTTTTTTTTAAACCACAAACCAAGATTCCTACTAGAATATCAGCCTATACTGTTTTGTGAGGTAGATGGAAAGAACAAGGAAAAATGGCCACAACAGATGATAAGCAAGAAAAAAAGAGAAGAGGGAAAAGGGGAAAGAACAAATTCAAGGTCCCTAAACAGAAAAGGATAGAATGGGGTGTGAGAAACCGATGTAGCGCAGGACAGGAAGGAACAAATGAGTGATGGAGGAAAGGATGGCAATGAAGTATGGAGTTAGAATTAATGCACAGAGGAGATAGGAAGAAATGTGGGAGGGAGCAGGCCCTCGCTGACCACAGTCAAGCTTGAACACCATCAATCTGCCCCCGAACTTCACCCTGAGGAGCAACAGATCACACATTAAGACAAAAGAGTGGGAAAAAGAGAGGCAGAGAGTTTGAAAAGGAATGGAGGAGGATGGGATAATACAGGAGGGATGGAGTTCGGGTGTGGTATAAGACACAAATGCTAGGAGATATTTGAAAAATGCCAGTATTCATGGGTGTTGTATGCGCCAAAAAGCGCACACACTATCACACACATGTAAAGGGAAACTAACCAAAACTCAACTTCTTTATAGCAAATAACAAGAGCATGTTGCAACCAGTACGTGGCTAGCAATCTAGCGGTTTGGACTAGCAGCTAACCTTCATATTCTAAGCCTTCACTCAATGCTCCGCTTGTCAAGCAGCAGAAACAGACGAATCAAACAGACAGCTCAACATTGAAATTCATTTTGAAAAAGTAGCTGAAACCGAGGCACCAGTCTGTCAATCAAACAGCCTCAGCAGGAAGTCGAACAAAGAAAACGGGATGTAGAATAGGTACTACCATAACTAGGGGTGTGCCCAAAAAAATCGATACGGCAATATATCGTTGCAGGCCTCGTTACAATACACGTATCGATACGCAGGCGTCAGAATCGATATTGCTCTTTAGCTTTAAATAGGCCGTTAATGTTTGCCTTTGCAGCTTGCAGTGTACCAAAAAAATAAAAACCAGCATCGTCTTTGAAGTTAATTGCCTTCAATTAATGCAAATTAAAGCAGAGGAAAAATATCAACATTTATTTACTTTCAACTTAACATGGCACGTGTCTTAATGTACCAATTTTCCTATATTTTATTTAAAAAAAATGAAATTGAATGTGTTACATGAAAAAAATGCTGTTTTTATTTCCCCAAATATTTTAAAGAAGCACATTTTAGAGCTGTAATTTTAATACTTTGATATTTTTGCTCATGCCTATTAGTAAATTTTCCCGGTGTGTCTGTGAAAATTGCTCTGCAGTGCGTACACATTTAGACCAGGCATGCTGCTTGGTGGTAAACCAGAAGAGCTACTTAACAAAAAGATTGTCGTCATCCAGCATAATAAACATATCCTTTAGGTATACATGTGACTGTTATTATAAAATGCAAGTAAATTAATGAAAAATATCGCGATATGTATCGTATCGTGACCCCTGTATCGTGATACGTATCGTATCGTGAGGTTGGCGGCAATACCCAGCCCTAACCATAACCGTTTTGACGTTATTGCACAAAAGTATTTGGACAATGCAAGTCGTCCAGGTCCTGAATAGCAAAGCAGCCCCAGACCATCAATCTGCTTGATTGTTGGTGTGGTGTTCATTTTTTTTCTGTTTGTAAGACTAAATGTAAGAGGCCACACAAACATCCAACCAGAATGTTTCACCAAAGGTCTTGTGGATCATCAAGATGTCTGTCGATAAATGTGAGACATGCCTTTGTGTTCTTTTTGGTTTTCACCTTGAAACTTTCCCATGGATGACATTTGTGTGTATTTATCTTGGGTTGAGTCACGAACATTGACCCTGAGTCAGGCCTGCGGTTTTTTGAATGTCTTTCTGGGTGCTTTTGTGACCTCCCGGACCAGTCGATATTGCACTATCGAAGGAATTTTAATTGGGCTTTTAGTTGGCCAACCACTCCTGGAAAGATTCAGCACTATTCTGAGGTTTCTCTGCTTGTGGATAATGAATCCGATCTTGGTTTTCTTGAGTCCCAAAGCCTTGGAAATAGCTTTGTAACCTTTGTTTCATATTTGTTCTCCTTGGATCATGCCGTTACGTCTCTCTTTTGTTTGTTTTTTTCATGTGCAGTAAGCTTCACTTTAATCGTGATATAATTGGGGCAATCACATTTTTTACAGAGGGACAGATTGATTTTTTTTTTTTCGCCATCATAAATATAATTGTCATTTAGGAACTACATTTTGTATGTATTGTGAGATACTAAAATTGGCTTGATGATCCGTAACGTTTATGTGTAATGAATATGAAAAAAAAAAAAAAGAAATCTGGCAGTGGGTACTAAAAATACTCGTCACAGCAATGTATATGCATTGACTGCGCAATTTTCCACCAGCTCCCATTATAATGTGGTTACTTTTATTCCATGTTGAAGATATTGGCATTCTATTAATCCTTCCGTGAAAAATCAAAGGAGACAGTGTGCTCAATTTCACTTACAGCCCAATTCTTATCGAGCCAGGAGCCAAAATAAAAAAAATAAAAAAAACAGCAATGCAGAATAGTACATAGAAGCCAACATTTATCGTAGAAAACGAGTCGGTTGAAGGTAGATTGATATATGCCGTGTGCTTAAGTACTGCCGCGTCTGTTAAATTATAAATGGTAAAGTTATGTGATATGAGTTTAGATAAGAAAAAAATGAACACACAAAACTGGTCCTTGTTAATGTTTTAGAGATACTATAGACCATAAAAGCAGCATGACTCGAGAAACTCGTACCATTTAATGAGCTTTCCCTTCAAGTAATCAAACAGAATTTACAATAGTTAACATCTTTCATCAGTGACACAGAAATAAAACTTCCAAAGTACATTAAAGCTCTTGAAATAGATTCAGTCACTAAAAAAAGATTTTGTGGCTTCTTCCGAACATCCTGAGCCGCATAGAAAAGAATCCAGCGTTGTATTTCAATGACGCCAGCTCGTAAAAGTGGGCGAACATCAGTTTTACATCTAAATCATTCCCGATTTACGATGGCTCCCCCTCGCCGTGGGATTCTGCAGCTGTGAGTCATTTTCTGTTAAGTGTGTGTCTGTGCGTGCCTTCATATGTGATCATGCGGTATGAAGTCACGGCGGAACAATGGTTGAAGCACGTGAATAGAGCTGAGGGTGTAAAACAAGTAGTTTTGCTATGAATCTCTCATTGCCTCATTCTCACATAGAGTAGAAGAAAAGAAAAAGTTACGGTAGTTGCATATTGCAGCATGAAAGGGCAAATTCAGTATGCGTCCATAAATCAGACTGATGATGGAAAAAAAAATACTTTCTTTTTTGAGTGGCCTGTGCGATGCACCTTGATTGGACTGCATTGACTGGCTTCGCAGTCCTTCTCAAACAAGGAGTGAATGGGAATCAGTGGTTCTTTTCGAGAAAGCTTTTTCGACCTTGAGAGGAAAGATTTGTCGGAGGAGGTGTGAATAACTTAGAAGGCAAAATGTAGAGGGTAGGAGTGAGATTGGGAGGAAGTTTAGATGAAATTTAATTGTAGTCACACCCTGATAGTTATGGCAGTTGGAAATTACTGGAGACATATGTTAAAGATTTTATTTTCCGTCTTCTCTCAGCTTTACCGTTTGTTTTTATATTGTTTGTGTTGTATATTGTTTATACATTAGCATAAAAAAAAACTGCTACGTGAACAACTTTCTAAAATCAGAACAAAAACAGGAGCATTCTGTCGTAAGATGTTTGCTTTTGAATCATTTGTGATATTTTCACGATTTTGACCTTGACAGAGAGCAGATTTTTGCTTGTAAAAATGAATTATCTTTATTCACCACAGCGTTATGAAGAGAAATGATGTTACTCTTTTGATTATAAATAGCTATTTTGCATATATAGAAAAGCTCAGTACATAAAACAAATTTATTAGTAGCAAATGACATTTTAGGATATGCCATATATTGATGGCGGGCCAAAAATACCCGTCACATAGTTTGGCCACCACTGCTGTAAATTAAATTTTACAGGCAAAACACAAATTACTTGAGCATAGATTTCCGACACTTGACTTTTGAATTTTTTCAATGTAATAGGACACAAATGAGCAAAAAAAATACATCCGTTAATCACATGTTCCAATACTTTTCGCTTTAAAATGGGCGGGTAAGTTGTACATCAGATCGGGGTGTAAATACCTCAATATACAAACTGAAGTGTTGATGCATTGTCTCATATTGATCTTTTGATGCCAACCTAAGTGTTTTCAGTCTGCAGTGAGAATACTGGAATTACTCTCAATCTTGTAAAAATTGGCAGCAAGGTAAAACAATATTTAATGTCAAAAACGCACTGCATTGATATTTTGAAATAAGCTTCAGCGTTTTCACTCCCAAATTATGACCCGTCATTTCAGACTCACGACACTTAAAATGTGCTTTTATTGACAACCATTTACCGCATTTTCCGCACTATAAGGCGCACCACATTATGAGGTGCACCTTCAATAAATGACATAGTTTAAAACTTTTTCCATATATAAGGCGCTACAGTAGAGGCTGGGGTGACGTTATGCATCTATTAGATGGTGCTGCGCTAAAGGTAATGTCAACAAAACGGTCAGATAGGTCAGTCAAACTTTATTAATAGATTACAAACCAGCTTTCTGACAACTCCATTCACTCCCAAAATGAATAAACAGCTGTTTTATTATTTTCTCTGAGGTAAAATATTAGTATTAGCTAGCAATCCAAGATGGCGGGATCTTCTGCGCGTCACCGATCGTGTAGGTTCACCGATAGCGTCTTGACAGCAAGACCTGTTGCGGCTCAATATTGATCCATTATAAGGCGCACTGGATTATAAGGCGCATGATCAGCTTTTGAAAAAATTGAAGGCTTTTAGGTGCGCCTTATAGTGCGGAAAATACGGTACTCAAAATTAGATGCTCACTAGCTCACATTGTCAACACTTAGTACTAGACGTTTCTTGTCTTGAAATCCTGTAACGTAAGGTCTAGTTCTGGCGATGAATAAAGACTATTGTTAAAACATGTTTAAATTGATAAGTTTGGTGTTTAAAAAATAAAAATAAAAAATTATGCAAAAAGATCACTTTGAAAAGAAAATGTGTGCCAGTTTAATGTCAATAAACTATTTCCAAAATGTGTTCCTATATTTGCTCCTGGTCCTAAGTTTATCAAATTTAACTCAAATCAGTACCCCAATGAAAATGAAAATACTTCAGCCGTGACTGTCAAATTATCTAGCTAACACATTAACTTTAAATTCCATTTTCCACAGGAGAAAAACAACCAGAAAAGTTGTTTACAGCTGCTAAAACATTCTGCAGCGTCTAACTGGTGTGCTTGGGCTTAGATTTGTTGTCAATCCTTTTTATGTTTTCTAACAAGCTTCAGACGACAGCCAGTTCATGCTTGTGCTCTGTTTCTGCCCGAGGCTTCGAAACATCTCTGACATTCAGCCATGATTGGCCCTCATCTCTCGCTGTGACATCGACTATGCTAGTTTTGGGCTCTGAAGCGAAGCGCACAAACACAATATTCTTGTCAAGTGAGATTTTTGTCAGGATTCAGTTCTTGGTTATAAAGCTCGACGCTGTTCAATTTGAGTCAGTTAATGCTAAATGACATTGGCTAAGTGTGCCCTTTTTTCCATTAATATTATTGTCAATTCTGTCTATTGGCACTAGTTTTTCTTGTATTTATGTACACTACCAGGCAGTTTTTGTAGTTTTTTTTTACACATGCTCTAATTCAGTAGAACAAGATATTGTGTCCAAACACAATACAATAAAACATTTTGTTTTCCATAAGGTTCTCTTTCTCCCATAGTGGCATAGTTTTAATTTCAATTTCCTGCTCTACCTGTTGATTGGCGTGAATTATTATGCATTGCGTTACTCTCTCTCAATCTTGCAACCATTTAACAAAGTCGGTAAAAAAAAAAAAAAAGGGGGCAAAGCTCTGTCGAGGTGCACTTTCCTGGAAGGCAAATGGACTGTTTGAATGCTAATCGTGTCATGTGGTGTCCTGTCCACTTAGCGCTCATCTGGATGATAGCGGTCAGGAATGAACTTTGGCAAGGAACAATTCCCCATATCAAATCAGCCCATTTTGATCAGAGAGGAACCTCTCCTCATTACTTACTGAGGCATCAAATGGACTCTCTCGATTCAGTGTTAATCGTCCCACGATCATCAGGCCTCCAATAAATGGCACTTTATTGAGGAAGATCTGTTAATGAATGCAAAATCGAACATTGGGAATGACCCGAACAGACAATTACTGCCATCATTTTGCTATGTAAATTACAGATTGGTTATTGATGGCAAGCACTGTCAACATAATTCCACTTAAATGTGTTCCCTATATTACAACTTTACTAATTCCTAGTTTACTAATTTACTAATTATCACGATTCATAGGTCACGATTCAATTCGATACCGATTAATCCCGATACGAATTAATAAGTCGATTGTTGTGATTATTTTTTTTTTACTCAAATTTAGAAAATACTAATTAGTAAACTTGTACATGTACACTGTAAGATTTGTATGAAAATGTGTTATTTATTTATCTGAAACTTCAGTCTTATAATTGTGAGCCACTGTATTGAACAAACAGGTTGTAATCTTTCAATCTTAATATTTCATATTGTAATATTTTGTCTTTGAACAGCATTGAAATAAAATACTAAGGCTTAATGTTCAATTAATAACATTCTTCCATGATTAAGATGTGAAGCCTAACCCTAAGTAAGTCGTTTTGTTGAGTAATTTTCTATCAAAAATTGATGTTTAAAAATCGATTCGGCCACTTGTTGAATCGATTCGAGAATTGCGCAATGTAATATCGCGATATATTGCTGAATCGCATTTTTTTTTTTTAACACGCCTACTCATTACGAATCCATTCTGTCCATAAATTGCAAATAACAAAGCTATGTTAATTAGCCGCAATACTTGTATGCATTAGCACCAGGAAGTGTAACAGTAACAGGGAGGTGGAGCATGCAAATGTTAAAGGACACCTTGTAACATGGTCATTATTGTCAATCCACAGCTCTTACAGTTAAAGGTTACAATCATGCCTACACCCCTACATATTAATATTTTGCGGATCAATATTGCTGCCCAAGGCTGTTGTCCACCCCCCTGCTGTGAACGTGCTACGTGTGTTTCGAGAGCAACAAACATGTCTGTTTACATTTTATT
This sequence comes from Festucalex cinctus, assembly GCF_051991245.1. Taxonomy (NCBI): domain Eukaryota; kingdom Metazoa; phylum Chordata; class Actinopteri; order Syngnathiformes; family Syngnathidae; genus Festucalex; species Festucalex cinctus. Next base: position 16,831,561 of record NC_135425.1, read on the forward strand.
TTTACATCATTAATGCATGGCTAATGGAAGAGGTAGCACGTCTTCATATCTGGGGGATTAAAACAGAAATGTCAAAAAAATGCGGTCTTCTGGTTTCCTATGCCAATGTGCCTCAAGAAAAATACTGATTAGGTGGCGGGGGAGGGGAACTTTTCAAAACCCAAATGAGAGCCTCTGGAAATACTTGTAAAATTGTAGTCTTAATTAACTTAAAGTGGAAATCAACCTTAAACATTTCTTGACAATAATATGTTATATGTGACCTCACTAGTCTAAACATGACATTATGATTAATATTACATTTTTGGAATATGAGTCACCTGCTTTTGAAGCTGCGCTGTGATTGGTTGTTACCTGAGACCTGAGCAACTGTGATGTCATCCTCCGTCTACAGCAAGTGGCAAAATGTCCGCCCCGTGAGATGGATAAAAAATGGCTGTATTTTGCAATCACAGCTCAATTGTTTTCTGAAGCTGAGTTGTGATTGGTTGCTTACCTGAGACCTTGAGCAACTGTGAGGTCATCTGTCTACAAGTGGCTTAATGGCCGCCTTCTGATATTGATACAATTGGCTGGATTTTGCTGCTTAATTTATATTCCACTAACACAATTTTAACCAGAATACCATATTTAGACTAGTGGGGATGTATAGAACATCCATCCATCCATTTTCTTGACCGCTTACTCCTCACAAGGGGGGGTGCTGGAGCCTATCCCAGCTGGTTTCGGGCAGTAGGCGGGGTACACCCTGAACTGGTCGCCAGCCAAACGCAGTGCATAGAACATATTGTAAAAAAAAAAAAAAAAAAGTTTGGGTTGACTTCCCCTTTAATGGGTTTGACAACAACAACATGAAAAGACATTTTGTGTGTTTTTTAAACATACTATGTTGTCATTTTCTTTCCGCAATCAGGAACAAAATAGATGATCTTGCCACTATATAGCTGCAACTGCTTGAAATCCACAAGGCAATCCAGTTCGGTTTGGTACACTAAACACTGATTTGGTCGGGGTATGTTGTTATGGGCAGATACAGGACGCAGTCGATAGCTGCATAAGCGCACTAAATAATGACATTTATTTTGCAGGACAGCATGTAACACACCAGTGAATAACCAAATATGTAAACAATAAAAACACAAATAAATGTCTTGAAATTGTATCTCCGTCAGAACATCAATGCAGAAAACTAGTAACCGGCAGTCAGCTGTGTTCTCTCCCACAACGGCACAAAATGGGGCAAACACCCATTTCTACTTGCACTAGTCTAGAAAAATACCCAAAAAAAGAAAAAAGAAAAATGAGACAGTGCTTTGTGTTGGACACGAAAATAGGGCCCTCAGATTTTTAGACAGATTGAATTATAGACAGCATACTGTAATAATGGAATGATGGAAGCGGCGAGTTTGTGTGAGTGTGAAGGTGAGAGGAGGAGGAAAACATTTCCTCTTCTTTACTGTCAACAGACAGGAGGTAATAAACAGACTCGGGATCGAGACTAAGATTGTTTCTGTGAAGCTGGCATCTGGCATCCAGCAGAAGGACATAAAAGAGATGTACCACAAGGAGGTGTAAATCCCTCTCTCATACAAATTGATAGAAGCATGTGCATGGTGTGGCGACTCGAGACATGACTACTTCTACTTTACTACAATAAACTGTAATGACTGCATTTCATGCCATTTGAAAGTTCTAGTAACTGTGTTTACAGGTCATGTCAGTACATCCTCCTCATAGTCTGGCTACATTTTTACATTTTAAAGGTCCAGAGGGTTAACTGGGCTTGTTTTTCCAGACTGAGCCCTTCAGACATGACATTTGTTGTATCCTGTTATTTTTTTCCCTCCGCCATTATGCTTGTGTGACATCGAAAGAAATAGCTTTGTATGAGGGTGAATGTAGACTGCACTAAAACCTTTTTGGTTGATCTGTTGCAGAAAGTGTGTGAATTGAATTAATTAAGCCTTGTGCTTGGCTTGTGACCGGTTAAGGGTGAACCTCACCTCTAGCCAATGACCTTAATGAGCAAAGACGGATGGATGCGTGAATGACCTAATCGTCATTTATCAATGCAGTTATAAGGGATTTACCCTTCAACAACAAGCAGTTATTTTTTATTTTATTTTATTTTTTAATAATAATTAAAAAAAAATCCAGTACAAAATGCACTTGTGCATACATTGGGCATTTTTTGTTTTTTTGTAAATCCACATAATTCTACAAAAAAACACTGATACATCTCCAATGTACATTTTTAAAGAAAAAAAACAAAACAACTATACCAATGACAATAAACAAATAAAAACAATGGGGGGGATACAATTCATTGAATTTGAGGGTGAAAATATTTTGGGGTCCACTTCAGTAGAGGGAACAAGTTTATAATTGATAATTGACCCCCGAAAATATACATTTTTTTGATTTAAAAAAAAAAAGAATAAATAAAAATATTAACAAGGGGCCACTCGTGGTTACATGCAATCATGTACTGCTCCAATACTGACCTTCATTTTTTTTAAGCATTGCTATTTCAAAATTCACACCAATCCAAATGTAATTTATAAAGCGCAGCAAAGCAAAACATGTAAGCGCAACTCAAAGATGAGCTAGTTTTAGAAAGCCATCATGCATCATGTTAGCGATCCCTACTTCTGTGTTTACTTTTAATTAACTTCCTTTCTGGATAAAGTGTGGAATAAGGTGTTTTTAAAAGCATCTTAACATCAAAACTTTTAATTATTTTGGTCCCATTACTTCCCTGTGTAAGATATTGAAGGCCAGCAGATAGAGACACAGAAGGTTGGCCATAGACGTGCATTAAGGTGCACACTCGCCTTATTACTCAAATGGATGGATCCTGACAGGCATATCTTTGTCCTCTCAACTCCCCAGAAACGTTTGTACCTGCTCAAACCATCAGCTTGCAGTGGTTGTTAATTAGCCGTCTTGCCCGGATTCACTTATTATCACAGCAGCCTACCAGTGGGGTGGATCCTTTGCTGTCATGTGTTCTAAAACAGGTTACATTAACAAATATGTGACGGAATTTGTGGAAAGTATTGTGACATTTAAGTGTTTCTTTTCTATTCTTTGACTGGACTAGTCATTATGTCAACGTTGATTGCATTCTCCCCTCGTCAACCAAAGCCTTACACGTTATCAATTTATGTGTGGCACCGTGCACATGGCACTGCCCAGTCATTGGTGGAGATTTACGCTGTGAGGACTGTTATTTAAATTAGCTTGTTTGTGATGTCACAGTGAGGCCAAAATCTGACAAGCAGTAGTAGCAGCAGCATAATAATCGTGTTTTGTTTAATTTCACGCTTAAAGGGTGTGCGGGCACTCCAGAGAAAAATAGATTTTAAAGAAGCTAAAAAGTCCATCCATCATAAATCCCTTTTAATGAATTGCTACAAAAACATGTAGTGATAACCATTATTTAGTACCGATGAGTGTTCGGGGTGCACTAAAATTTTAATAAAAGTAGTAGTAGCACATCATCTGAGATTAAAGTCACATTGTCAAAAGTTCCACACAAACCAAGCAAATGAGTCTGTCCCTCGCTGGAGACATCTCATATATTAATCGGGTAATATTGTAAGCTCGTGAAACACACGCCCAACAGAAGATGTGATTTCAAGCTGTGTAATTCTGTCTCAGAAACAGAAACAAACATTTGCACAATCCCATTAAACTGTTCATCCTTACCGTGTTCCAAGACTTTGACTTTCATTGTTTGTGAAACAACTGTTTTCACCAAAAAAAAAAAGATTATTCCTGTTCTAAAAATATGCCTTTTTTTTTTCTTTTATGGCTCCTTACTCATTAAGAATTTGGAGCTAAATTTCTCTGTATAACAATTCTTGTGATGCCTCCCAGAAGTTCTCCATGTTGTGAACCGTTTACAAATGGGTCAAAAGGATAATCGGCTTATGTCAGTTAAAACAATTCCATCATGGCCAAACCCTTTCAATAAATGTGCAGCAATGTTGTCCTTCTAATATCCTTCAGCTATTGTTTAAAGTGTAAATCATGCTAATGTGTCTCCCTTGGTCAAACGCACAAGTTCACGTGTGCCCTAGAGCACATTTGCCTTTTATTAACAACCCACACCTCAACGTGGAGGTGCACAGCAAAAGACTTGTTAATGAAAAAACTAACCTGACATGAGGATGAAAAATGATTGAAACATAACGTAGGGGAAGTAATTAGAAAATGGAAGACAGTGAAGAAGTGAACCATTTTGAATGTGTCTCTGGTTTACCATTCTCTGTGATTGGGGTTTTGATATTACACACTGCACTGGGAATTATTCAAATGAAATTCTGATGTTCTCTGATTAACTGGTTGCACAGGATCAGCGAACCCTCAAGGAAAGACAGAAAAACGTAGTTGTCATCATTTAGCCGTCGCTGTGATCAATTCTATCCATTTGGTAAACAAGTTGTTTATTCATATATTGTGAAGCTTCTTTGCTTGTGACATACCTTAGCCATCATTTGCTGCATAATTTGATGAATTAAATAACACAAAAAAAGTGAATTTATTTTGTCAGAAGCATCTTTCATGCAGACCATCTAAAAAAACTTGGGTCTCTAATTAGCGAACCAACAGGCTTCCTCTTCTGTCTCCCTCTGTTGGTCATGTTTCATATTCCTTGTGCGCGTTTTTACATACTTGACCAATAAGAATGATTCTGATTCTGAAATGGTCTAGCCAATATAAGCAACCCCCCCACTCCCTAGTGGACACTTCTTTGCGCTAAATACCCCTACAGTATATTTCCCAAAAACATGTTTGAATTTCCTGCTGAGCTTTGTGTGGAGTGGAGCACACGCAAATGCTTTTTTTGCTCTACTTGACATGTCTTAGATTGTATAAATTGTTGATGGAGAAGCAATGTACATCTCCCATCCACAAAGACAAGCGCTCCCGTTTTCTCATTCATAATCACATAACAAGCACAATCAGTTGTACTAGACTGCACACACATTTGCTTTCAACAATGTGCATATGCATGTGCATATGCATGTGCATATACTTCACATAGTATATGAAGCACCTGCTGTGGTGTACGAATTTTGGAATGAGGTCATGGTTGGATGGCAGCCAGCATTTTGCAGGTAGTGATGGCGTTGCATTTACATATTTATTATTTCATTTGAGCTTTTAGAGATTCTCTCTTTCTCTCTCTCACATGCATTTTTTTAAAAGTCTGAATAAAATATGCACATCTATGTGCAAATTGCGTGCAACAACAGAATCAAAAACTCGTGTATTTCCATAAATTTGGGGGACAAGATTAGACACAAAAGGGAGAGGAGCAAATGACAAACGGAAAGTAGGACAGAAATAGGCTCAGTTTGAACCATAACATAAAGGATTTTGTTGGTGGCCAGATCAGCGACACGGTCCAAGGCAGCAGAATTGCGCTTAAGCCGCTCCCTCATACGGGGTCGCTTCTATATTCTCATGGAGATTTACCATCAAAGGAGTGAGGGAGCAAAATACTTCTTCAGTTTAGAACAGACCATTCATTTGATCTCTTTTAACACACACTTTGAAGGCAGCTTTTAAAGAAATGCAAGTAGGCTATATGGGGAAAATATAAAATGTTTAAAAACCTTTACCAACCAAACTTTGAGTGCTACGTACCTGCAACCTAACAATTCATGTTCATTTGACGTAACCTCCCTGAGTTATTATAATTTGTTTTAAAATACGTGTAATGTATTTGAGTATATTGCACACTGTATTTTCTGCCCTTTTAAAATATACATATTTTATGCATAGTTAAAAATAATCAAACAAATGAAAAGATCAGACAGGTAACCTAAGTAAACATAAAATGTGTGTTTTTTTTTTGTTTTTTTTTAAATGATTTGATTTATTAAGGGAAGGAAACTATTCAAATCAAGCTGACCATGTGTGGAAAAATTACTTGACCCCCCTTGTTAAACCACTAATTTACTGTGGCTAATCAAAATTTCACTTCATTTTTCACTGACTACAGCCAAGACCGCTCACCTCCAGACATGTTCAATCAAGAAATCACTGAAATAGAACCTGTCTAACACAATGAAGTGAGACAAATGATCTCAAACAGCTGCGACAAAATGACACAGTTCAAAGAAATTCAAGAACAGACGAGACGTAAAGTAATTGACGGCTGTCAGTCTGGAAAGGGTTATAAAGTCATTTCTAAGGACCGACATAAATATTATCCACAAATTGAGAAAAGCAAGTGAGGAAGAGACGGTAAAAAGGACAACGTTCCAAGGCGAAAAACACTGTTGACCAAAAAGAACATAAAAACGGTCTTACTTTTGCATTACATTTTACAGTTTGCATTTGAAAGCTTCACAAGACTTTTGGGAGAATATTCTACGGACTGACAAAACCAAATTTTTTGTAAGGTATGTGTCCCGTTACATCTGGCGTAATTTTACGCTGCATTTTAGAAAAAAAAAAACATCTTACCAACAGTGGTGGTAGTGTGATGGTCTTGGGTTGCTTTTTTACTTCAGGACTTGGATGACTTGCTTTGATTGACGGAACCATAAACCAGAAAATCCTTAGAGAATTTCTGGCATCGGTTTGTGACCTCAAACCAAAGCGCATTTGGGTTCTGCTTCACAAAAACGATCGGGAACAAATCAAACAAAACAAATCAACTTCTGAATGGCTTAAAAAAGTCAAATGAAGTTGTTGAAGTTGTTGAAGTTGCCTCATAGAAGTCGAGACTTGAACTGATTGAAATGCTTTGGCATAACATTTAAATGACGATCATGCTCAAAAATATTGAAGTGGCTGAAATTTGTGGGCAAAATATCAACACAGAGATGCGAAAGAGTCTTTGCCAGTTAGAGAAAACCTTTGATTTTAATTGTTACTGCTGATGATGACCTAGCCAGTATTTCCGATCGATCAATCGATCAATCCATTTTCCATCTATTGTCCATCATTGGTGAAAAAGGGTCATCATGCATTTCAGTGAGACAGGAACAAATATGAAAGATTAATTTGTTGTGTAGCCAAAAAAAAAAAACTGCAACAGATAAGAGTAATAAAAGAAATCATCTTACAGTGTGACTCCCTCTTGTTGCCACGATGATCGCTGTCAGAAACATAAACGATGGAGGAGAAACACTGGCTGTGTTGCCGTGTTAGCTTCCTAAAGCTAATGCTAACTGACCCTCCATTTTGTCAAACTGTTGCCACCATAAAGCAGGCACTTTTCAAGTAAGAATTCAGCATTGTCATAGAAGCGTTACAGATAAAGGAGCCTGGGATCATCTCGAGAAATGAGCTTATATAAATCCCAGGAAGAAATCCATTTTGGTTTGGAAATGTTGATGGATGTGTGACATGAACAGCAAATTGCAATTGCTCCAAGGATTACTTCTGAGAAAGTCGCTTCCCAACAAAGACAAATGGGCGGGGCTGTTAAAAAAAAAAAAAAAAAGTACTGACATATACCGTAATTGACTGATGTTCTCTCTCTCCGTTTCCCTCCAATAATTCCTCACTGTGATGAGCATCCGCCAAGACCCTATACAGGAGATAAGGCAACTTTAGCTGAGGCTGGATTTTTAAACTATTGTGCATAATCAAGTACGTCCCCATTTGCTTTTACGTGATTAGACTTTGTGAAACATTGCCTGCCTCTAGTTTCAAGAGCCCCCATCTTTTAAAATGTTTAACTGACACTCTCTTAGCTTTGACAGAAGATCTATCACAGTTTTCTACCTAGGAAGCGCCGCAGACGCGGGGACACATTCCCCCTCTCGTCCTCCCTATCTCTTTCGCTCTGTGCGCTCTCGTCTGAACTTGGCAGGAGATCGATTTCCCTCCTGAGGCGAAGTGTTCAGATGACTGATGCTGAGAACAGGAGAGAGCATGCCGCTCCCATCAGTTCTAGCACAAAAGCACTGTTGACAGGATCCTAAGAAGTGCGGCCTCAGAACTGATGAGGCAGCAGGAAGGAAGACATGCAAGGGGCGCGCCATCAAGAGCAGTCGGGTAAAGCGGGATGAAGAGGGAGAAACAAAAACAGCAAGCAATTAAGATAGAAGGACATGCGCAGTCTTTGCCTTTAAAATGTAAAGATTGTCGAGGGAATCTGGTGTGCCTCCCCTTCTCTCACAATGCCATGCAAGGAACTGCATATGAACGAAGCACTTCTTATTCAAGGGGACGTGATCACAAAATAGTGTTTTGCCTTTCACTATACGTCGCTAGCATAGATAGATCCATCCATCCGTTTTCTTAAACGCTTATTCCTCACAAGGGTCGCGGGGGATGCTGGAGCCTATCCCAGCCGGCTTTGGGCAGTAGGCGGGGTACACCCCGAACTGGTTGCCAACCAATCCAGGTCACACAGAGATGAACAACCATCCACACACACACAAGCACACCTAGGGACAATTCGGAGCGCCCAATCAACCTGCCAAGCATGTCTTTGGAATGTGGGAGGAGACCGGAGTACCCGCAGAAGACCCACACAGGCACGGGGAGAACATGCAAACTCCACCCAGGAAGGCTGAAGCCAGGACTCGATCTTGCGTCCTCAGTACTGGGAAGCGGACATGCTAACCACTCATTCTCCGTGCCACCCGCATAGACGGAAGTTCAACGATATATTTTTAACTCATGAAGAAAAAAATTCCGAAATAATTACCAGTAAGTGAAATTGTATAATTTCCGATGACACCCTTGATATTTCACAGCACAATGTGGTGGCACGTTAACCTTGTTGGGAAAAACGGATTTATGCCAGTTATTAGGGGTGTGCCAAAAAATCGATTCATAAAAGAATCGAGATTCTCATTTGTGAATCGAATCGATATTAATATCCAAAAATCGATTTTACTTAAATTAGACATGAAGAAGAAGGGGTAAAGGCAGTAGCCCACATGCTGTTTTGTGGAAAAAGACACTTACAATACAAAATTAATAAATGTTTAACCAAAAAAAAAAAAAAAAAAAAAAAAAGACACTTTAATGTCTCTACTTGTCATTTTTTCTTGCAAAGCAGACTGGAGTAGATCATGACAATTTTTTTGCATATCTGTAAATTGAAGCAGAAATCATTTGTCAATCAAATAATTTTGAATCGAAAATCGTTTGAATGAGAATCGAAAAATCGATTCTGAATCAAATCGTAGACCCAAAAATCGTAATCGAATCTAATCGTGAGACAGTCAAAGATTCCCAGCCGTACCAGTTATCATGTAGTCAAATTGTCAGTGATACCAATACCAAGTACCAACGTCACGAGTACTTTTGATACATAAATTCCTTCCACCCCCCCACAAAAAAAGAATGACAGATAATTTTAAAGAAAGCCCTATAATTAATTAAAAGTGCATGAAATTAATGCCAAATATCAACTTGAAAAAAAATAAATTGATTGTAGCCATTAACTCATGTACATGCCAAATGTTGATCAAAAACGTAATAAAACACAATAATCTAATAATTTCACCAATAATTTGATAAATCATCTTGACTGATATAGTAATATTTTACAGAAAATGTAATACCTTTTTACAATATTATAACACACATATAGTAAGTCATTGTGGCAAAACATTTCTAATCAAGTGGCCAATTAACTCTCTGCTAGTTGAAAAATCAACTCCGTTATATAACTCCACTAACCTCCATTTAAATCAGACAAGTATTAAAGTTTTTTTTTTTAACGGAATGCAAGTGAGAGCAATATGTATACATTCAACATTAGAGAGTTTTATTATTCATAAGTCTGTTTGATAGCCGGCGATTGAGTCATGGCGGCAGCCGACCTCACGCAAGACGTAAAATTAAATTGGCACATGAATAATACTGATGACAGTGAAGAATTAATTAAGCTGCGAGGCCAATTAAATAGCGGCCTCCGCTGTGCTCTCAATAAACATTTTCAGCCAACAGAATCAAGATATAAAAACAATACAATCAAATGTGACACCGGGGTTTTGATCTGCTTTATATGCTCTCACATTTTGCAGAACGAGCTTAATGCAAACAGTTTTAATGGCTCACAATTGTCTGTGAAATCTCCCTCGTGATTTGAGCTTAAAGGCATTAAGCGTAAAAAAAGAATATGTCCAGTACTTACTACATTGTTTTTATTATCACCATTTTATATTCAGTGTTTCGCTAATGTCCCCTGATAGGTAAAGCTGGAGGACTGCTTTTCAATGCAAGCTTTAACAGTCCCATTCTGCCCCATTTGGCTCGTATCTGAAGCGGAAGAATTTAATTTCTCAGCTCCAACATGAAGAGGAAAAAAAAAATGGTGGCCATCATTAAAAACCATTTATATTGTGAATGTATTGAATAGGTGCTATTTAATGCTAGTTTTCATTCACAAATTGATAGAGGGTCTTTGTAGTGTTTTAAATTAAAATTACAAACACATTTTTTTTTTTTGCCTATTGTGAGGAGGAAGCAATTCTTAAGCAGACTTGTCCAAGCATATTGATCATGGTGTAAACTACCCCATGAGCTTGCTCATTTCCACTCTCATTGGCCACAACATTGAGTACAATTAGCCTCTAATGAGATCCATACAATGACTCGGGTTCGAATCCGGGCTCCGGCCTTCCTGGGTGGAGTTTGCATGTTCTCCCCGTGCCTGCGTGGGTCTTCTCCGGGTACTCCGGTCTCCTCCCACATTCCAAAGACAAGCATGGCAGGTTGATTGGGCGCTCCGAATTGTCCCAAGGTGTGCTTGTGAGTGTGGATGGTTGTTCGTCTCTGTGTGCCCTGCGATTGGCTGGCAACCAGTTCAGGGTGTACCACTCCTACTGCCCAATGCCAGCTGAGATAGGCTCCAGCACCCCCTGCGACCCTTGTGAGGAATAAGCGGTCAAGAAGATGGATGGATGGATGGATGAGATCCATACAAAATAAAATACATAAAAAAATACATACATACATAAAAAAATAAATAAATAAATAAAAATAAAAAAGCTGTAACTTCAAAATAAAATCCAGCTATTCTAGTAGGCTTGCGAAGGAAGAGGAAAGGCTAACATCGAAAAATCGAAAAATATAGCCTTTTGGACAGCTAGACTAACATTTACTGGCTGTTTCATATTTTCGGGACCCATATAACTGCAAAGTGCTGGCAGTTTGAATGGTTTTGCTGTGAACCTTCGCTGGCTTTATTGCTGGTTCATTTCCATCACTTTCTCCTGCACTTACTTTTGCATCCCATCGCCGACCTCCTGGGTCTCTCGCCTGCATGCGATCTCCATTCCAGCCCTCTTTCGTCTCCCACTCCCATTCTGTGATTTTATCGATTGTAGTATTTCTGCCCTGACTCGTCTGAGCGTAGCCCTTTTTTAAAAGCCAGGATGTATGTGCATGTGTGACAACTGCACCTTTTTCTGCCTTTGTGGCAAAGTGTACTGTGTAGTAGTACTGCTGCTCTTGTGGGGGATATCACAGACCGAACAAAATCCAAGTTACCGTATTTTCCGCACTATAAGGCGCACCTAAAAGCCTTCGATTTTTCAAAAGCTGACCATGCGCCTTATAATCCAGTGCGCCTTATATATGGATCAATATTGAGCCGCAACAGGTCTCGCTGTCAAGACGCTATCGGTGACCCTGCACGATCGGTGACGCGCATGCGCAAAAGATCCCGCCATCTTGGATCGCTAGCTAATACTACTACTTTACCTCAGAGAAAATAATAAAACAGCTGTTTATTCATTTTGGGAGTGAATGGAGTTGTCAGAAAGCTGGTTTGTAATCTATTCATAAAGTTTGACTGACCTATCTGACGGTTTTGTTGACATTCCCTTTAGCGCAGCACCATCTAATGGATGCATAACGTAACCCCAGCCTCTACTGTAGCGCCTTATATATGATAAAGGTTTTAAAATATGTCATTCATTGAAGGTGCTGCGCCTTATAATGCGGTGCGCCTTATAGTGCGGTGCGCCTTATATATGGAAAACGTTTGAAAATATGTCATACATTGAAGGTGCGCCTTATAGTACGAAAAATACGGTAGTTAAATGGACATCATTCAATTCAGTTTGTGGCAGTACCTGTGTCTTTGCGATCAGACATATGATATTGGTGTACCCAACTCTCAGCAGCCATCCTTCAATCAAATATCCACATCTTCTAATTTGTGTATCAGATGCAAATAGAAATCCCTTAAAAGCTGAACTGTTGATCCATTTCCATATAGCTTTGAAGGGGAGTGAATGTGCTGGATGTCGGCGTTAATGTATTGATGTCAATGCTTTGAAGTGCTTTTGTCACTGGTTGTAATGAAAGCTCAGCCTTCATTATTTAATGACATGTTATTATTTACTGACACATTGATTTATTGGAAAAAAAAAATGCATTTGTGAAAAACACAAAAAGCAGCCACTCAAAAGAATAGACGCCTCAAAGAGATTGACAGCATGTACTGTCATATGCACCAATTGGACACAAAGACACGGCAACAAAAGCTGACGAGGCTGAATCCAACTTTTGTTTTAAAGGAAGATTAAGACCAAGCAGAGACACAGACAGACGTATTTCTCAGTATTTCCGCGCCACGCAAGCAAGTTCTTTGTCGTTCTTATGTCTCTTGATGTTGTCCTTCGACAAACTCAAGTGAAGTATAAGGGCAAGATTAAGAGTTTGAAATCCTACATTGATGTAAACAAACTCTAATTATCTTATTTGTTGCTTGTCAAGCCTTAGTTTTTAAGAATGTGTTTTTTAAAAGGGAAGGACGTGCTTTCATTTCTTGAAAAAAATGTGGGAGGTAACCTTGAATGTCCTTTGACAACAATGAGGGTGCATTTTTCGAGGGTGTATTATTGCACTATTTTTCTTGTCTGTATTAAAAGGAAATTTCACATCTATGTATTGAGTAAGTTATGCCTGGTGTGTAAAATATTTACAGGTGGTAAAAAAAAACTAATGTAAGTTTATAATAACTAAGTGGCCGCTGAATTGGACTGAAAAAATGAAAATAGTGTTGATTTATTTTTTTTATTTTTTTTAATCAAATGGAGAGACGTCTTACTTTTTTTGTACCTGCCTGCTTTGTATTTATTGAACACTGTTCTTGTTCTCCCCTAAGAATAAGACAGACAGTGCAGAACTTTGGTTCTTCTTACTCATTAATGAAGGTCGACAGTCCCCACAGAAAGTAACTTTTGGTGCAGTTGTTTCTAAAATAAGATCAGCTCTGTCTTTGTGTTTTGTTGTTGTTTTTCTTTCTTTATGGTTTTTGATGCTGCATCGAAGCAGTTGGCTTAAATGAGGAGTTGATAGAAAGGAGAAGTTGTTGAACTGTCATTTGTGCAACACAGCCAAACTTTGTGTGAAAATGAAGAGAGACTGTTGGAGCACTCCGCAAATTAGTGTCACATTTTCCGCTATTAACAAAATGAGGCTTTTGTGTTCTTTACATATATAAAACATCCCAAATCATTTGCAAACTGGAACAGAAATGTAAATCTGTGAAACACATTTTCTTTTGGCGGAAATTAGAAGATAGGCAAGACAAAAATTGGCAGTTTATATTTTCCTGAACTGCTTTACTTACTGGCATGGATTAAAGCACTGTATTCTCTGTTATTGAGGATTTTCCACTGTGTCTGTATATTGACATTTTTACATAAAGTTAAATGCAACATATTTCACAATAAATCTGGCTTCTCCAGCTTCCAATACAAACTGTTTAATTCTCTAAATTCACTTTAACTCATTTGCTCCCAATAACGTGTAAATATGTTTTTTTGTAATGTTTTAAGTGTCCCAAAGACTTATTTATACGTTTTTTTTTTTTTTTTTTTTTTATGCTAGAGCATACAGAAGGCTTTGATGCAGCCTCTCAACTGCAAAGAACGGTTGCAGAAATGTTAGTTATTACACAAACGGCCAGCAGGTGGCAGCAGAGCAAAGGAGATCAACCAGGGCCATGTAGAAAAAAAGCTAAATTACTTTTAATTTTAAATAGATTAGTGAAAACTGATGAAACTTAGCTCTCTTCTAACGCTAATTGCTGCAAAACGGAAACAGATAAACATTCTTTTTTTTTTCCCTGTTGAAAGAAGAGACTTTAATCTTTGTTTTGGTAGGTTCCATGCTTTTGTAGCAATTGAACACAATATTCTGTGGGCCTTGCAAAATCAGTCAAAATTCAGTAAAACAGCCGGGAGCAAACGGGATTGCTTCTGTGAAAATGGCTGGGAGTGAATGAGTAAATTATGTTATTACTGTGAGGTTTGTAAATTATAGGCCAAATGTAACATTCCACTTACCAGTTTTCTGGTAAAGCAAAATATGAATTTATTACAAATGTTTTTTTTTCTTTCTTCCTTTTAGTAAAAAGATCATTTCATTAAGGCTATTCTTAACTTTTAGTACAAAAAGTTGTGGGTGAAAGAGGTCCCTCATGCTAAGACTATATGCTCACTGTAACATGTTTTGAATGGACAAATGTGTGTGGGTTCCCTGTGTGCTAGTAATTTTGTGTGTGGTGTGGTTGGACACTTAAAAAAAATCTTTTTGCCCTGTGTGTGGCATGGTTTGCTGGCTGGGAAAAAAAAAAAAAAAAAAAAGACTTTACATGAGAACCACTGACAGGATTTGGTCTAGTGGGCCAGTCTGTAAAAAGATAAAGCAAACCCAACTAATAAAACACACCAAGGAATTAAAAGCTTGTCAGACCTCCTACAGTGGTGTAACCCAACATCTCTTAAAGTTATGCACCATAATTGTAATTAGGATGTGAGCGCTGCTTTCAAGGATGCAAAGCATGTTAAGTGTGGAAAATGTGCATTTAATAAAACAAAAATTACCGCCTTTTACAGGAGACCAATTACTAAGAGAACAAATTTATGTCTGTGGGTCATGAAGGTAAAATGGCAAAAGCTTTGGCAATGAAGCTGCACTTATTTATATGGATTTATATTTATATGGATAGCTTTAGCTCTCCACAATCAAAAATTAGCTTTCACAAAGATAACATTGAATTTTGTTTGGAATTAAAGTAACAAAATATTTGGTCTTTTGGTTGTAGTGTAGAATTGCAATTGTAGCCAAAGACACGTGAATAACTTCAAGTGTGGCAAATAAGTGTGAAGTCAGCAAAGTAGACGCACAACCTACAATATATGTATATTTGACTTATTTATTTATTGTAAATGTCCCCACTGTTGGACTAATGTTATGTAATTATTAGGGATGTTCAATACCACTTTTTTTCAGACCGATACCGATACTCAGACCCTCAGTACTCACCGATACCGATACCAACTGCCGATACCAGTAGTACATTTTGACAAATAAAAAAAAAATCACGAAAAGATATTTTTAAACAAATATATTTCCTTTAATTTTGACAAAAAAAACATCACAGTCACTCTTCAATAGTCTTAACACTCAAACTAAAACACAAAAATGCTCTTTTAGTTTAAGATTCACAATTTTGAAGTATTTCCAAACCGGTGACGTTTTGGTGAAAAACTGCTGCAAGCTAGCGCCAGTTACAGGCAAGGAGGACTCACTTAACGTCTTCCCCCTCTGCCATTGGTCGCTTGTACTCGTCTGCGTCACGAGTACTTGAAGAAAAGGCTGGTATCGGCCGATACCGATACCTGGTATCGGTACTCGCCCATCCCTAGTAATTATTTTATTCAGCAATGAAAGTTTTGTTTTAAACAAGCAACTTGTGCTTACCTGCATCCATTTTCTACATCACTTATTTTGTTCAGGGTCACGGAGGGCGTGATCCAAGACCAGCTGAAATCAGCAAAAGGCAGCTTGGCGAGGTCATTGTCAATAAGAGGGCACATAATCGGACAACCATTTATACTCACACATAAATGTGGGAATTGGACCCACTCGGCCTGCATGGAAGTCAGGCAAGTGAACCATTACAGTGTCAGTGACTGTAAATGTTCACTTTTTTCCCCCATAGAAATATGATTAATCATCAGACACCCAAATGATTGTAGCTGCAATTTTATCAATTTCTAAAAGGCAAACCTATAAGAGACAACAAATGCGTTCAAGTTTATTATTCATTTACTTATGAACATTATTTTTAAAGTTATATAGCACAGGGGTTCTTAACCTTTTTTACCTTGGGGCCCAATTTTTTTCTGTAAAAAGTGTCCCGGGGCCCATTTCGAACTTATGATCCAGTATCCAATATCTGTGCTTAATTTAAATAGATAGGATAAAATAGCATATACAACAACAAAATTAAACCAAATTCATCTCTTTCCATTTTTTTTTTTTTCTTTTAAAAAGAGCTCAGAATTGTTCATTCGGTAGTCTTACCGATTCAACGTCTTGTCATCATTGCTCTTTTTTTTTTTTTTTTTTTTTTTTGTGTGTATGTGTGCGTGTTTGCGTGCGTGCGCGTGCGTGCGTGTGCGTGCGTGCAAATACGTATAAATTTATACTCATTCATTCACCTAAAACCTTATAAATATCCCATTACCCTTCGCCTTAACCAGGTACTTCAGAATCTTGCCAGAGTCGTGAGGTTTAAATGGTCAGGAGACCAGAGAAAAGGTCAGAAAAAAAAAGAAATAAATGTGTTTTAATGTGATTGAGTGAAATATGCCTCAATTGGAACCAATGAGGAATATTTAGGTGAGAAATATTGAATTAATGTAAAACTGTTCATTTTTGGAATGTAAAAAATAGAAGCCCACATGGCGTTAATTTTTTTGAATCTGTTGAAATTGGAATGATGTGAATTGGATGAATTATATGAAAGGAGATGTTTTTTTGTTTTTTTTTGTGGTAGGAATTCACACAATTGATGCCTTTACACAAAAATGATACTTAAATAAATCAACAACCCTGGCCATTGTGTCAGGACATACAGTATCAACATTATGAAAACCGCTGAATATTTTCACGCTCCTGATAAGCAAACTCCAACACAAACTGTGACTACATTGTGGAAACGGACTAAAATAAACTGCATGTTTCGTATTTAAAAGCTGAAGTTTGGAAATACAAATTGAGAAGCGATGAGATTGTCAAGTGACTCACAGAATGCCATGCACTGTATTTAATCCCATGTTGCTTGCCAGTCTTCTTGGCTTTCTGCAAATGTCTGGGTGTCAGGCTTTGTGTTAGAAATATCACATTATCATGAACAGAATGGCGGGGAGACAAAAAAGGGACATTTCAATACTCCCTTCAATCACTGAGAAAAGTGAATGATAACACAAGCCGATTAAAATTAGTGTGACAGAGGGCCTTGACATAGCCTGCTCCCCATCCCTATTAATTAAATAGTAGGTCAAATTGCAGTTAATGAAGATTTTCTTTGTCATACTTATAACAAACGCAAATTGCATGTGCAACATTTATATAGTTTCTGTAATTTAACTAGCACAACATTGATGTAATTTGTATCTAAGCATTGTTCCCCATGAAACACATTTGAACAGATTATTCATAACCTATGTGTACTGAATGTGTTCATGGCAGTATAAAACCGCTACGGAACTTTGTCTGATGTGTCTTGAGTTATACGACTCCTACAAAGATGCTACTGGTTGTGTGACCACTCGACACGGCACAGCCTAACAAAGCTGCCACGACAAAGCACTGAATAAAAACATTTTTTTTTTTTTTTTTTAACTAAACTTGAAGTGAGAGCTGTAAATATTCATGGGAATGTCACAAGGGGGATGTTGAATAGCTGTGTGGCTGACTGAGCTGTGAGTGAATATGGCTGTGCATGTTAAACTCCTCCAGCAGACTAAGAAGTGCAACTGCATTACCACAAGCGACATGTCACTTGGAATAATATCACGGGTTCCTCTGTGTCCACTCTGTGTATCTCTTCAGATGCCTCTAGATACTTCGTGTCATAGTTTGTCAATTAATTACGTTTGCTAAGGCAGTTTTGTATGTGTGTACTCAAAGGTGATTGCGCTACAGGAAAGGCTTAGCTTCTTGTTTGACAGTTAATTTTGTAACAGTCTTCAACATTTTAACAGTGTGGGTGATATTATCTGCTTCCCTCAGTGGTCTTTAGCTCAGTCACTTCATAAAATGTGCAGATCATTCAGGATGGGCCTAGCATAATAATGCTCATTTGAGATTTTTATAAGTTCTGAACTGTTAGACACATCATACGATCAATAGAGAAATCAGGTTAATGATGTCATGGTATGGCTAGAATATTTAGTACGTACTGTATGATTGTAAGGTTAGCACGTCCGCCTCCCAGTACTGAGGACTCGGGTTCGAGTCCAGGCTCCGGCCTTCCCAGGTGGAGTTTGCATGTTCTCCCCGTGCCTGCGTGGGTCTTCTCTGAGCGCTCCAGTCTCCTCCCACATTCCAAAGACATGCATGGCAGGTTAATTGGGCCAATTAAATTAGAATTACAGTTAAGTATTGTAATACAAACCCAAATTCCAATTAAGTTGGAACATTGTGTAAGATCGATAAAAACAAAATTCAATGATTTACAAATCCTTTTCAACCTACACTATATTCCATTGAATGCACCACTAGCAAAAGAAAATGTTCAAACTGATGTTATTTTTTAGTTTTTAGTTTTAAATAGATAGATAGTAGATAATGTTTCTTTGAAAGGTTGTAAGTCGTATTTATTAGTTTAGCCCAGCGGTGTTCCCCAAGGATCTACCTTGGGTCCACTTCTTTTTTCAGTTTTTATTAATTACCTTCTCTGTATTATTTTTTTTATTTTTTTTATTTTTTTTAAATCTCAAAGTCATCTTCTTTACAAATTCATGTATCATTACAGCATGACTTCAACATTTGGAAACAGTTAACAATTAACCAAACCAAAATGTGTACTGGTTTTTGGCGGAAGACAAAAACTTAATACTCTCTTAAATTATTTGCTTTTTGTCATATAATGACGGTAGAACTCTTCAGAAAGTTAATACATGTAAATATTTGGGCATTTAGATTGAATCAACACAAACTTTTAAACCTCATATTTAATATGTTTTAAAGATGATAGATTTTGGTGGATGTGCTTTGTTTCATTGTAGCCATTGTTTTTACATTTAATGTAAAAAAAAAAAAAAAAGTATTAATCATGCTGCATAAAATGGCAATTTCATAAATATAGTCAACCGTAATGAAAAAAAGATTTTCATTATATTAGCACGAGTAGTAGCCTAGTAGTAGCTTAGCCATAGTATATTACATTTATACGCATTAACCTGACAGCCTCGACACTTCTGTCAGTTCAGTGTCAGCATGGTTCTTTGTTATACGACTTCAAAACGACATTCACATCCCGAGCTCCCAGCGCACTATACCGTGGTCTCTTAGTGTTAGCTGCTAGCACTGTTTGAAAGCCAAACTCTGACAGTTGGGGAGGAAAAAAATGAGGCCAAGGATGCTTTGTAACGTCTCCCTTTGTAGCTGCAGCCACTATTCTGCCACGAACAAAGTAACGAAGTGTGGCTGTGGATAACCGAGTGCCACAGTAGAGTTGGCATTAGTGGACCACCGGCATCAGGATGTGCAGGCAAAAAGAACATTAATGCTTTTAAATAACTAATAAAACAGAGTGCAGCAAATGCATTCAAATGTCAGAAGGGCTCTGATTCAATTTTTTTTTTTTTTTAATTCAAAATTATAAATAGAATTTGGATGTATTCATAATGAATTATATTTGTGTTCTTAAGGCTGAATGTAAATGAATATGTACAGTTGATAAGGTAACAGTTTTTTTATTATGTATTTTTTTGTTTTTGTTTTATAAGAGCTAAATTTGAATGACGGAGGTTACCGTATTTTCCACACTATAAGGCGCACCTCATTATAAGGCGCACCTTCAATGAATGACATATTTTAAAACTTTTTCCATATATAAGGTGCTACAGTAGAGGCTGGGGTTACGTTATGCATCCATTAGATGGTGCTGCGCTAAAGGGAATGTCAACAAAATGGTCAGATAGGTCAGTCAAACTTTATTAAGAGATTACAAACCAGCTTTCTGACAACTCCATTCACTCCCAAAATGAATAAACAGCTGTTTTATTATTTTTCTTTGAGGTAAAATATTAGCATTAGCTAGCGATCCAAGATGGCGGGATCTTCTGCGCATGAACGTCACCGATCTTGCAGGGTCACCTATAGCGTCTTGACAGCGAGACCTGTTGCGGCTCAATATTGATCCATATATAAGGCGCACTGGATTATAAGGCGCATGGTCAGCTTTTGAAAAATTGAAGGCTTTTAGGTGCGCCTTATAGTCGTGAAAATACGGTATATATTTTTGAGAGTTGGCAGCCAGTGGAGCAAACTACACAGACGAAGACAGATGATGTAAGAGCAATACTGAGGGTTCTTAAAATGGATTAACAACATGATTTATATTACAACAAGTGAGATTTTGGTACAATTTAGCAACCGAAGAATGTTTTCATAGGTACTATTCGTCTCTGCTATTTGGTTTATTTTATCAGTCTTTCTTTCAATTATAAACTCCAATCTAATTAGGAACAAATGAATAACATCCAGTTCAATGCCAGGTTTGAAATGGATACCAAAAAAAAAAAAAGATATACTACAATCAAAACAAGGGAGCTGGTTTAATGTTAATATACTGTATATCATTCTCTTTTGTATTGGCTCATCATTTTTATTAAATGACGCTAACTTTAAATGACAATGAGGAATGTATAGTAAATGAAAAATGGAATGAAACTGAACGTTACCTTGGAGGTAATTGGGCTGAGTGAAGCACCTTGGAGGAAGTGCTTGGGCAGTGCCATTCTCCTGACATATGGCTAGCAGCTTCATGCCACAAGCTGCCAAAAATAGGGATTACCTTGACAGTGCTACTGGCACTTAGAGTGGATTAGCTCATAACATAACATTATCTCTTGGAAATTAGTGTCCAGAGAATAAATCCTGTATTTATTTATACAGTATACGTAATACAAGGACTATACGGTGAATAATAATTGTAGGAAAAACTAAAGTTTCTGTGGAAGTCAAAATGTTACGTAGCCACAGTACAGAGCATATCGTGACCATCTATATAAATTATCAGATGATAATGCTAACAATGTGTTTATTTGCAAACCTGTTCATATTACTGCCATCCAAACAACCATTTTCTCTATTTCTGATCCTCATTGAAATTACTACAATAATATACATTGACAACTTTAAATGCATTACAAACAAACTATGCAAATACATTTTAAAGGATTGGAGAGAAATAAACTGAAACACCGTACAGTAAAATTTATTTTACAAATGTTTTTACCTTAATCAAAGGTAAAGGGAAAAAGCATAGTTTTTAACCTGAATTTAAAATCATTTATATCCGGGGCTGACTTAACTTCTTTTGGAAACCTATTCCATTTATGTGCAGCATAAAAGCTAAAGGCTGCTTCACCATGTTTGCTTTGAAACCTGGGCTCTATTAACTGACCCAAGTCCGATTGAGATTAGGGAGAAGGTCTGGTAGGACTAGTTGCCAGCCAATTGCAGGCCACATATAGACAAGTATGCATTTATAAACAAAATATTTAAAGTACCATAAGAAAATGCAGACAAGCAACAGAAGGGCATGCAAAATTCAAAACTAGACAAGCAGAACTGTGAAGCAGATGTGCTAATCACAAAGCCATTGGGCTGTCTCATTACCAGAATATTCAACATAACTATATTTCTGTGTGAAATGATTTCATCAATCATTGTCATGATTTAGTGTTAAAACTTTTCCTTGGCAAGTGCAAAAAAAGTTGTAACACGAGGTTTAGGTCAAACTGGTGCCAACGTTCTTTTAAAAACATTTCCTTCTAATAAACAATTCCTTCTATTATGCATACATGGCCTAAGTAAATCCAAACAAAACTATCCAAACTCCACAAATGCTAATTAAACACCGGAGTTTCTTGGGCCAATGTTAAATAGAAATTTATCATATCTCTTGAATTACTGCACTGGCACTGTGCTCACTTTAAGAATTTATTAGCGGCGACTACTCGTCTGACCCAAAGCGATTTAGGGTGGATACCGGTATCAAGACCACACCAAGAGTCTTTAATTAAGGAATTGAGAGGTAACATTGGATCACAGGGAAATAGCTCACCAAAGGACTGGCAGCGAGATGAATGTCCAGCGACTCGCCAGAGTTTTTACATTGATTGCTTGGCAGCAAAAGTGAACCAGAAGTACTTTAGCAACTTTATGAATAATTGGCGAATCACATTAGAGCAGGGAAGGCAATCATAGACGATGTTCACCTTTGTGTGAATTGTCTACTAATGTCCCTACTTCTATATTGTTGAGGTTGTTTATACAAAACTCTCATTTGTTATGTGAGAGAGGGTTGTAATGAAAACAAACATATTTTTTCTAAGCATCATTTTGGTGGTCTCATATTAGGAGTGGAAGTTCTTTTTTTGTCTGCATTGTGTTACAAACTTATTATTTACCTAAATGTAGACATTTATGTACCGTATTTTCCGCACTATAAGGCGCACCGCATTATAAGGTGCATCTTCAATGAATGACATATTTTAAAACTTTGTCCATATATAAGGCGCTACAGTAGAGGCTGGGGTTACGTTATGCATCCATTAGATGGTGCTGCGCTAAAGGGAATGTCAACAAAACAGTCAGATAGGTCAGTCAAACTTTATTAATAGATTACAAACCAGCTTTCTGACAACTCCATTCACTCCCAAAATGAATAAACAGCTGTTTTATTATTTTCTATGAGGTAAAGTATTAGTATTAGCTAGCGATCCAAGATGGCGGGATCTTCTGCGCATGCGAGTCACCGATCGTGCAGGGTCACGATAGCGTCTTGACAGCGAGACCTGTTGCGGCTCAATATTGATCCATATATAAGCCGCACTGGATTATAAGGGGCGGCACGGTAGTCGAGTGGTTAGCACGTCCGCTTCCCAGTTCTGAGGTCTCCGGTTCGAGTCCAGGCTCGGACCTTCCTGGGTGGAGTTTGCATGTTCTCCCCATGCCCGCGTGGGTCTTCTCCGGGTACTCCGGTCTCCTCCCACATTCCAAAGACATGCATGGCAGGTTAATTGGGCGCTCCGAATTGTCCCTAGGTGTGCGTGTGAGTGTGGATGGTTGTTCGTCTCTGTGTGCCCTGCGATTGGTTGGCAACCAGTCCAGGGTGTCCCCCGCCTACTGCCCAGAGCCAGCTGAGATAGGCGCCAGCAGCCCCCGCGACCCTTGTGAGGAATAAGCGGTCAAGAAAATGGATGGATGGATGGATGGATTATAAGGTGCATGGTCAGCTTTTGAAAAAATTGAAGGCTTTTAGGTGCACCTTATAGTACGGAAAATACGGTACTTGTTTTTACGTACTGCCATTAATTTAAATACTTGATACAAACTTATTGGATATACTATGAAAAAAAATGTCCTTGTATGGTTTTCTCTTGTGACTCCATCACCCTCCTCCTGCATTCCAAAAACATGCAGTTTAGGTTAATTGAAGGTTGTAAAATTATAAGTGTAAATTTGCGTTTTAATTGTTTGTATGTTCTTATGAGGCCTAAGCAGTACAGCAAATTGCTGGATAGTACTGGTCTTAAAACTCATTTGCTCCCAATAACGTGTAAATACGTTTTTTTTATGTTGTAAGTGTCCCAAAGACATATTTATACGTTTTTTTTTGTTTTTGTTTTTACGCTAGAGCATACAGACGACTTTGATGCAGCCTCTCAACTGCAAAGAACGGTTGCAGAAATGGTAGTTATTACACAAACGGTCAGCAGGTGGCAGCAGAGCAAAGGAGATCAACCAGGGCCATCGAGAAAAAACCTCAATTACTTACAATTTTAAATAGATTTGTGAAAACTGATGAAACTTAGCTCTCTTCTAATGCTAATTGCTGCAAAACGGAAACAGATAGAAACATACTTTTTTTTCTGATGAAAGAAGAGACTTTAATCTTTCTTTTGGTAGGTGCTTTTATAGCAATTGAACACAATATTCTGTGGGCCTTGCAAAATCAGTCAAAATCCAGTAAAACAGCCGGGAGCGAACGAGATTGCTTCTATGAAAATGGCTGGGAGTGAATGAGTTAAAGTGATAAATTTTGCATTATTCTGTATCACAGCCACCTCTCCCTACCCACAGATCACACAATTGTGTGTAGGTCTACATCCCCTGTTTAGAACAAAGTGACACATTGTCATCCAAAATTCAACCCCCATTGACCAAATTGCTTCAGCTAATACATGTCTGCCATTCACGCCCACCCTGAGAGTTTCTTTTTTAATCCTCATAATAATTTTATACTTGCATGATCATTAGGAATCTTAAGATGTCAGTTAATAAAATGAAGATGTGATGGTCTGATGTTGGAACTAATTCTTAATAATTGTTTAAATGTGAACAAATTGGGCGGGTAGCGCCACAGGAGGGCCACTTTTAATTTTATACTGTTGGACTCTTGGGTGTGTGACTTTGAGTATGTCCAATTTGCGGTTCTGACATTAAGGTCTACAAATGGGAGCCAACAGCCAGTGATTACTAGATGGAAAATCATGGACCACACAGGAGCAGACCAAGTGTGAATGCTTTTGTGATCGATGTCATGTGTGTACAGAACATTTTGATGAAGGGGATACGAATGCCACTCAGGCTGCAAATACTTTAAACTTGCAAAGTCTTTGAAGAACTTAACTTCTGTTGTGTTTCATCAGGTGTCTTGTAGAAACTGGTATGTGCTCATTATTTTGTATGAGCTTTGAAGAACAAGGAAATAGAAAAATATCATTGAAATCATTTTTTTCTACTAATGAATTTGTTTGTTTAGTTTACCCCCTGTGCAAAATGAGTATTTTTGTTTTTGAGTTGGTTTTTTTTACTAGAAAAAATGAAAATGCTTTGAAAATAATAATTATGTCTTTAAATATAATGTTGCTAGGTCACATTGAAAGTGTCATTTTGAAGGACTTTTTCTATTCATTATACTCTATGAAGTCCTTCTCAAAACAATCTGGCTTCCTCATTTTATGAGTATTAATTTCCCTAACTTTGTTATCGTCACAAACTCGGGTATTTTGTGATGTTGGAGGCAAAAAGGTGAATTCACTTCAGTGGTCAATTGTAGGTTAGCATGAATGATAAAGGTGCTACCTTGCCAAGAAGGAAGGTTTTATTTGCTATAGGTTTTTTATTTTTTCATGGTGTGCCTATATGTGATATTATAAATCCACTGGGTGCAAAAACAGTTACAGGATCAAATATGTATTGCTGTTCTAAGTGTTACTGTAAGCCTTAAGACAAAAAATGCATTACATTTGTCTCAAACACAACCCTGCAGAGTCTTCAGACACACTTCTGTATTCCAAAACTCTCGCAGAACACATACATTGTGTCTCCTGGGTCACATTCCAGTTGTAGAGAGCTCTCATCTTTGTCTGCCAACATTGCACAAATATACAAAGGCTGTGTGGAGGTGAGGGTACATGTGTCTTGGTGAGAGTGCGGATTGCATCTGAATGAAATCCTGGTCCTCCCTGGGGTGAACTGGAGCTCACAGACTGCTCAGACTGAGGCATCCCCTTTATCTATACAGATGGAGGAGCTTGCCGGCTATAATAATGTGCCAAAGCATGGACAGAGCCATGCGGTCCATGGGAATTATGTGCCTGCAGTCTAGAAGAGATTCCAGGCATGCGCTTCACAGACATTAAAAAAAAAGAAAAAAAAAAGAGGTGTAGACAGTCGTATATGGAGACGTATCGATTGTTTGTTATTCATGGTGGATGACACCCTCGTTCAACCATGGCAATCTTTTTGTAGCTATTAAATGAGCACTTAATAGCCAATTACTGCAGGCTCTGATTAACAATTGTTGAAAATTGAAAGAGCATTATGACAAAGATACATCACTCAAGCAACAGTCCGTGATCGGAGAATTCAATTATAATGTAAACCGTTCCGGTCCGTGAATTGTATTTACGTTAAGTTCTGCACATTAACTCATTCACTCCCAGCCATTTTCACAGAAGCAGTCTCGTTCGCTCCCGGCTGTTTTACTGGATTTTGACTCATTTTGCAAGGCTCACAGAATATTGTGTTCTTTTGCTATAAAAGCATGGAACCTATCAAAAGAAAGATTAAAGTCTCTTCTTTCATCAGAAAAAAAAGTATGTTTCTATCTGTTTCCGTTTTGCAGCAATTAGCATTACAAGAGAGCTAAGTTTCATCAGTTTTCACAAATCTGTTTAAAATTGTAAGTAATTGAGCTTTTTTTCTAGATGGCCCTGGTTGATCTCCTTTGCTCTGCTGCCACCTGCTGGCCGTTTGTATAATAACTACCATTTCTGCAACCGTTCTTTGCAGTTGAGAGGCTGCATCAAAGCCTTCTGTATGCTCTCGCATAAAAAAAAACAAAAACAAAACAAAACGTATAAATACCTCTTTGGGACACTTAGAACATAAAAAAAACCTTATTTATACGTTATTGGGAGCAAATTAGTTAATAATAATAATTTTTTTAAAAAAGTTTTGAAATTAAAATCATTCAGCAAAATGATTTAACTCCCTCTGTCCCCAGCCATCACATCCGGACACATCATCCACACGTGATATCTTCTTGCGGTTCCTTATCTTCTACATGGAACCCAGCCAGTCCGTTTCTACTTCCGCCATGAAAACCTCGCACCTCTCCTGCACTGAAATTAAAGGGAGTGTGCACAGCGTGTTCCACTGGCCACAAAGCAGGCAAGTGTTCACTCCCACAACAGTCCACAAACATCTCTGAAAATACCAAAAGACTACACCCATGGACACTATTAGAATGCTCTTCATAGGGCCCATTATGTTAATTCATATTATATTTTTGTGTTATGTGTTACAATTTATTATGATTGAAATAATCAGACAATCTGTCTATATTTTACTGTTTGTGAGTGAATAGATCTTGCGCTGTGGTTTATTGAAAGTAATTTGGGTTATTTTCATTACACAAATTGACAGTTCTTAGTAATAATAAATAACACATTTAACTCATTTGTTCCCAAAAATGTATAAAAGTGTTCTATTTTAAATATTGATATTGCCATTGTCCCCAAAACAAATTCGTTTTTAGATTTATTTTTTTGCTAGCGCATACAGATGGCTTTGATGCGGCCTTCTGATCTGAAGAGGTCGCTTAAAGCAATTGTAGTTATTAGTAAAAACGTCCAGCACGTGGCAGCAGAGTATAAGAGATCAACCAGACCTGGGCAATGTTGCGACAAGCCCTTTTCCCCAGTGTTTTGAACAGGTTTGTGAATAATGATGAAACCTATATATATTCTAATTGCTGCAAAATGGAAACGGATACAAATATCATTTTTTTCCTGTTGAAAGAAGAGACTCTAATCTTTATTTTGGTAAGTTCCATGTTTTTATAGCAATAGAACACAATATTTTGTGGGCCTTGCAAAATCAGTCAAAATCTAGTAAAACAGCCAGGAGCAAAAAGGGGCTTGCTTCAGTGAAAATGGCTGCGAGTGAATGAGTTAAGTGAAATTTGCTCATGCCCAGGTACTCCTCAACAAACACAATAATCAAATGAATCGGGCTTCAGATATCAAGCATGTTCAAGCCTGATATGAATTTTCCAGTATGTGTGCTCCAAGTGTCACTACAAAGTAAAAGAAAACCCATGTGGCAGTAATCCTTTGATGCCCGGTGAGCTGAAGTCTGGTGAGGTGCACTGTCATTTTTTATTTATTTTATTTTTTTATTTTTTATTTTATTTTATTTTTTTTTTTTGTGTGATATGCTGACATCTTCCTTTACATCATCCGTGACAGCGTTCCATCTTAGGCGTGTGCGTATTTCTATTTGAGTGTGTACGGACTAGGCATTGAGGTATGATTAAGAGTATTTAACCGCTTTCCACAATACTTCCCGCTGTGCATCTTGGGTTCACGATAAAATATGCTGTGATGTGGAACTGGCACAACCAGATCTTGCTGAGAACGATTTACTTTGCCAATTCAAAGACCTGCCATCTGTCATGTTCTATTACATTAATAGTAGATCCCAGTAGCATTTAGTTCATCATACTGTCCTTTTTTTTTCTGTTGGCTTTTAAGGCTTCTGTTTATTCTTGAGTTTATTTCAGATGAAGTATTTTCGGCACCCTAAAACCATCCCAAAGCTTAGTTTGTTGATCGCTGCGACGTGAGGGAAAAAAGCCTTTGGGCTATGTCCACAAGCAGGTGTATTCCTAAACCTTTTCACGTGATGCAATGCTAAACGCAAGCCTGCCAAGCAGATAGTCAGGCAGGTGTGTAAGCACCAGGGATGTCAATGGAAGAGCAACAAAAGAAAAGCAGAGCTGCTGTCCAGCATTTAAAACATTTGTTAATCTTAACTCATTCACTCCCAACCATTTTCACTAAAGTGTTTTCCTGGAGTTTGACTGATTTTTCAAGGCCCGCGAAATATTATGTTCTATTGCTATAAAAATATGGAACATACCAAAAGAGATTAGAGTCTCTTCTTTTATCAGGGAAAAAAAAAAGTATATTCCTTTCTGTTTCCGCTGTGCAACAATTAGCAATAGAACATAGCTAAGTTTCATCGTTTTTCACAATTCTGCTTGGAACTGTGGGGAAATCAGCTTGTTTTAACATGCTGTGGTTGATCTCTTATACTCTGCTGCCACTCAACCATTTTCTGCAGTAGAGAGACTGCATCAAAGCCTTCTCTATGCTCTGGCATAAAAAACGTATACGTACGTCTTTGGGACACTTAAAACATTTAAAATATGACGTATTTATACGTTTTTGGGAGCTAATGAGTTAATCTAGCTGTCAGTGGGATATAGCGTAATTAGCTTGGTGCATCCCTTAATGTTAAGTAGAAAAGTGACCAGCAAAAAGTACACTTTACTGCATGACGTAATGACATATTTCTTTTGAGTATATGAAGAGGTTTATAACAGGCAGTGAAATGTTCATTAAAAACTATCTACAGGCAGTGTTGCAAAGACCAATTAACTATTATTCACTGCTGCCTCTGAGCGTCCACATATAGAAAATGTGTCCATGTCGGTAAAAAAAAAAAAAATCAGCTTTCTTCTCTTCTCCTGGCACCTAATTAATGCTGGATATTCTAAGAGTCAGACTTGTGTAGATCTTCATACACTATAATACGTTTTTCCCTTAATGAACATGATGACGTGTTTCCAAACTGACATTGTAGGTAAATGAAGACATGAAATAATAGATTAACCTACCTAACAATAAACCTGCTTCATTGTTGTTTTTGTCTCCATGGCAACTCCTAGCATTATGATCCTGAAGGCTTCCTGTCTGCTATGAATTTCTTGAATATGCCGCTGTGGTGCATTCATGATTTAGATTCAGGCACAGTGCTTTGTGCTTGTTCGGGAACTGTCATGTTCACCACAAAGGTGGCGTGTGGGAATTGTGGGCCCTTATAATAACGTTCCATTTATTCAAGTCATAGATGATGTTTCCAGGTTTCTCTTGAATGTTCCTGACATGTTTCGAACAAGGTTTAATATACTTAAATGTAGAACATGACACATAAAACTTTATTTGTCAAGCGATACTGTTGCCACAAACATCTAATTGTGCATTTCACCTGCAAACTGTACCTTGTATTAATATAGCTAATAGTAGTAGTGAAATATGAGCTGATCTGACATTAGCATGTTTGTATATCATATCATATCATTCAGTTGCATGTTCAAAGTCATAAACCTGGATGTGTGTGTATAATATCATTTTTTTTATTTTAGATCTAATCACATGGTATTGTATTTTGTATTTATTTAATTTTTTTTTAATGCCAGCCACAAAATATTATTTTCCCTCCACTTTTGTGTGTGTGCACATGCCAGTAGGTCCTTTCTTTTGAAGTACTGCAACCCGCTGATGTTGAGAGAATGTTTCTCCTCACTGCAGCAATTATACCACAAAAATACTTGGGAACAGGGGAATAGATTTGCTCCTTTTCCTGTACATCTACTGTATTTCAAATCCAAATACATATATTTTTAGCTATTTTAAAACGGGGAAGGCAACCCCGAAATTTGTTTTGCAATATGTTCTGTGCAGCCACATTATGATAAATTTTGTGTTTGTAGATTAGGAATTAAGAAGCTAAATTTACCTGTTTTTATCCAACTCAGGGGGCGGCCATTTTGCCACTTGCTGTCGACGAAAGATGACGTCACAGTGGCTCAGGTAGCGACCAGTCGCGGCTCACCTGTTTTCTGAACCTGAGCTGTGATTGGTCAGCTGAGCAACTGTGATGTCATTTTTCAGTCGACAACAAGTGGCAAAATGGCCACCCCTTGAGATGGATTAAAAACGGGTGGATTTTTCTGCTTATCACAAACACAAGGGACAAATACAACATCCATCCATCCATTTATATTATTCTCAATAACATTTTTGTCTTGACTTTCTCTTCTACCCTCTTTCATAACAAATGGCTACTTCATTATTGTTATTGCCTTTACCTAGGTCTTCCTATCTACTCCTTAATGGTTCACCAAATAATTCCATTAGCCTATTGATCGTTAAATATTAAAGGGATACTTTACTTATTTAGCCATTTTTGGCAGTCAAACATTAACTCATTCACTGCCAGTCCAGTTAAAATTGATTTTTTTTTTTACGTATATAGCCGTAAATGGCAGTGAATGAGTTGATATTTTGCCTATAATAAATTTGATATTCATTATTTTTCATGTACAATTAGTACCTTTAAAACCACATTTTGCAACTTGCTGTCGACTGAAAATGACATCACAAGGGCTCCGGTAACCAATCACAGCTCAGCTTGTGAATGTCACATGACCAAACCTAGAAAACAGGTGAGCTGTGATTGGTTACCTGAGCCCTTGTGATGTAATTTTCAGTCGACAGCAAGTTTCAAAATGTTTTTTAAAGGTGCTATTTGTACGTGAAAAATTATGAAAGTATCAAATTAATTATAGGCAAAATATTAACTTTTTATTTCTATAATGGGCTAAATAAGTGAAGTATCCCTTTAACATACTGAATCAAGCGTTTTGAGTTGCAAAAAGTGATAAAGTGGGTGGAGTGAAGCAGCTTCTGGGGTGCCGAATGAACATTAATTATGCAATAGTGTCTTGACTGATATATTCATTATTCTATGACACTGGAAAGTCTCAGCGGTTGTTAATCAGCCTCCCACTCACATAGTAATCCTCTCTTTTTTTGTGTTGCGGGTGTCTTTTTTTCCTGTTGAACATCATCATTTCAGTTGTACTTTGGGAAATTAAAACCTCTTGAAGCAATCCTGCTTCTCGGCTCGACCACAGCAGCAGCTGTGCTTTTTGGCAGCCCGATCGCGATATGCGTTCACCAACCACTTCTGAGGGTACACTTATTTGACCACTTAGAAGTAAAGAGTGACCAAAACAGACTGGACGGTGCCTCGAGCCGGAGGTCGGCGAGCGTTGCTCTCTCCCGAATCATGTTGAGATGAATCTGCACAAATATTAAATGCAAAAATATTAATTACGTATTGGGGGGTTTTCTTCTTGTTGTTCATGTCAGTCTGTTTACCTGTTTGTGAGCGTGTGTACAGTATATCTGCTGTGTTTCAGCAGTCTGACCTTCAATATGTTAATGATGCCAATTAAAGGGAAACAACTTTAATTACTGCTGCCCCAATTATTAATCTCCCTCTGTAGATCTTCCTTCCCAGTTGCAGTGCAACACACAAACACAGACAAGACAAACTTCTTCATGTCCTGTTGTCGTGTTTGTGCACAACATGTGGTCAGCCTTCACCCTGATGATGAGGGCCGCAGCTTATGAGCTGTTATGACATAAAGCGCTTGTTATTTTTCGATACGACAGCCACAGTTTGACATTGCCCAACAAACACTATGTACTGTATTATGAATGTGATTAAATCCATCGTTAAGTGCTGTCAATCATATTTTAAATGTTGGAAAATATTTTTCTAAAGCCACAGAAATTGTACAGTATAGACTGTATTATACATACACACACACGTAGAAGTATTTCCCCATGTAGAGTATTCTTTTTGAAAATTAACCCTGTCTTTAATGTCAGAATTTGCGGTTGTGCTTTTGAAGTTGAACATTTATTAATTAATATGAATTGATATGAAGTAATTTTGGTGTTTAGTGCAAGAACTAACAAACTACATCTCATGTTAGTAAATATAACTAAAACCAACTAATTATAGTGAAAATGTACTTCGTTTTTCGTCTTTGTCATTAAATATCATACATAAGCATGTAGTGTTCATTTTAAAATGGTTAATTTATTTTGATATTTCTGCACATCCATACAGAAGAAGGAAGGTCAAGCTGTTGTTGGCAGTGTAGTTTACTTAATTACACAAAGCTTAGTGCTGTTTTTTTTTTGTTTTTTTTAAATATTGCACTTGAAAAATATTCCATATTTAAAAAAAAATAAAATAAATAAAACTAGTTAGACCAAAAACAAGCATTAAAAAAAAATCAAATTAATCTAATCAAAATTAATGAACTTGCTCTAAAATGTAATTTAAACTAACTGAATTAAAAAAAACAAAAGTATGAAAACTATAATAAAAATTCCAAAACTATGAGAACGGCTGGTTCAATGTTGCCACCCGACATTTACTTATCTCTAACTCTGTGTTACTGTACCTCAGTGCTTCTCAATTTTTTTCTGTCATGCCCCCCCCCCCTCCCCAGTAAGAAGAAAATCCCCCTCCCCAACTATAAATATTATCATTTGTCTTTAAAATTGTTATAAGCACACCTCTAAAGAAAGAAATATGGACCAACTTACAACAACGAATAGCTTTATTAACTGTACCAGAAAAGATTTAAAGTGCTTCTGAAATTCAAAAATAAAATAAAATCCTTAATTAAACTATAAACATTTTTTGACTGACCGTGTCAAACTATATGATACGGAAAAATAAAATTACATAAAATCAATAAATAATAATGCATTCAAACTGATCACCAACATTAACTCAGGAGCACAATATTAAAAAAAAACAAAAAAAACTTTAACCTGCAAAACAAAAATATATCAAATAATTTGTGCTGATTTTTATGTTTTTTCTGTGTGCAAAGCGCACATGCTCAGTGCAAACAAAACCCCTACACCACCGAGCGAATATTCCCTGCACACACTCTGACAATAATGAGAGCGCCACTGCCCCCTAATGTAGTGGAGGTGCAATTGCACTTTATTCTAGGACAGTAAAAAAAAAAAAAAATTCCAAATAAAAAAATAAAAAAGCATGTTCCCCGAGGTCAAATGCGCCCCCCTTGATGGAGCCTTGCGTCCCCCTGGGGGGGCCCGCCCCACTATTTGAGAAGCACTGCTTTACCTCAACCATTGATCGACAGCCTGGTTATTTAGTTATCTGACCCCTATTGATAGTAGCAGTTAATTGTAAGAGGATGTCATTTTCTCATAAATTTGGTTGTTTTACTCCCAAACAATTTTTCCCTCACACATTTGAAATTGATGGTTATGCCTCTGGCCATTTTCATTTCGAAATAGAAAAGTTAAATGTCAGACTATGTGCAACTAAAGGTGCGTTCGCAATGCTCTTAGCGTGGCACAGAACATTTGATTTGAACATTTATCTTGCATAGTACACAGGTTGCACCCTGTTCCGCTGAAGTGCACCTGAAGTGGTCTGCATGGCTTTTTTTTTTTTTTTTTTTTTTTTTTTCTTTTTTCTTTTTTAAAGAGCTCAGAATTGTTCATTCGGTAGTCTTACCGATTCAACGTCTTATCATCATTGCTCTTTTTTTTTTTTGTGTGTGTGCGTGCGTGGTGGTCTGCATGGCTAATGCAGCTCATGGACGAGTCTTAAATCCCCCAGATCCTACCATATCATTTTAGCTCTGCTCGTCCTCTTTATTATGTGAAACTGAAAAGCTATGACTTCTATTGAAACGCTGCAAAATGCATATTGTCAAGCCAGTGGGAAAAGGCACCAGGCTGGACCAACAATTCCCGTCCTTTCACTTTGCAACCAGCGCCAAATATGGGCAAGCTTATTGTGCCCACGGTAATGTTCAGTGATGGTTTAACACTGAAATAGTTTATTTGCATTTCTGTCATTTGTTGACACCTTGACTGTCATATTTTGACATGCACGCCTCGCTTTGTTGTTCAGTCGCTCTCCTCTGTTTTCAAGTGGTGCCTTTTTCTCTCCGTGGCCCGAACCTGCAGTCATTAATTCTGCTAATGACAGGTAAATGAGGCATGGTGATGAGGATGCTCATGCAAAGCTTTTCCACACGTAAGAGGCCGCACCAAGCATGCTAATACGAATGCACATTGAATACGCACACTCAACCACTAATTGACTTTGATTGAGGACTCTCCAAAGTCCCTCAACTCTTACCAGCACTTGAGAGGATCCACATAACCTGATTGTTGTGTGTATTCCTTGCAGAGGGTGACTTGTGGTTTGGGTTTACAAACGGTTACTTCAAAGGAGGATAATCAACACTGAATGAAGAACTGAACCTGTGTTTGGATTAAAGTGTTTGTGATCTAATGAGTAAAAGTAAAGGAGTAAAGCCAAGCAAGAAGAGGCTGATATGTGCAAAAAAATATATATATTAAAAGGAAATACTGTATGCAAATTCTTACCATAGATCCCATGAAACATATTTTCCCAGCCTATTATTAGTATGATTACTGTGAAAAATGACTTTTTACATGTGATGGGAATCTCATTGTATGTTTTTTAATTGGCTTAACACTTATAATGACCACAATTACTACAACAGATGTATAGGTCAACACTCCACTTTGACTTCAGAACTCCGAACAGCCATTTCAAACTGCCGCTCGGTTAACTGTGAAATATATTCAGCTCATAGATTATCATTTTAATTAATCTTGCTTACTTGGTCGTGTAATTTAAACATTTGCTGGGTTTGCTAGAGGGAGAAATGGGGGCGGTTAGATTGAGGATGGCGGGAGACGGCAAGTGGCGGGGAGCAAAAGGAGGAAAGGTACGTGTGCAGGTGGGTGACAGTGCCAAATGATGTCACCTTCACGAGCATAACACAATGCTTTGCCTTATTAAGCAAATAATTTCCAAAAAGTTTAAGCACATGATTATTTGTGAAGTAAATGGGTGAACTCAGTATAAATATATTTTTGCCTTTATTCATATGTTGAAATTATAATTCAACTACAAAAATAGTTGTTGTTTTTTTTTAACACTAATAGATAGAACATCTGTACAGTATATTTGTCCTGTAAAACTGTACATCTTTGCTGTGTAAACTCACTTCCTCTTCAAATCCTGAATCAACAGTATATTTACTACTGGGAGCACGGAATGGTAAACTTTATCTATTTTCTACTTTATGCTCACCCCTTTGTGTGGATATAAGTACCGTGTAAAGAGCAATGGACCCTGGAGTGGGAAAAAACAAAACAAAAAAAACAACAACACTTCAAAAAGACTAGTTGAAGAAAACAGTACAGATACAGTACTGGCCGCACAAAGCCCTCATGCATTATTTCATTTATGTAGGCTAAGGTGAGTCAGTGCAAACTTTTCATGACATCATTTTGTCACAAGGTACCATATGGGCGTGTAACCGGAGAGGCATTATGATGTTTACACCCACATCCCCTTGGGTATTCATTATTACAAGTCACTAGGGTCGCCTAAAATGTAGTCAAGGTTGCATTCAGTTGCATCACATGAAAAAGAGCATTAAAAAAAAAACCAGTCATTCATATATAGTCTGACTTTAAACTGCAATCCTAGTTCTTGTTGATGCTCCGATAAGGATTAATACAATTCCTGGTTTGGGAGTTTTAGAAGCCGAATATGCCAGTGGCATGACTAAATGTCAAGTTGAAGTGGAATGAAAAAAAGTATTAATTTGGAAGATCAGTTTCCATGTCAGTCTAAAAACTCAATTACTGTGTTCATTTCCTCAATATTCTCACTGCTCCCTCAGCCCCCAACCTCCATTTTAACCTCCACGGCGGCAGGGGGGTGATGCAAAACACAAAACAGTTATTTGTCCTAAAGGCCTGTGTAGTGGATTATTGGCTTGTATTTCAACTTGGGCTCTTAAGTGGTGTATATCATCTTGCATGTCATGTCTGTATCTTCCATTGTATTATACTTTTGGAAAGAGTATGATATATATATTGGATAATTATTTCCATGTGGTTTTGGCCACCTTGTGGTTCATTGTTGCGGCTGCCCCTTATACATAGTTCCCAAAAGCCCATCAACAATTGTATACTAGTATTTAAGATACATTACAGTGAGCTTGATTCAATTATCATTCCTATTCCTCTTGCTAATGAGCAGTGCATCTGCATTTTCATTAAAGTTGTATGTCAAATCATGATGTAAATACCTTGAAAATAAAGCTGAACTGCTTCTACATGGCATTGCCACATAATCTTTTGATGCCAAATCCTAAATGTTTTCATTCTACAGGCAAACATAAGCAAATTGGCCTCACTGAACCAGGATGAAGGGTATTCACCCTGTCAAATGTGTACTCAGATTGTTGTGTGTGCTGAGTTCTTGCAAATGAAATGTATTATGTATGCATCAACAAATCGTCTCGTTCTGAAAACAGGAAGTGACTGCACACACTCAACTGTATTTCTCATCTTCACGGACATCACTTTGCTGTTACAACATTGTCATCACTGCATGTTGTTTTCAAGTCAAACCCTTCCTCTGCCATTCGAATCAAATTCATGAACAAAATCTGACACCCAGCCGAAACAAAGAAAAAAAAAAAAAGTCCCATCTGTGCATATTTTAGACTGCTGTACATGAATTGTTGAAGAGTCCACCAGTAGGAGCTGTTGGAGTGTCTGCAGGGCTATTTGAATTTGACTCTTGGCAGGCCGTAGTTTGAACAGCAAAGCGTTTTGGCTGGAGTGTCTGGAACATTGGATAAGGGTCCTTCGTCTGCTTTGCTAACTCCCTCCTGGCACTCGGTGCCACTGTTGGGTTTAGTTAAAGTTTTGACATTTCTTTTCCAGGGATTTACAAAGGAAAATTTGAAGAATAGGCCAGGAAAAGAGCAATGCTAATTATTTTAAACCTATTTGTTAGCCATACCTAGAACAAAATGTCCACAATATTTGTGGTACAATCGATGTCAATAAAACATCTACAAGAGCTTTTTAACAGACTTTTGAGTCAGTCTAGCATGGCGTTACTGTTATTAAAGTGTGCCAAACATTGGTGTGTTTCAAATAAATAAATAAATAAACAAATCAGACATTCATCACAACTCTCACTTGAATGTGGTTTACTTTTGTAGTGCTACAGTACGCCTCAAAACAGATTTCTGTCAGCAACTGCAATCCTCTCAATCTATCTTGTGCAAACATAGTTATTACTTGCTGCTATGTGGCTAACACAAAATAGCACCAAAAGCTGAATCAACAAGAACTTCGGCAGCGGTCAGCCGGTCCATGTCGATAAATAGACACCAGAGAGAAAGCTTGGCTTGCACCAGCCGGTTATTAGTGGAGAAACAAATGTGTCAATCTCTTTCAGCAACTTTTCTTTTTTTATTTCTTGTACTTCTTTGTAAAACTGGGAAGTTTCTCATAGAAATGTTCCAATTAGAAGAAAATGCAAAATGTCTCAATGGTTCTTCATGTATGACAATAATTCCAGAATCCATAGTAGTCCCGATGTTATGGACCCAAACGCCGACAAGGCACAGGAGTGGGGAAAACAGGGTCTTTATATACAAAAATACAAAGTAACAGAGAAAAGCAGAACTGGTTTTCAGATGTTCTTGAAGAAGATCTTTGGCTAAGAGACAGAACTCAAAAGTACAAAGTAATCACAGCGAGCCGACCAGAACACATGGAAGACAGCTAGCATGGAAGCGCGGGATTAAGGAACTTTGACGTGCTGAGAGAATCCTTGGCTAAAGAACCTTGATATACTGACAAAAGTGTCGCTTAAAAACTGCAGCTAGGGCAAGGCACAATTTTATATGACAGAATAAAAGCCTATATGGCAAAATAAGAGTGAAAAATAGCATAGCAACTGACAACATTCTCATCACAGAGGACATTTGCGTAAGACTCGACAAACTAAGAGTGGCTAACACATCATCATCAGACATTATTATCATATGGGACATAACAACTGTATCACAAACAACTACAAAATAAAGATGACAAGACAAAGTAATACTTTCTAATATGTCCTGTAGCAATTGTAAGGCAGCAACCAAATAAAAATGACAAACTAAGACTGGCAAATACCTCATCATCATCATGATCATCTTCGGGGCATCATAATAAAAGGACAGCATAATACAAGACCATAAGAATTCAATGAGCCCATAACCCAACATACAGGCATAACATAAATTACTGAATACACTACTAAAACTATCATTAACTATATTTCACTTGGTTTTTTTTCTCGTTTGAAATTTGTTGAGGTAACTTCTATTCGGAATTGGTACAATGTAAATAAGGTTGACTTGATACATAAAGCTAACTGAGGAAGATATTGAAACTGGTAAAGGTTAAACTTTGTTGGTTAAACTTTGATTTTCATTTGACATGCGAGATTAAAGTAAAAAAACAACACCACAAATGTGTTTGAAGGGTTTGCCAAAGCATATGAATCCGTGTTTCTATAGGTTTTATACATGTAGCGTTCACATCTACTAAATCATGGAAATGCCCAAATGTCAACTTTGTTGTTTGTTGATTGTATTTTGGTTCCACCCAAACCCTCCTAGAAACATAACTGAGTATTAAAGGCTAAAAGTGGAGCCATAAACATGGCATTCGTTTCCAACTACAACACAACCAACATTTAAAGTTCCTAACTTTCTATTTTTTCATCGTTAAAAAAAAGGCAACTTTGCAGCTTTAAATCTAATCCAACTAACAAGAATGTGTCTTTGGGCCAAGTTATGTGTAATGACACACATGTGTGAAAGGGCAAATCTAACCACGGGGAGCGAAACGAGCAGGCTTTAGACGGCTTGACCTTTGAACCAAAACCAAAGGCTGGCGCGAGGGAGCCATCTCTAATGAAGGGCTTCAAGAGTGGAAACCGCTGTAACGTCCTGTCATCTCGAGAAATCGCTCATCAAATGAAAAACCAACGAGAACTTTCTTTTAAAGCCTTTATTTACTTAAATGAAGCTGACTGAACGCGCATGCTCTTTTCGTCAACGGCCACCACTTAACACTTGCATTAACACAAGGAAACCAATTATGCAGTGGGGGGTAAAACATCTCACTAGCTGAATTTGTGAGATGCCACATAATGAAATGTTTAAAAAAAAAAAAAAAAAAAACAAATACAAAAAAAAGAAGAAAAAATAAAACGGAATTACCCAACATTTTTTTTTCTGATTTTGTTTACTCTAAAAACAATGCCAAAACAAACCATTAAGTCATTCAGCAAATAAAAACATGAAATTTAGCTTTTACAGATACCTCCTACAGTTCTACAATGTTTTTTCTTCAATATTTATGTTTTCTTTATTTTATATATTATACTATACTATACAATGCTATGCTATGCTATGCTATGCTATGCTATGCTATACTATTTACTACTAAGGCCAAAGCCTAACCCTCCACAAAATACCCAAAAACTAACATTACCTCCACCAAGGAGGTTGTAGCTTAAAATGGAGTCTGAATTTACATCATTAAACACCTATCATGCACATTTTCTGCTCTCAATCAGTTGGTGCGAGCTTGTCCAGTTCACTTTCTTCTTCTTCTTCCAGCCATTCCATTTTGTACCACTTTCTCATCAGAACCGAGCCTCGCCACACAGTTCGTTTGGAATTCCACCCTGGCCAGAAGACGCAAACCAGTTCATTTGGCGCACACCCAAGTTAGATTACTGTGTTTAAACCCTAACCAGGCAAACTACACCACGCAGAAAACAACATTAAGTTCCATTCATAGTAACGAAAGGGCGCCCATGTGAAAAGCAGCACTGACTGACTGTACTCGACTTTCAAACCATAGGAAGGAAGTTGACTACCGTAATTCTATGGGAGTAAGATATCTCTGAAAAACGCCTCATGTTTAAATGACTAAAATGCTACGTTAGTATCTTTGATCTTCAATTAAATCACAGCAAGGTTGAAATATTTTCTTGAGTGGGGCTTGTTTAATTTGTAATGTTATTTTGGTTTCCTGCTATGGACAATTCTGCATTCCTGTGTACCATATAGCACAAAGTAACTACTTATAGAGCTTTGTATTCCAATTATAATGAAACTGAATGAGCAAACGGAATGAAAATGCTCCATATAAACATCTTAATCGGAATAAAAAGGACTACCGGTAATCTAAAATGAATTTCATTCTCAGTTTTGATGCTGTTCTGTAAATAGTTTGAATAAACAATAAACATAGCAACTTCTGATTAGGCTATGTTAATTTTTTGACTTAAAATAATGTACTGATTTAAACCACACCCACCTATGTTTATGTCCCGCCCACTCAGAATACAGATACAGTTAATTTAGATGGGTGATACTTGCTCATCTCAATGCAATCTTCAATTAGAATGAATTTGAGATGAAAGATGAGAACAACCATTTTTGTTGATGAGTTATTTCGCTTTAGAGGTGTGAAGTTGATTTCACCTTCAAGCCTATGTGACACATTCAAATTGAGTGCAGTGGACACAAACACAAAATAAACATTGAACATTTTGATAATATTTCATTGTAATGTTTATTTTAAATTCAAGATTATTAAATACAATAATAAACAATCAACATAGGAATATGAAACACTTGATTGTACTCCATGTTGAAAAAGAATATTCTTAAGTGCCATTCATCCTTTGCAGTTTCATCCTTAGCCGCAAATATTAAAATCCTAAAATGATAGTGTTGTTTTGGCAAATCTAGAAATATAATCTTTCTGTTTACAACCTACTTGATTTGAATATGTTGATTTCAGATCACACAACTGCATATAGTTGATTTAAGGCTTTGATAAGCAATTGAACTTAAAAAGCATGTAAACATGAAAAGATGCTTTCCTAATATTGCTGAATATTAAAACGTGTGCATTATTTTTTTCTCCCCTCTTTATTTGTCTGATTCTGCCTGCCTTTTAATGATTGTTGGTTAACCAGACTAGCTATATTTTCTCAGATTTCACCTTGCACCCTGAATGTATGAACGTTTTCGCACCATTTTTCAACAAATGTTGTTTGTTCCGATAGTGTTTGCCATCAAGGTTTACCTCTTTTTACGACATAATGACAAACTGTCCCAAACAGGATGTGCACCTATTGTGCGATTTTGTCTTCGGGCAAGGAAGAATCCTTTGAATGTCTGGTTACTCGTTGCTGCTGAGATGCAGTTAAATCCTGACAGAGTGGATGAGTTTACATGCAATAACATCCACATCATAGATACAAACATAATTAAACATATGAGAGAGAGGGAGAAACAATGGCTCAGTTATTTTAGGCTAGGTTTGGTTCGGATGTCTCAGTCATGTATTTAGAGACCAAAAAAAATAAATAAAAAATGCCCCCCAATCAGTAGTTTATACTCATCATGTCAACAGTGTAAGCAAACTACTGTAGAACATGTAGTTATGTAATGTAGAGACCATTCACGCTATACAACTGTCCAATATTTGTAATCTATAAGAACGTTTTGGATTTTTCCTTAACACCCCCCAAATGCAATCAGGGAAGTTTTCCTCAGTCAGACGACCAGCATGCTGTACTCGCGCTCTAAAAGGGCAGCTCGTGTTTTTTTTGTTGTTGTTTTTTTTCCTTCTGATCTTGCTATTATTTTTTGCTTTCCGCTTTCATTTCTGCCTTCTCGTTTCAAACATGCTGTCATTTAAATTCTGTCCTTTTGGGTCCCCTTTTCATATCTCCTTGCTCAGTCTTTTTTTTTCACTGTGTTTTGTTTTGCTTCCCATCTCTCTGGACTTCCTTGTAGTGGTAGACCGTACTATTTTATATTAAAATTTCAGTGGGTGTTTATTTCATTCCCAAAAGTGAGTGTTCTGTTGACATGTTACTGAGGCCTTGTCTGATGTCTTTTTTTTTTTTTGCCAAAGGAAATCCAGCCCTTTTATGACGATTTGTTTGGATGTTACTCGCTATTATCAAGCGATAATCATTATGTGAAATGTCCACCAAGTCATACGGCTTGTCCCCAGCTCAGTATTTTGATTGTGTCTCTTTTGTAAAAGTCCAGCTCACTTTTCAGTACCCCTCTGTTGTCGTGCCAGCTTGCGTGTGTGGTGTGGCTTTACTCCATAACTGGTAGTAAACTCCTGTTTGTTACGGGATGTGTTTTAATGAATGTATTCACTGTAATCACTTTGACTTTACTAAATTAAGTGAACATCACATGCAATAATTATATATATGTCACTTTCTGAAAATGTTTTTCTCTTCTCGTTATTCTAGATTTTAATAGTTGCTCTTTAAAGTTCAGGTATAGCATATTTTTATTTTTTGGAGCAGAGGCGGAGCTAATTCATTTCTCCCCTCATTTGTGGGAATTTAAGCAAGCGCTGCATTTATATTTAGGCTTCCATTTAATGTGTTTTCAGGGCTAGGGTGCAAACTTATGTTCTGCACTTAACCAACAAAGTAGTGTCAGTCTACCTCAACAGATGGCGCTCAGTTGGGGTGTGAAACTAAGATGAAGAACCATGCTGAGTCGGATGTGTTTGAGGGAGGAAAAAAAAAGAAGAGATTTGTGAGTGAAGGAGCAGTGATTTAATTTAGGATGCCGATATGTACCTTCGTTTCTTTCACAATGTGGCCTACCCGACGATTATCACGTCCTAGTTTCCATTGAGTGAAGAAGTATTTTTTCTTTTTTCCGTCTCATCTTTTTGGGTCACAGTGGGTGTAAAACTTTAAGGCAGATTTCAGAAAGCTGCAGTCACACCTTTCATACCACATAAACTCCAACTCACGAGTTTTTGAGTGGAAAGAAATTGTTGTGTTCTCCTCTTTCTTGTGTGGGTTTTCTGCAGGTACTCAGGCTTCCTCCACATTCCAAAAACATGCATGCTAGGTTAAATACTTCAACTTGTCTATAGATGGGAATGTAGATGTGAAGGCATATGGTCAAATTAGTTGGGTTTCCATCCACAAATTTTTATTCAAATTTTCAAGAAAATCGAAAATAAAATTGAATGGAAACTCTAGAAATTCAAAAAAGGGCCAAAAAGTCGCAAAAAAAGTTTACGCTTGGAGGGGATGGATTTTGAAACGTATCGAAAAAAGGAAAATGCACATTTTTGCTATGGAAACAGGTTTTGTGAATAAACGCTTACAAGACCGGATACACGTCGCACGTTTTTACCGTACACATACGTTTGTAGTCACAAAGCAATGGCAGACAATAAATTCAGGTATGTTTGGGAGGGGGACGAAGACATAGATTTTTTTTTTTTTAATTAACTCATTCACTCCCAGCCATTTTCACAGTAGCAATCCCATTTGCTCCCGGCTGTTTTACTGGATTTTAACTGATTTTGAAAGGCCCACAGAATATTGTGTTCTATTGCTATAAAAGTATGGGACCTATTAAAAGAAAGATTAAACTCTCATCTTTCATCAGGAAAAAAAAGGATGTTTCTATCTGTTTCCGTTTTGTAGCAATTAGCATTAGAAGAGAGCTAAGTTTCATCAGTTTTCACAAATCTATTTAAAATTGTAAGTAATTGAGCTTTTTTTCTAGATGGCCCTGGTTGATCTCCTTTGCTCTGCTGCCACCTGCTGGCCGTTTGTGTAATAACTACCATTTCTGCAACCGTTCTTTGCAGTTGAGAGGCTGCATCAAAACCTTCTGTATGCTCTAGTATTAAAAAAAAAACAACATATAACATATATACGTCTTAGGGACACTTAGAACATAAAAAAACGTATATACACGTTATTGGGAGCAAATGAGTTAATTAAAGAAGCGAATATTAATGCAATTTTAGATGGTAAAAAAGGCAAAGTAACGCTATGATTGATCAAGAATTACAAAAGCAAACTCATATGATGTCATCGCATGGCGCAATCGCTTCCGGTTCTTCTTCTTTTAAATTGCTTGTTTTACATCTCTACTGTGTATATCACCACCTACATCGGCAGAGTCTCCTCTCAATATTTGCAAAAGAAGAACAAACATATGGATATCGCATATCCATTTTGCACGTTTTTCGTAAATTTGCTTAAAAAATTCAAAATAATTGGATGGAAACCCCACTGTTGTTGTTAGGAACTCCCTAATATCCTTACAGCTATGAATTTCTTTAAAACCATATCGGAGAGGGCTCTTGTGTAAGATTATGATGATATCATTCCACATGTATCCCTTGGAGACGGAAGCTCATACCAAGCATATCAGGAGTAAATATGTGCACAGCTCTTGGAAAAATGGGACAGCTGGGTCTCTTTTATTTACATATCAGTCATTTAGTCCAATTCCACATAAGCATCCCTCACATCTTGCAATCTGTTTGATAAGAGGTGTGATGCAAAGCTGAGGTCTCAGTAGGTTTCAAATCTTAACAGAGGAGTAGCCAGCCATTAATGAAAACGTTTATGCAGACAGAATCAACTGATCCCCGTTCCAAATTGGTCCATTTGTGAGATTCTTCATGTTTCCCCATAGCGCCTTTCTCTGACATTTCCCAAATTGGTATCACTAATATGGCATCCTTGTTTTCATCTATCTTCTTCCCACTCTCCCCATCTATTTAATCATGTCTTTGGCTTTTTACCCTTTGCCACTTCTTCTTCCTCCCCCT
Source organism: Festucalex cinctus (assembly GCF_051991245.1). Classification (NCBI taxonomy): domain Eukaryota; kingdom Metazoa; phylum Chordata; class Actinopteri; order Syngnathiformes; family Syngnathidae; genus Festucalex; species Festucalex cinctus. Next base: position 16,876,353 of record NC_135425.1, read on the forward strand.
CATTCATATGTGGTTGACTTTTTATTTTTACTCATTCACTATATACGTCTGTTGCTGCCACGGCGGTTCGTTCCGACGCTCACTCACTGCCTTTGCCTCATCAAGCATTTTCTGGCATGTAATGTCCGCCCCTTCCTTTCCCCCCCAAGACAGACTTTGTTTTTCCTCACCATAACCTCTTACTCTGCCTTCCATCTTTTTTCTTTTTTTTTTTTGGGGCTGTCTTACCCGCTCCACCTCCCCTCCTCCACCTGTTCTTTTTCTTGTCGTACTCCTTCGCCCTCCTCACTCACACTGGTGCAATCTTCTAGCTAGACAGACAGATAGATACATAATGGTGTACCCTGTTTTTGTCATCAATTATAATATAATAATTCATAATATTTGTGATTGGCTGGAAACCAGTTCAGGGTGTACCGCGCCTACTGTCCGAAGCCAGCTGGGATAGGCTTCAGCACCCCCGCGACCCTTGTGAGGAGTAAGCGGTTAAGAAAATGGATGTATGGATTGATGGATAATTCATAATAAAACAATTACAATGTACATTACATGTACAGTAGGCTGGGTATCGATTCGATTTTGATTTCAGAGTTCAGTTCGATTTGATGTAGATTTTTTTTTTTTTTTGCAATTCATTTGACTTCAACCCGATATTGATTAATTAATGAACATCAATTATTCTTAAATATCAAGCACATGACAAAAACTCCACAGACATTAAATTCCAAATAAAATTTTGTGGTGGCAGTATCTGGTTAAATGATTTAGTTTATTATAAGTAACACATTATAATCACTTGTGTTACACAAACATTGCCATCAGCAAGGATGACATTAAAATATTTTCATAGTTCTAATTCTATAAGTATAAATGTATATTAAAATGATTCTGAATTGTCTTAAAGTACAATAAGTTGGGTCTTCCATAAATCTAAGAAAATACTTTTAACTATATGTAAACAGTAAATTCCAAGAAAACAGGAAGCTTAAAAAATAAAAATAAAAAAAAGGCCTTTAAAGTTCTATTTTCTTGTGAATTTATGGGAAAAAGGAAATATTAAAATAATCGATTGATGGTTTTATGAATCTATCTGGCTCGAAAAGGTAAATTGATTTGATATTGATTATTCAACTTTTTAAAAAATTCATATACAGTGTGAATGTATGTTCACATGAAACTAAGAATCACAGTTAAGAACTTCCTGCAAATGGGTCATCATATAAAATAAAGAAAAAATAAATTAGTTTGTTTTTACTGACTTTGTCATGTAAAATATTACAGTTAACAGTGGAAAAAAACAACATAACCACCTCTTCAAGTTCACGCCTCTCAAATCAAATTCCTTCTGCCAAGCGCGAGTCTTTCTGCTGAGAATGTTATGCGACTGTGACTTTAAAGTGTGACTAAATAAGACTGCACTTCATGTCCCCTTAGCATGATTCACCATAAGACTAAAATTTCATTAAAAAAAATATCTGTCTACAGTCAGTTGTGATCGAAAAACAATTTTATTTTCCACTACAGCTAAACGATTTTTGCCAACACATGGTGTGTGCTTGTGGGTGCTTCTTTTCCTTTGCAACTCAAAGAGACAAACATTCAGACAAATTATCATGGGTTGTTTGATAAGGGAAGGCACACGCTGATTCATCTCTCGACTTCATTTTGAAAAGTGTACTGCACTAAGCCCGTTCTTGCGCAGGGTAATTGAAGTCGGTGGGTGGAGTAGACGATGAGCTGCTTAACCCTGGAAATCCACCAAGCAATAAATCACAGAAAAGTTAAAATACAAAAGCAATTGTTACGAGCTTCCTTTGATAGTATATTACATGATATTCACCTTTCAGACCTGTTTCAAGCCTCTTGTGCCAAGATTAAACTTCTCTTTTATCCCTGTCCTACATCTGTCTGTCTGATTGGCTCAACTTTTCTGTCCTTATCATAACCTTCATGTCTTTATCCTCTTTTCTATACCTCCCACCCTCTGTTGGAAACAATGGGGGGATTCAAGAGCTTGACCGAAGTACTGTACTGCAAATAGTGGTATATGGATACACCTGTAAACATTTACAAATTTTTTTCTGTTCCTGCTTTGCCTTATTTATCTAGTCCAGTGGTGTCCAAATTACGGCCCGGGGGCCATTTGCGGCCCGCCATCCATTTTTCGGCGGCCCGCGGCAAATACTAAAAATAAATTTTCAATGCTGTTTTAAAAAAAAAAAAAAAAAAAAAAAAAAAAAAAAAAGAGGGTGGATCAAACATTTCTAGCTACGCAAAGACACAATTTTGCAGCTAATAATTCAGTTTCAGAAATAAAAATAGTTTCATCCACTTGTTGCTTAGTGTCAAGGTCCAATTTGTGAAAACATCACATTAGATTAATGGTTCTTAAGTGTGGTCAGTTGACGACCGATTGTTCTTGTTGTGGTTCAGAATGTCAAGTTGGGATTCAGCTACTGCTCAGTGGAGAGGCGTATTATAGTGGCACACAGTGGTCACTATTTGCCTTGTGACTGTTAGCAGTTTTCAATAAGTAACTGTACATTATATATCAACAATTTATGATTGCTTCATTGATTTTTACCATGTTTAACTGATTCACTGCCATTGACGGAAAAATACGTCAAATGATGCATTTTTATTTTTTATTTTTTTATGCTGGTCTGGCAATGAATGTGTTAATAAATAACTTAAAAAAAAAATCAAAGTGGCCCTTGCAGCTTTCTATTTTTTCTATTTGTGGCCCTCAGAGGAAAAAGTTTGGACACCCCTGATCTAGTCTTTATGCATTTTGGCCAGTATTGTCCCCAAACCTAATCACTTCAATATTTCATCCCTTCGAGTACTGCAAAATTACGTGTTATATTGGTCGAATGGTCTTCTCCTTCCCCCTCTGCAGTCAAGATGAAAATGGAATTCTATTGGGGATAGCACACGGAAGCCACACAGAGCGAGCTCATTAATTTACACTCTAAATGATCTGAGATTCAATGTTAATAACACATTCTCGCCACCCTCTTCTGAGTCATTGGTTTCATCTGTTGGTTTATAACCCGACTCCCATGTAATTCCAAGTTATGCATTAATTAGAAAGTGATCATTTCTGCCGGGCGGATGGATGACTGGTTAGCACATCCGCCTCCCAGTACTAAGACTCACGTTCGAGTCCAGGCTCCGGCCTTCCTGGGTGGAGTTTGCATGTTCTCCCCGTGCCTGTGTTGGTCTTCTCCGGGTACTCCCGTCTCCTCCCACATTCCAAAAACATGCATGGCAGGTTGATTGGGCGCTCGGAATTGTCGCTAGGTGTGCTTGTGAGTGTGGATGGTTGTTAGTCTCTGTGTGCCCTGCGATTGGCTGGCAACCAGTCCGGGGTGTCCCCCGCCTACTGCCCATAGCCAGCTGAGATGGGCTCCAGCACCCAGCGACCCTTGTGAGGAATAAGAAGTCAAGAAGAGGGATGGATGGATGGATAATTTCTGCCAAACAGATTATGTGATATGGTTTTCAATGTGGGGTGCGAAAGGACTATTCAAGGACTATTCTATTTGAAAAGTGGAATGGTTTGATTCAGTTCGACTCGTGGGATTACGATTCAATTCAATTCAATATGATATGGATCGGTTTGAGGGAGTGTGATGCAAAGGCATTTTTTTTGTTGTTGTCATTGGATTGGGTGTACACACAGAGTAAGAATTAGGGATGTAACGATAATCCAAACATCACGATACGATATTATCACGATATGAAGGTCACGATACGATAATTATCACAATATTGTGGGGGCGTTGGCAATATTTAAAAAAAAAATCACAATATTGTAGAAAAGAGAGCTCATACTAAAAAAAAAAAAAAGAACAATATTGTGCTTTTGTACATAACAGCAATGCATAATAAACCACCTACAATTTCTAATAACAATATTGAGGCACTTACTTGGTAATGCAAGCACACGATCGCTTCACAAGCAAATTAGATTCCCATTTATCTGACAATTAGCATAGATTTTAAACATAGAAGGCCAAAACATCCCTAATGAAAATTAAATTGCACTAATAAACTAGCCACTAGAGGGTGCTAGAACTGCACAAATGGAAATCAACCTGACTTTTTTAACAAATGTGTTCCTTTTAAATATTGTGACGATATTGTGGCATTTTTAATATCGCAATGTCACGATATTGCCCTTATCGTGACATCCCTAGTTTAAGAAATTAAGAATATGAGTAAACATGTCGGCATTCTAAATTAAATCACTGCATTACAATAGACAGGAACAATCTATGCATAAGCAAAGTTCCAATAAAAGTCAAGGAGACATTTGGGGTCTACGTCTTGCTGGGCTGCTTTCAACAAGCTCCATAAATCATACAAACATGCTGCTGCTACATTGTGGGAGGCAAATCTTTCAACAAGATGACATTGCGCTTTAAAAAGACTCGCAATTAACTGTGCGTTGACAATGCCAAAGATAAAACTCAAAGACATACAATGAGCACTATATAAAGGTCACAGCCTAATTTTGGAAATCCACCTAAAATGTATAATGCGTAAAAACTTGGAGGTTGTACTAGTGTAATGTGTGTTATCCTCATCATGCTTGTTAACCCATCCTCGACTCGCTTCTTCATAAAATCAAGATATTGACATTTATTTGCGAGATGCGTGTCAAAGGCGACCAAGGAATTAGATTCAGATGGCGGATGAGGGTAGTTGAGGGGCCGCTAATGATATTTGGGCCACAGGGCTCAGTCTGTGGGATCTGTAATACAAGATAAAAACTCTGGAATGAAATATTTGACTGCATGTCAAGTCACATATCCACGCACGCGGCACATGTTTATTCCATAGAGCAGATGAGGCAAAACACTACGAGGCTGAGTGTTGAGGTTGGGCTTCGTTTCATCTTCAGCTCAGTCCGAAAATTCTTCAGACAGGGGCCACGCTTTGACACGTTCGCCCAGCAGCCAAACTCTCATGCAGCCGCGTGAGGCTGTTGTGTTTATTTGCTGTCGTCCATGTTTTCTTTCCCATCCTTTTTTTTTTATGTACTACAGTACATACGATGGGCAGACTTTATCTATTATTGTCTGTCCTTCAATAAAAGGATCTCCATAGTTTGTGTTGTGTGTGTCCTGTAGTGTATCTCAACAGGTGTTGTGAATGTGCACCGTCTTCACAATTGTCAATTGGTACCCTGCATCTTTGCCTCTTTCATTCCTTAACACACAGCAGGATATTGAACTTGTGTGCCTGGCTTGGAAAGCCGGGCGAAAAGATTTTTATGTGAGATATAAATAGAAAACAGACACTTTTCGTTCTCAAGCAAAGACAATTGGAAGAGTAGCTTTGATTTTGACAGCTGATAGAATTGTGCTAGTGTCTTTTGTTCACCACTTAATCATGCAGGATAGGTTCTTTTTTGGTTTCCTTTTATGGTTGCTACATTTGCAGATGAATACAGCGCATAAATCCTCCCATTGAAATTTTAAAGGAAACTTCATCTGATCGCCCCTAATTATATTCTGGTTTCCCCATTTGTTATGTAAGAACATATATTTTACTTACACACTCATCGCAGCATGGTGGACAAGTGTTTAGCACATTACTTCACAGTAATGAGGTCTATTTAAATAATAGAAGCATTTCAATATGAATAAATCATATTAAATATAAATCTGGCATGTCCTAAAAGACCCTCTCTAATGGTCTGAACATTGGCACTTATTTTTTGTAGTTCTAGATTTAAAAATGATGTCTGCATAAGAAATTACCCCAAATCTGTCTCAGTAATCATTCTAAGTTTGTTTTCCAATGTTTTGAGCAGATTTTGGAACAACCGCATTAAGTCGAAAATGGCGACATCAGACTGACGTTAGTGACAGGAGTCGATCCCATTACCTAATATCCCCAGTTCATTTGTCATTTTTACACAAAATTAACCAATTTAGCATGGTGAAATAGCTTGGGGAAAATGTATCTCAACAACACTCAAGGCGTTTACTTAATAAGTGGTGCAAACAAATAAATACATAAATACATAAATAAATACATAAATAAATAAAATACTTAGATGTAGTGTTGTTCCGATACTGTTTTTTGGCTCCCGATACCGATACCCAGGTTTGCAGTATCGGCCGATACCGATACCATACCGATACTTAAGGTTTTTTTTCCTCAACATGAAAAAGCTGTCATGCCATTGGTTCAGAGCATTCAAGGGCCAATAGGATATCTTCGGCATGCAGTGAACATGTCACATATCAGTGAATGTTGTGCACCAGCAAGACACAAGATTCTGCATCCAAAATCCTATATTAGCGTTGGAATTAATGGTATCGGCATGTTACTTGGGAGTAGTCACTTATACCGATACCACTGTTTTAATGCAGTATCGGCACCTCTGCCGATACCAGTATCAGTATCGGAACAACACTACTTAGAAGTGTTATATTTAGAATATTAAATAGCATTTTTTTTTTAAACCTTTTTTGTACGTTAGACATTAGATACAGCATTTTTTTTTTTTTTTTTTGGTCCAGTCATGCCAAGAAATGGAGTATTGTGTTCCAGAGCATTTAGCTATTGACAGATTGCTACAAAGTGGAGTGATAGTATTGAAAATGAATGCCACTTTTGTTTTCCTGTTGGTGTATTATGCTTTTACAGTTATTATACATATGCAGGTCATGAGGTCATTGTTTTATGCACGTTTAATGCTTATACAGTTAATCTAACCTTTTTGAGGATATGTTATAGTGTGTCTAGTCTGATGTTCCTTATGATGAGAATGTTGTCAGTTGCTATGCTATTACTCACTATTCGTTTGCCTAGTCACTTTTATTTTATCAAATATGATTTATTCTGTCATATAGAATAGTGCATTGCCCTAGGAGAGTTTCTGAGTGACACTTTTGTCAGTATGTCAAGATCTCTTAGCCGAGAGGTTTCCCTCAGCACGTTGAGGTTTCCTCTCCCAACTCTTCCATGCAAGCTTTCTTTGCTGCAAGCGGTCTTCCATATTTTTTAGTTCTGCATCTAGGCCACTCAGACTCAAGGTTCTTAGCCAGGGTTAGCCAGTGATTTCAAGTTCAAGTTTCAAGTTCATGTGTCTTTGGGGCAGAATCCAGCCCTGCTCTCTGTTGTTACTTTGTTTTTGTATCGGTTTTCCAAAATTTGTGTCTTGTCTGTGTTTGGGTCCAAATTCCGTCCGTCCGTCCGTCCGTCCGTCCGTCCGTCCGTCCATCCATCCATCCATCCATCCATCCATCCATCCATCCATCCATCCATCCATCCATCCATCCATCCATCCATCCATCCATCCATCCATCCAGCTTATTTGAGGGTTGTTGTTTTTTTTTGTCTTTGAACCCTGTAAAGAACAAGTCCATTATACACAATATGCGGATGTACTGGTTTCTATGGATCTCACTCTGCCTCATCGATCCTTCCCTCCTTCCTCTCTTTAGTTTTTCCTCTGGTCTCTTGAGATCTCGTCAATTTGTTGGAATTTAGAGGCTTCTGGGGTTGGCGTAAGACTTTGATTTTGTAACCATGGGGAAGGCAGGAAGTGTTTGGTCGGTGCTGGATTTTACTTTGATTTATCTTTCTTTTCTTTTTATCTTTTCTGACCTTTTCTCTGGTCTCCTGACCATTTGAACCTCACGACTCTGGCGAGACTGTAGTACCTGGTCAAGGTGAAGGGTAATGGGATTTTTATGAGGTTTTAGGTGAATTAATGAGTATAAATTTATACGTATTTGGACGCACGCGCACACACGCACGCAAACAAACGCACACACAAAAAAAAAAGAGCAATTTTGATAAGACGTTGAATCGGTAAGACTACCGAATGAAGAATTCCGAGCTCTTAAAAAAATAAAATAAAAAATACACAATACGTGGATGCTTTGAATCGACTCATTAAAAATGGATAAGCAAGATAAGATAAGATGTGGCCTGTTGCAATTCGTTGGCTCAGTAAATATAACTGCTCACGTTCACATCATATGCTATATTAGACTAGAGGCAGAAATGAGATTGTTGGACGGGCATCTCAGCCAACGTGTGCTAAACTGCATCACTGCACTGTGCACACCGCGTGGTAGTCAATATTGCTCTTATTTAAACAATAGAGGCATTTCGATGTTAATGACATTTTAATCGAAAGTACGTTCTAACATGTTCTTATCATATTAGTTCAGATCAATGATAGATTAATGAGATGGAAATGAATTTTCCTGCAATTGTGTTATCTACAATACACTAATGTCAGCATCCTTATCCAATTACTTCACTTGTGAAATCAATTTAGCCTTATTTAACAAACATTGTACCACTAATGGTAATTCGGATTCCCTCATAATTTGCACGCTGTATTCCCCTGTATGTCCAATTTCAATTCAAATATTTACCCATGCCTCTCTCTCATCTCTGGATGTTTTTTGCCCATTTCATATTAGAATTCTAATTGCAAAAAAGATTACTAACGTGTTGGAGATAATTGAAGTTGACAAACAGCAAGCGGCAGCAACATGCACTGGACTAATCTTATTCATAATGTTGCTTTGATGCTCCTCGTTGATAAAGACCTATTCAGTATTTAGGAATAATAGTTTGTTTGTGGTTTAGTGGACAAATGGAGATGATGCGGTGGAGTGTGGCTCCTTGTTAGATGTGGCTTAATGTTTTATGCAATAATAATAACAATAATATAGAATATTTCAATATTAACAGATGGATTATGGAGCCCAGAGTTTAACTAAAGCAAACCTGGTGCATCGGCATTTAGCTATGATGCTGCACACAAATGGAATAAGCTGCAGTTCGCCGTAAGACTTTTTTTAAAAAATCATTTTATTGCACTGGCCGTTCTTTTAGTAATCTTAATAAACTCCTTTTTAATTATTTACTTTGCTTTTAAATGTGTTAAAATATTCTCTATTTAATTACATTTGTTAAAGTAATTTTCCTTTAAATGTTGTATTTTGTTTAGAAATGTTGTCTTGTAACAGAATGATATTGAGTTGCCTTGTTTATGGAATGTGCGATATAAATTGACTTCAACTAGCCAAGAAGTGAAGATAAAGTTCTCTACAGATTCCTTTGTGATTCATCACCATTGACTACTTCACAAAAACACTTTGGAATAAGGAATTGTCAAAAATTGCCAGAAATACTGCAGCTCTCTCCACTCCCTGAACGTGGCCATTTTTTTTCTTGTTCTTGAAAAATTATTGTGGTTCTCCCAGCATAAGATTAAACTTTATTTATTTATTTATTTATTTATTAGCATTAATATGAGGAATCTGCTTGGCCAATTTGAACTGCAATAACCACATTCGAATGACATATTTTCAACATTTTATCCTCAATGTCGGTGCAAAAGTCTCCATCACTACAGCTGAAGTTGGAGTGTTGTTGTTTTTACTGCGCGACCTGTTTGTGTCTTTCTAATTTAAAAGACACAGTGGGATGTCTGATGCTCTGCCAAAAAGCCCAGCAGTGTCACATCAAGTGTTTGTCTCACAGGATATAGTCTTTCGCTTTATTGGGAAGCCCATGGCACCGTTGGATTACTGGCAGACTATCAGCGCTTCTCTTGTAATGTATTAATGTCAGGGAACTGAATAATTTTTCACCATTGCTTATTATAGTAAGTGAGTAAATATACTGTTGATAAGTGAGATACTGACGATAAATTAGATTATTCGAACACTATTGTATAAATTACATTAAAAAAAAAAAACATGCTAACTTTAGCTTGCCTTTTTGCCGTGTATTAGCACTGAACAACAATCTTGAAATCCCCAGTTTTCGTTTTGCTACAGCAGTCCATTTTCTTGCTGTCCTCAGTGTCCTCCCAAATAAGTCATCTGCTTACTGCGGCTAACAGCCTGTTACGTTTCCGCCAGATCAAATTCTTAAAGGGGGTCACTGGTTGGGAAGCTAGCAAGAAAAAAACCCAACACCTAAGCTCACAACAAATGGAGTCCAAATAGTTTCTGAAAGGAAGTAGAGAGGATAGAATTCACCCTAACAACTCACAGATCCATCAAATTTGGTCGCCGCTACAAAAGTGGTGGGTCAAAATGGAGAAACCGGAAAGATAAGTGAAAAGTCAACAAGAGAGAGATTGAAAATAGTAAGAAACAGCTGAGTGAAGATTTGGATGTAATTGGCTGAAAAGGGACAAATAAAAGAAAAAGCACAGTCAAGATAGTGAAACTGAACTAAGAATTGTGAAGGAATGTTATTCAAAGAAAATGGATGTCAGGTGAACATGTGAGAATACTCAAATACATACATCTGATAGTAATATTGCAATACAAGGGGAAATATACCGTAATTCAAATGTATTGAGAGATGCAATATAATGCATTCCAATAAATGAGGATATGGATGAAAAAATAAAAAATAAACGACTTTTGACGTACAATTGAGGAGTTTGGGAACAAGCCAAGAATGGTAAAAAAACAAACAAACAAAAAAACGGTGCGTCTGTATTAACTCAAATTAAGGGAAAAGCTCTTCCAAGGTCAACTATATGAACTCAATTGTAAGATAATATATTCTACCACTGCCACAAATGTCAAAAATATGTTCATAAAGAACCTTATTGCAAAGAGCGGCAGATGTGGGAAATGTATGAGTATGTGAAGAGTTGTTGACCTGGAGAAAAATTTAAATGCTCGAATCGTGGAGAGGAACAGTGTTGCTTATAGTGTGAGGTGAGAACACATTTTGTAAAAATACAAGTCAAAGTTGGAGGGGGGTGGGTGGATTGAGTCTTATGCAGAGGCAGCTAAATTAGTTCAAGAAAAACAAGCCCCAACGGAGAATAGAGTACGCTGGCACATTTTGGCTGCCGCTTCAGAAAATTTTCCCTTTTAGTTTGCAAAGGCTTACTTTGGCCAGGATCCATCACCATGAAGGGTTATGAGTAGAATCTGGTTTGTTACCTGACTGCCTCCTTCCTGTCTACCTAACTAGGAGCTAGCTAGCTAGCTGGCTGCTAATTTGGCACAGTTTTCGTCTTCTGCTACACCATGTTGGATCCTACACAAATTTCTTTCTTCATCAATGTATGTTGTTTTGTCCTGTCCTGTCCTATCCTATCCTATCCTATCCCATCCATCAAGCCTTCTCATTTAGTTGGAGGGAAGACAGGTTTACTTTTACGATATGGAGAAAATGAAGTCAAAGGAAGGAAAAAAAAGTTCCACAATATTAAAGCCAAAGCCTCAAAGACACAGTCTCCTTTAAACAGGCGAGTCCTAATGAAAGGAGCTCAGTGGGGCTATAAAGACTGCAGTAGGTTACTTATGCAGGTCGACACTGAAGTAAGTAAGTACAGCATTAAACCTGATAATATGACGGTTACAATTACTTTCTTCGTCTGATCACCTGTGAGCCTGGCTGTTGTGATCATTTTGCCTACCGGTAATTTGTTTTGAGTACTATACATCTGTCATCATCAGCAGGAGGAGAATGGGAGAAATTGGGAAATGCATGAAGGTGAACGGTGCGAAAAAGAAGATACTGCAAAAGAGAGAAAGTAAAACAGGCTTAAATAGATTGAGCGACTGGTAATATTGCTCCCTGAATGGTAGTCAAAAGCCACATTCAGTACTCTTCTGCCTTAAATCTACTCTTAAAACAAGAAAATGTCAAGTATGGGAGACTGCATGAATAACTTTTGGATACGTACAAGATAATGTGTTTTTTAAAAGAGCACCCAAATCACAATCTGTGAACCTTTCGCAGTTGGATGAAAAAAAGAGGACAAAGCTCAGTTTGGATTGGGCAGCAATAAAAAGATGTGTACAGTAATATGTATTTAATTTGTAGCAATGATTTAACCATGACTGGCCACACAATATAGCAATATATATCACACATTAATGATGTGGCAGATTCAGATTCCAGGGCTGGGTATTACCAACAACCTCGTTATACAATGTGTATCATGATTCAAGGGTCACGATAAGAGAAATTTTGCGATCCACGTTTATCCCGATACATGGCCTCCAAGGTGTTACCTATCCTGATATTTTACGTAACTTTACATACATTTATATGACAACACTCAAATGATGTTATTGTGCTGTATGGCAAAAATGCTTTCTACTTGTAATATTAGCAGCGGTTCCGGTTTACCGACAGTTCTGTGTCTGAATGAAATATGTGCGCACTACACAGCAAGGAGCCACTTTCTTGTGCAATATTGATGCTGACGGCCCCGTATCGATACGTGTATTGTAAGGGGGCCCCACAATTATATATTCCCGTATCGTTTTTTTTTTTTAGCATACCCTTAATTCTGAATAGAGTATGTTAAGAAGTTGTCCTCATTCTTCTGAAAAATAGTGTTAAACAGAATGGTGTACATACCTCTAATATTTGTTTTGGTTCCATATTGTAGTTCATTTAAGCAGGTGTGAATTCTTGTGAAAGAAGTTGACTAGAAATTTGCCCCTTGGTTTGATAGGAATGACTTTTCGGGCCAGTTGGTAGAAATGGAAGAGAGTTTGCAAACTGTAGCAATTTGTTGTGTTACAAATGCCTGCACTAGTAATGGACAAATGAAGCTTCATGAAGCACTTGTTAAAGTTTTTGACTCTTCTAAATGGCACTCTTGGTTTAAAGATGTAGTGAGAATTTAATTAATCAATTTCCATCGCACATACCTTTATATTTAAACCATATAGAGGAGTAAAAAATACTAAAAAGAAAAACAACTCACAAGTGCTTCATGAAGCTTCATGAAGCTTCATTTTAACCTGCAGTAATTTAATACTAATCTTTACTAAATGCGCTTTTTATTTTTTTAAAATAAGCATTCATTCACTGATTTCTGTGATACATTTAACACATATTTAAAAAAATATAGCTTGCTTGGATTTAGATTGCAGGTCTTCCGCAAGGAACATCCAATTCAAAGGCAGCAAATGCACTGCATTCATCTCCATGCGTTAAGCAGATGGTAGGTTGAAGACAAACGTTTGACATTATGACATCTAAGCCTCCAGCGATATCACTTCTAAAGAGCTCCAATTTGAGGATGGAACATAATCCTCGGCACAAACACACCTTGCATAGAAAACACTGACATTTTGTGTTCACCTTATCAGTGCAAGTAAATGTTTGGCTTAGTGCTCATGGATGCTTGTGGGCCAGATGATGTTGCTGATTCTGGAAAAGGGTGCCATAGGGCCCAACGGCTTGTTGTTGTGCTTCATCCTCAGTCTGCTATTGAAGAGGATCCTATCTGCATGACCCGAGATAAAACCCTAAGACATGCTGATAAGCAATGCATATTTATTATACTCAGTCTTTCTTTCACAGACGCACTATCTCCATCCATCTTTCCCAAGACAACCCAAATACAAATATGTGTTCTATCTCATTTTATCACACACTCTTTGTCAGCACAAGTCACATAAACAGTGTTAACCATACGCCGGGCAAACAGGATGATGCAAGTGTGGAGAAACACTCCACCGCCGCATCTTCAGATGGACAGTAAACACTGTATTTGATCATTTTCTTGGGGGTGAAACTTTCAAGAACAATTTATTCCAAGATGCTCTTTGCTAAGCCTCAGTGGAACCACATTTACAGTAATATTCTTAATTTTTTAAATATTTTTATGATTTTTTTTCTTCAGAACAATACCAGTACGAGTCTATTATATCATTGAACTGCACATATTTATTCTTAAGATACAGACAGCATATACCGTATTTTCCGCACTATAAGGCGCACCTCATTATAAGGCGCACCTTCAATGTATGACATATTTTCAAACTTTCCTTATATAAGGCGCACCGCGCTATAAGGCGCACCTACAATGAATGACATATTTTACAACTTTTTTCATATATAAGGCGCTACAGTAGAGGCTGGGGTTACTTTATACATCCATTAGATGGTGCTGCGCTAAAGGGAATGTCAACAAAACAGTCAGATAGGTCAGTCAAACTTTATTAATAGATTACAAACCAGCTTTCTGACAACTCCATTCACTCCCAAAATGAATAAACAGCTGTTTTATTATTTTCTCTGAGGCAAAGTATTAGTATTAGCTAGCGATCCAAGATGGCGGGATCTTCTGCGCATGCGCGTCACCGATCGTGCAGGGTCACCGATAGCGTCTTGACAGCGAGACCTGTTGCGGCTCAATATTGATCCATATATAAGGCGCACTGGATTATAAGGCGCAGGGTCAGCTTTTGAAAACATTGAA